>NW_028270151.1:120667972-120978032 GCF_037043375.1 Chiloscyllium plagiosum
CTTAGTGCGTCCGGATCACCCTGAACCTTTCACTCTTCTTGCGTCACCTTCAGCCACACCCTGCACACTATCACTCTGACCTCCTCATACTTGATGCATCACTATAACTCTCTCCCACTCACACCATGTATATCAGTATCACCCTGACAACTCATACTCACTGCACCACTATTATCCTGACTCCATTACAATTAGTATATCATTATCAGCCTGACCCCTTCCACTTACTGTGTCACTATCAAACTGTCCCCTCACATTTCCTGTGTCACTCTCAATCTGACACCTTCAAAGTGTCTGCGTCACTGTCACCCTGAACACGTCACACTTACCGCATTGGTGTCTACCTGAAACCTCACACTTATGGCGTCAATATCATCCTGAGCGGCTCACACTTACTGCGTCACTAGCACACCAACACTCTCACCTTTACTGCGTCACTATCGGCCTGACACCTCACACGTACTGCATCACTATTCGCCTGACCCGCTCACACGTTTTGCGTCACTACTGCCCTGATCCCCTCACAATAACTGTGTCGCTATCAGCCTGAGCCCCTCATTATCACGCTGACCAAGCTCACAATTACAGCATCACTATCAACCTGACCACCTCACACTTTCTCTGTCATTATCACCCTGACCCCCTCACACGTAATGCGTCACTGTCACACTGAGACACTCACATTTTCTGCGTCGTTATCAGCCGGACCCGCCGGCACACAGCGTCACTATCAACCTGGCCCTCACACTTGCATGCCTCAATATCAGCGTGAACCCCTCGCACTTACTGCATCACTGTCCAACTGCCATCCTCACACTTACTCCACCAGTTTCACCGTGACATCCTCATTTTACTGCGTCACTATCAACCTGACAGCCACACAAACATTGCATCACTATCAGTGACGCCCTCGCACTTCCTATGTTAATATCACCTTCACTCCTAAAACCTACTGCGTCACTATCAGCCTGCCTCCATCACACTTTTTGTGTCAGTATCAGACTGAAGCCTCACGCTTACCATGTTACTAAAACTCTGCCCCATCACACTGACTGTGTCACTATCAGCCAGACCCCTCAGACGTACTGTGTCACTATCACCCTGACCCACTCATACTTTTTGTATCAGTTTCAGTCTGACGCCTCGCACTTACTGTTTAACTAAAACTCTCCCCCTCACACTGACTGTGTCACTATCAGCCTGACCCCTTCATACTTACTGCGTCGCTCTCACTCTGATCCTCTCTCATTTCATGCGTCACTCTCACCATGACCTCCTCACGTTTACTGCGTCACTATCACCCTGACCAACTCACACAATCTTTGCCATTTTCACCTTGCCGGCCTTAGTTTTACTGCGTCACCATGAGCCTAACCGCCACACTTTTATTGCGTGACTTTCAGTCACGCCCTCACACTTCCCATGTTACTATCACCCTGAATCCTTACACTTATTGTGTCACTATCAGTCTGACCCCTCACACTTTCTGTGTCACTATCAGCCGGACTCCATCACATTTATTGTGTCATTATCAGACTGACGCCTCACTCTTATCTTGTCACTAAAACACTGCTCCATCACATTGACTGTGTCACTATCAGCCTGACACCCTCACACTTACTTCTTCACTATCGCAATGCCCGTCTCTCACTTACGACGTCATTTACACCCTGACATCCCACACTTGCTGCGGCACTATCACACTGAGGGCCTTACACTTAGTGTCACTGTCATCCTGACCCCTTACACTTACTGTGTCACTATCACACTGGTATCTCACACCCACTGTGTCACTATTATCCTGAGCCACTTACACCTATTGCGTCACTATCACTTTGACCCCAAACACACTAACTGCATCAATATCAGCCTGACCATCTCACACATACTGCGCCACTACAAGGCTGACTCCCTCACATATACTGCGTCACAATCAGACTTACCCACTCATGCTTACTGCGTCACTATCACCCTGACTCCCCAATCTTACTGCGTCAAGATCATTGTGCGCCCATACACTGACAGCGTAACTATCATGCTGACAACGTCACACTTACTGCGTCAAGATCAGCCTGATCACCTCAAACTAATGCGTCACTATCAGCTTCAACACTCACATTTACTGCGTCACTTTCGCACTACCCCTGCACTCTTACTGCATCCCTATCCACCTTACCCCAACGCATTTACTTCATCACTATCAGCCTGAGACACTCATACTTACAGCTTTACTACAACCTGGCCCTGTGAGTGCATCTACAACACTGTTACCCTGACCCCTTGCCCATACTGCGTCACTATAAGCCTGGCACCTCAAATGTTCTGCGTCACTATCACACTGACATTTCACACTCACTGCGTCACTATCACCCTGACCCCTCACAATTACTGCATCACTACAACCTGACCCCCTGAAAGCATCTGCGTCACTGTCACCCTGACCCCATCACACTTGCCATGTCACCATCACAAATGACACATTCACACAGTCTGCTTCACTGTCATCCTGACACCTCACACTCACTGGATCATTACCATCCTCCCCCTCATACTGACCTGTCACTATCATCCAGAGCCGCTCACACTTATTGCGTTCCTGTCACTCTGCTCCCAACACACTCACTGCGTCACTATCAGCCTGTCACTCGCACACTTCCAGCATCACTATCAGCCTGACCCCTCACAATTTCACCGTGTCTATCAGTCTGACTCCTCACATTTCCTGCATCACTATCACCCTGTCACTTAACACTTACTGGCCAGTATTAGCCTGACGCCCTCAACTTACTGCATCATTATCAGCCTGAACACTCACACTTATTCCGTTACCATTACGCTGACCCCCTCACATTCACTGCCTCACTGTCATCCTGTCCCCTCTCACTTCCTGCATTAGGATCACTCTGACTCACGGACACTTACTGCATCACTATCAGCCTGACCCCTCACACATACTGTAACACTATCTGCCTGACCCCATCACACTTGCTGCATCTCTATTAGCCTGACCCCCACACACTTTCTGCTTCACTATCAGACTGACACCTCACACTTACTATGTCACTATTCCACTAACACCTCACTTTTATTGGCCACTATAAGCCTGACGCTCTCAACTTACTGTGTCACTACCAGCCTGAACGCACACACTTACTCCCTCAATATCACTCTGACTGTCTCACCCTCACTGCGTCAGTCTCTGCCTGACCCCATCTCACTTACTGCATCACTATCACCCTGTACCCTCCCACTTTATGCGTCAGGATCAGCCTGACACAGTAACACTTACTGCATCACTATCAGCCTGATCTCCTTCCAATTACTGCGTCACTGTCAGCCTGACCACTCACTCTTACAGCGTCACTGTCACACTGACCCCTCACACGAAGTGCTTCACTATCGCCTGACCACCTCACACTTACTGCGTCACTATCGGTCTGATCCCTCAGACTTACTGCATCACTATCACTCTGACCCCCCTCACTGCGCAACTATAGGCCTGATCCACTCACACAGTCTGCGTCACTACCACGCTGACACCTCACCCTCATTGTGTCACTATCATCCTCACTCCATCACACTTATTGAGTCACTGTCAGCCTGAACACCTGTAATGGAAAATTATCATTTATTGGGAAATCTGTGAAACCATGGTTGAAACAAAGAACTATAGTCCTAACTTTGCAAAAAGACAGAGAAAATGTAAAGTTCAAACTAATTTACAGCTGACTCTCAAGGCCAATAATCTATTATATCAGCAGTCAATTAATTAGAAAAAGCAACTCCATATGTGGAAAGGAACTCGACTGATCCAGGTTCCTGGCTTGAAGTGTGATAAAGCAAGGCGATTTATAGTATAAAGGGAATATGTGAAAACCGTCAGGCGTCCTTTTTATGAGGCGTTTTGCAAATGTGTCGGGTCCACTCTGCAAATTTCAAAAATAATGCTCTTGGTAGCATTTGCGTCGAGTCGATTGAAATTCCACGGCAGTAAACCAGGGGGCTCGCCTGGGACTCTGCGACTGGGTAAGATTTTGAAGATTCCCAGGAGGTGTACGCGCCACTGCCTTGAAGGTCTTTCACTTCATATCGAGTGCTGAATTGGCCCCTTTGCGTGAGAGGACTGGGGATAAGTGGATCGCCCCAGAGTCGCGTTCTGAATCGAATAGGGTCGGGGTAAGAGTTGTGGCTAAAGTAATCCGACATAGAGACTCGTTCGAAGAGAATAAATGAACCAGGAAGAGGCGCCAGTGAACTCTCGCGCGGTATTCGAGTAAAATTCAAGGGAAAGGATTGCCGTCTCTAGAGAGTTTAAGGGACAGCAAGATTAACGGTGGTTTGAGACTTGGAGCCAACATGGGCAGCGTTGGAGTCGCCAAAGCTGTACCGGTTACGTGGGTTCTTGGTTTGTGAAAACCAAGGCAATGAGGCGGCAGCGCCCAATGAGAGGGGACCTCAGGAGGTAAAAGCAAGTTATATTGGCAAAGAGAAGATTATGGTATCGTGAGAGAGAGAGAGAGATAGAGAGAGATAGACAGATATACAGATAGAGAGACAGACAGAGAGAGATGAACACTTTTCCAATATCCATGAAAATCGGCTCCAGCAAGAGCGAACAAAAAGAGGGTCGACAGACAACTCGGAATGGTCAAGAAAAAATACAATATATGCTAAATAATTATGGCCCAGTTTCTGTAAAGCAGTTAAAAATGTAAATCAAGGAATATGTTTTTCTGGAGGAAGGAAATTTTATTAACATGCAGTTGCAAATGTTGAGGTCACCGTTGGAGGAGAGAGAGAGAAGGAGAAACGGAAGGGTAAAATAGAACTTGTGAATTGGAGTGCTTATAAACATGTTGAAGGCTGAGCCTGATTTCAGGTAAAGAAAATCTCGAATAAAAGATAGATCAAGTACAGGTACAAACACCAGCGCACATGTACACACACACGGAAAACAACCAAATGAAGCTGTACAGTGTCTTAAGACTGGATCAGATCCTGACCTTAATGGGTGCCCTCGAAGAGCTACAGCCCCCCTACGAGATCCACTTCGCGAAGATTCCAAGTCAACGGTCGCCGCCTCAGGGTCTGCTGAATCACCAATAGCATATCGTACCCACAATCAATTGAAAAGAATCCCTAAAGAAGTCGAGACAATGTCCCAGTACCTTAAGCACCTCACGAAAGTCGATAACGTCTATTGTGGACTGATACTACCCAAGGACATAACGACGGCAGAGATAACACGGTATGAGGCATACCTGAGGAGCAGCTTCATCAATGGAATGATGTACGAAACAAGAAAATAGGTAACAATGTACATTCACTCCTCAAATCAAGACAGTTCAGAGAGTTGACGCCAATAACGATGAGTGGAATGTTCCTGAACTCAATGGAGGCATCAGGCGTCGTGATATGAGAGAGTTGTACCGCACCCATATTGTGTGAAATCAGTAATGTGTAAAAATTCTAATTCTCAATTTTTTTAGCGGAATTCTGTCCTTTACATTTGATGGCTCGGAATCTCATAGTGAGACTGGGGTTGTATTTGCTCAGTACTCCGACGGGTTTGCAGGTAATTCAAAAGGAAGATTCACAAGTGTAAACTGCAAAATACAATCCACGACCCCTGGTGTATGTCTATGAGTGGCAATTAAGCCAGAGAGCAATGAGTTCATTGAGCAATTCCCTCGCCCTGGAAGCAGGGAACCATGTTAATCCTATTAACACCGATTTTTTTTTTGCGGGAATATGCTGCACTGCACAGCACACATACACCACGATGGCCCTGAGGAACCATAAGAGAAATATTTGTTCAGGAGATTGGTTAAACTAGGTCAGTTGTTATTGTGCGAATTTTATTGAAGGGATGGCAGATGTGCAGTCAGTGTGAACTTACGTCAAGTACCTGTGACGGCAAGTAAACTCTATAATTTTGATGTGGAAGACTACGCTCCTCGCGTGTCACTGGCGAAGGTGTCCAGTGACTGGTGGCAAGATTTTCGGCCATGGGTACGAAAGGCATAAAGAAAGAAATGTTGGGTGTTCTGGGACGATGTGGGTATGTGGTTTAATGCAGATGTGCGGATATCTAGGAAGAAATTAATTTGTCCAACTCAGGCAATAGAACAGTCGAGGTAACCCCCGCGAGCCCTGAAGAGCCTAAAAGGCTGGCCTGGCGTTTCCCTAAGATGAACTTCTCAGACCCAAGATTAATAACGGTCCTAACTGAATTATGCGTAAAAGGAAAACATGATTCGGGGCTTATACGAGGTTGTGAACCAATACGAGTAACCACGAAGTCGGAGTATCGTCCTTGCAGGGCACAATACCCGTAAAAACCCGAGGCCATTGACGTAGTTACTCCAGTCTTTCAATCCTTCCCAAAGGCTGGAGAGATAATTCCCAATGTCAACTCACCGGTGAGAACTCCCATTTTTCTGATCAAAAAGGCAAAAATTCCAAGTGAACCGGAGGAATACAGGTTTGTTCAAGACCTACAGGCAGTCAATAACAGTGTTGTCCCGCGCGCATCAAATGTTCCCAAACCCTATACTGTATTAGTTCAATTTAGACCGGACAGTAAATGGTTTCCTGCTGTGGATTTAGCAAATACATTCTTTAGTGTAACAGTGCATCCAGATAGTCAATTCTGGTTCGCTTTTTCATTCAAAGGGAAATCTTATGAGTTCACATGACTTTGTCAATGTTGCTGTGAGTCACCCACCATATATAATGAGGCTCTACGCAGGAGTCTGGAGACTCTTGTTTTAACCTCTGGGTCTGCGCTTCTGCAATCTGTAGACGATTGCTTAATAATAGCAACGACAGAGGAACAATGTGAGAAGGATTCCTTTGCATTGCACGAGGGAAGGGCACAAAGCCAGTCTCGCAAAGCTTCGATTTATGCAACAACAGGTGAAGTCCTTCAGTCACTTAATAACTGAACAAGGGAAGGCCATTGGTGAAGACAGAGTGCAAGTAATTCAGCAAATTCCAAGGTCTCACATGAAGAAACAATTGTTATCCTTTTGGGGCATACGCTCCGACTGAAGAACGTTTATCCCACATTACACAAATCTGGAGGTGCCCTGAAGTGACATGGCCCATGAAAAGGGTAGCACAACCAAGGTCCGTTGCAATTGATCCCAGCGGCCGAGTTGAACTGAAAAAGCCGTTTCAAAGTATACCTACACTGGGGATTCAGAATCCAAACAAGCCTTCTGTCAAACGGTAGATGAGAAACATGGCTGCATGACATCTGTGATGTTGCAGGATCTTGGGGGAAAATTCAGGCTGGCAGCTTGTTTTTCGGCTAAGCTAGACCTCGTAGCGGCAGGATTGCGTATCAGATTGCCTGTGAGCTATGGTTGCAGTGTCCAGGGATATAATCGGCTATGGCGACTTAACCAAACTGATCGCACATGCAGTATCCTTACTGCTTTCCGAGCAAAAGAAAGCACATACGTCGGCAGCACTTTGACTCAGATGCAATACTGTGTTATTGGAGAAGCCTAACATTGCAATAAAACGATGTAACGTCCTTAATGCTGCTAATCCTCTCACTGGAGAAGGAGACGGAGACCCACATGATTGTATCGCTGTAATTAATGAAATGTGCTGCCTAGACAAGACTTGCAGAATTCACCAATTCAGAATCTAAATATGGCGTTTTTTGGTGTGGATGGGACAGCATTCAGGTGCAAGGAGATAGGTCAGAATTTTATTGGGCATGCTCTAGGAACTACCATTGAGGTATTCAAAGCGGAAATCACTCGCTTCTCAACTGTCAGCGCAAGCATCGGAGCTGATCGCCTTGACTGAGGCATGTAAATTGGCAAGGGGAAACACAGCCAATATTTAACCGATAGCAGATACGCATTCGGAGTTGCACAAGATGTTGTAATCCTGTTGAAATACAGGGACTTCTTGACCTTCACCGGAAAGCCCATCACACACCCGTGATCAGATTTCTGACCTCTTGGAAGTGGTCGTATTGCCTAAATCAATCGCTGTGTGTAAATATAATGCCCACACGAAAAATAACGATTTAGTTTCTCGAGGAAATGCAAGGGCAGACTCAGCGGCAAGGACGGCAGCCCAGCAGCCGGTAGATGATCAGTTGACAAGGGAATGACAAAAATCCTTACCTAAATAGCAGACTTAAGGGAGTCACAGTCGATGTCCAGGCTGGAAGACACGTTTGAGTGGGAAAAAGCAGAGTGCAGTTTGAGGTAAGGGGTATGGTTTGGCCCCAATGCTCAACCTTTTCTACCACGACCATTATTTACATTCTATGCCAAACTGACACACGGTAAGGAACATGTGTCAAAAGAGGGGAGATATGACAGCATTTCAGGACAGTGGTGCACTGAGGGATTCACTCATTACTTCCAGAAATATTATGAACGATGTGTTATCTGTGCGACAATAATGTGGGGAGGGGAATACAGATGAGTTATGTAGCATTTCCGAAATCCCAAAAAGAATTTGAACATTTACAACTGGATTTTACCGAACTAACACCCTGCAAAGGAAAAAGGTATTGTCTGGTAATAGTTGATATATTTTCCAAATGGGTGCAAGCGTTCCCCACGGCAAAACAGAATGCCAGTGCCGTAACCAAAGCTTTCCTAACTGAAATAATTCCGAGATGGAGCATCCCTGAGAGGCTTAGTAGTCCCAAGGTTTGCGAAGGTTTATAGCTCCGGTTGAGGTTTAGGGTGTAGGTTTGCTCGCTGAGCTATACGTTTGTTATCCAGACGTTTCATTACCTGGCGAGGTAACATCATCATTGGCGACCTCCAAGAGAAGCGAAGATGTTGTCTCCTGCTTTCTATTTATATGTTTGTCCTGGATGGGGTTCCTGGGGTTTGTGGTGATGTCATTTCCTATTCGTTTTCTGAGGGGTTGACAGATGGTAAATCGATCAATGTGTTTGTTTATGGCGTTTTGATTGGAGTGCGAGGCCTCTCGGAATTCTCTGTTGTGTCTGCATATACAGCAAACCGACAAACACTGACCAAATACTTAATTCCACCAGCAACCATCCAAACACGCAAAAAGGAAGCTGGATCAAAACATTATTCCAACGAACCACCACACATTTCAGCGCAGACGAACTTTGGAAAACAGAGGAGAAGCACCTATAAAACGTATTCAAGAAGAACGGATACTTAAAAAATACAGTCTACAGATTCCTCAGGAACAAACCACGTCAAGTAGACCTAACACAGCCAGGAACACTATCGACATTTCCATACATCAATGAAGTCTCAGAAGTGGCAGACAGACTACTAAGACCCCTCGGAATCCCACCAACAGTCTCAAACAAAACTAACAAATTAAAAAGACCCAGTACAACCCATGGACAAAACCAACGTCATATACAAAATTCCATGCAAGGACTGCCACAAACACTACGTAGGACAAACAGGAAGAAAGTTAGCCACCACGATACAGAACACCAGCTAGCCACTCTCTCCCTCGTAGCCCTTCATACGGATGAAACAAAAACACCATTTCGACTGGGACAACACATCTATCCTGGGACAGGCTAAGCAAAGACATGCCAGAGAATTCTTTGAGGTCTATCACTCCAACCACAACGCCATAAAAAAGACATGTATCTAGATAGCATCTATCAACCCCTCAGAAAACGAACAAGAAATGGCATCACCACAAACCCCAGGAACCCCAACCTGGACAAACATATAACTGGAACGCAGGAGACAACAGCTTCTCTTCACTTGGAGTTCGTCACTGATGACGTCACCCAGAACATAGAACATAGAAAAATACAGCGCAGTACAGGCCCTTTGGCCCTTGATGTTGTGCCGATCGAAGCCCAACTAACCTACACTCGCCCACTAACCTCCATATGCCAAGTAATGAAACGTCTGGATATCAAACCTTCAGCTCAGCGAGCAAAACTACACTCTAGGCTTAGTAGTGACAGTGGAACACCATTTGTCCATAATGCCCTACAGCAGATTAGTGAGTATTTGGGAATAAACATGAGATAACACTGTGCCTACCACCAAACGAGCGGGAGGGCAGCGGAAAGAGAAAATTCTACCTTCAAAAATAAATTGACAAAATGCTGTGAGGAACTAGGGATGACAGAGACAAAGGCACTTCCAATTGTGCCAATGTGTATGAGATCTAGGAGGAGAGGGAGAGCTAATCTTAGCCCGTTTGAGATTTTGTTTGGTAGGCCCCAAACACAGGAATTGTCCCGAGACGTAAGGGAAGCCAAATAACAGGCCACTGTGAGGATAAGATGTTGTGTTACTGCATGAAACTCTCTACACTTCTGTCCCAAATAAAGAATCAAGTGAAGACAGCACTACCCCAATCAGCAGAAGGGAAGATGTACCATCTATAACCTGGAGCCTGAATAGTGGCGAAAGACTTCAGGAGGGAAAACAGGCGAAGAGGTGGCTGGGACCGTTTCAAGTATGCCTTACAGCACAGATAGCTGTTAAGATCGCCGGAACAGCCACGTGGATACACACCAGCCATTACAAACTTGCAGCTGGGACTGACGAGACATCGCACAACACCAAAACCAATTTAGAGCAAGTATTTATTAGAAGACTTCAGCAAATGTGGGGCTGCCCCAGTTCACACTGTTGGCAAGCGCCCTGGTAGGACTATTCATAAGGGCAGGGGCGTCTGAGCTGCAGCAGCTGACGGAAATCTTAACTGATAGGGCGAAATGGATCGTTACATGCGACCCATAGCTGTTCAGTAACAAGGACGACTGTAAATTCGATAATTAAGATTTATGCAGGGATCCATGCCGCGCCGGTGACTGGCACTTAGTAGTAGCCACCACGACAAAAGGGGCACCTGACATGGGAAATATATATTCTATGATCAAAGTAAGACTCAGAAGAGCAATGAGGGAGTCTCGTGGTGTGGAATAGATAGATCCTTCTCCGACATCTGTCGACAGTTGAATATAGTGGTGCAGTCACCCCACCCCCACCCTCCGAGATGCAGTGCAGAATGTACTACAGACGATAGGAGCAGTGGGGCATGGCAACCAATCAAACCAGATCATGGACCTAACCCCAAGGGGGGAAAAGGTCATTAATGACACACCCGAACCCGAAGGTAGACGGCCGTGGCAAGAGAGCGAATTTAAAGCAGGAGGGGAATTTGCCTGCTGGAGTTAAATGGCGTAAATGCGACGCCAGTAGGTTGGGAGCTGTGAAGGGCCATTGCTAGATGTGAAGGGAACAGAGCATGTGCTTTGGTCATACGACAAAACGAGAGATTAGACGTTGGCTCCACTTGTTGGATATGTTTCCACACAGCCCAAAGGTAGACTGCCCAGCAAATTACTGACAGCCTGGCGAGAAATGCCAGCTGTCTGCTTCCACGGGACGCGACTCGCCTGACCCTGATAGTGAGGGGCAATTTGGGCAAATCTCGTGTCACCACCCGAACTCCAGGCTAACTACAGCCCCAAGCCTGACACGCTACCGACCACAGCATTCCAGATCGTGGATTGCATGGGAGAAACGTTTATTTGCACCAATCGGGGGAGACTCCTTTTGGGTATCTCCCAGTGTACCTTGATGCTGGACTTGAACAGTGACTCTTGTACAGCAACATACTCAAATGATACACTCAGTCTGTTCTTCCCTGGGTGAGCTACGTTAAGAGAGTGGTGTCAGTCTGCTCCTCCATGGGCATTTTACTTTCTCAAAGCCGTGACAGTCTGCTCTTCTCTGTCTGAGTTTAACAGCAAGTGTGGTTTCATTACTGTCTTCGCTGGATGATTCACATAGACAGAATGGAATAAGTCTTCTCTTCTCTGAGTGAGTTACTTTGACAGAGTGGAGTCAGGCTCGTCTCCCTGCTTGTGTTTCATTGACAGAATCAAACCAGCCTGCTCTTTCCTGGATGAGTGACAGAGACAGAATGGGTACAGCCTGCTCTTCTCTGAGTGAGTTACGTTGATAGAGTGGCATCAGTCTGCTCTTTCTTGGGTAAATTATACTGACTGAGTCGTGTCAGTCTGCCATTTGCTGGGTGAGTTACATATAAAGTGTTGGTTCAGTCTGCTATTCGCTGGATGACTAACATTGACAGAGTGGCGTCAGTCTACTCTTCCCTGGGTGAGTTACATTAACAGAGTGCGGTCAGGCCATAATTACCTCGTTGAGTTACATTGAACGTGTGATGTCAGACGTCTGTCCCCTGGTTGAGTTACATTGACAGAGTGTGGTCCATCTGCTCTTCCCTGGGTGAGTTACGTTAGCAGTTTGGGGTCGGTCTGCTTTCCGCAATCCAGGAACTCCATCTCTAGCGGTTTCTTGTCAGTACCTCCATACTAAGGATTTGAGGAGTTAACAAAAGTAACTCGTCCCCTACATCTTTGGGATAATTAGGGATGGGCAGTGAATAACTGTGTCCCAGAAATGCATTTCTGATAATTGCACGTTCTAATTCGACACTGCAAGTGGTCGGGAATAATTCGAGGAGAGGTGCAGGGTAGAATAATTAAAGTCAATTGCACTGATGCCGAGGAGACATGACGCAAGATGTGAGTGTGGAGCTGATGGTGCAAGGCTCAGTGTCAGTGCTATTGGTTCAGCATTTATTGCACACTGTTCGCAATGACTCACACACCACTGCTGTCAATTCACAACAATGAGCCTGTTCATATTGCTTTGAAAATCCCTGCGTGTGTATTAACGTGGTTAATGGGACGCGAGAGGAGATGAGCACATCCTCTTTATTCTGTCAGTTTAAACAGATGAAAATATCTGTTGGATGCCAATGCAAGAGGATACTATCTTTTTCTGTGCCTTTTCAGTGGGGCATGCTCAGCATTGAAATGTCTGTTTCTGCACAAGCAGAGTTTGATTGCCATTCATACTGAGCAACGCTAATACAGAAACCGCGTTTTGAAATTCCTGTGATCAAGTGGTTCAGACATTGCACATATGGACGAGAAATCTGGATTTTAACATCGCGCCGTGGCTTAGCTGGTGAAAGCACCTCCCATCACACTGATGCCTGCTCATTGTATTGAAAGCTCGTTATTTCTCGCAAGTATTGTGTTGCTGATCGAGAAACGCAGTGTCCTGTTTGAATTGCTGCATATTCTGATTTCGCGTTCCGGCTTCATTTTCCTGGTTTAAATCCAGTAGTGTATGTTGCTCTATTTAACTACTATTTTAACCTGGAGATTCTTCCCGCAGTTCCACAAGCACTTCTGCTTCTCATTATCTTCTTCTCATTCCTTCATTCCCAGTTTTGTGGAAATTAATTGGTGAGGCAGGAGACACTGCAGCATTCCCGGGGAATGTTGTTGTAATGGCTCTGACACCACGACATGATCACCGTCATTCTCTGCTGTCACCATTCATTGGTTGTACACCAACAGTAAATGCATCCTTATTCTTCTTCAGCTATCATGTAATTGCTTTCTTTTTCTGTTGGATAAGGAATTCAACTTTAACATCGAAAGTTTCTTTAGATTTTGAGGAAGAAATGTCTCCTTGCTTCAGGTCTCAATGACAGGCGCATAATCCAGAGAATGTGAGACTACTTCGACCGACGCCAGCCAGGAGTCAGAAAGCCTCTCAGCAGTTCGAATCTCAAACTGTCTCTGAATGTCAGGCTTTTCAAGAGCAGAAATGGGAAATGAGGGATATGGACAGCCAGAGCGTCGAAGAATGTGAAAAAGGCCCTGGAGGATACAGAGACAAATATAGAAAAAACAAAGACATATATTGAGGCAGACACTGAAAGAAACAATTCTCCATTCGGCGTGACTGCTAAATAACAGAAAGCAAAAGGAAATATAGCCATTAAAACATAGCCTTCCACCAGCTCAGGAAAATGAAAGTAGCATGACAGCTGATTAAGTCCTTTTAAGATTGTAAATTCGACGTTTGTAAGCTCAAGAGTGATTTTGATAAATATACTAATTCGACAGGTAAAATTATCATTTTCCCAACAGTATAATCTAGAAATCTATAACTAACTTGTTTCCTGTCCATCTAAAAAAAATGTGCTTCTCTCCACAGATGCTGCCAGGTGTAGCGGGTTTCTCTATCAATTCTCGTTTTTAGTTCAGATTTCCAAAACTTGCATCTTTTTGATTTTTGATAACCTGGCACAAAACCAAGCATTACCAGGTACGGACCAGTGGTCAGAAATACTGTTACCAAGATATATTTGCACAATAAAACATTCATTCCCTGTCCGAGAATAGAACCAACACTATGGCGGTTAGAGTTCCAAATCCTAACTACGAGATTACACGGAATGAACACAGACGCTCTTGCACTTATTCTCAATGAAATGGCTTTTCCCTTTCATTTCTGATCAGTTTCACTGCAGATTGGTTTCTACTCGTCTTCAAGTTTTGCAGAACGGAAAATCCCATTTGGCCCATGGTGCAGTCTGGTTTAAAGACATTCATCTATTCTATTCCCAGTTTCCAGCTTTGGTCCATAACCTTATCTCTTCTGATGTTTCCAGTGGAAATGGCAGTGAGGTTCTTGCTTTGTCCTTAGATGACACAACAATGGGATTGAAGTTTGACATAGTCACACTGTGTTATTACCCACGTCGTGTCTCCCACAGAAAGAGAAGCACAGACACATTCCCCGAGAGTGGCAGAGTTCTCAGGATTTGACCAGCTCCTTGTGCTTCACTTCAGCTGCCCGCTCCAATATGCAAGTTCAACCGCCAAAAGGCAGCTTTTGGTTAAACCAAAGCCAGTTCTACAGACAATGAGAAACGTTGATCTGAGCTAGAATTTGAAGTGGACGAAAGAAACTGTAAATTCAACAAAACCCAAACCCTTCCGTTCCTGACAGACAACAGGAATAGACGAGCACGCTGCATCCTTGTGATTTTAAATGCGAACCGACAATCCCCTAACTCGACGTCAGGCGTGTTACCAATTCTGTCACTGACCCAAAGACCAGGTTTGGCTGTGACACTTTGTCTATAGGGAATGTAAACGTCCACATCAGGGAAACAGCATTCATAATCACCGTCACTGTTTCACTTGGGATTCCCCACTCTGTGAACCGTTACCTTTCGCTGTACTTTCATATTTGAAGTGTTTTACATTCCAGAGCCTGAACTAATTCAGCGAGAAACCACTGGTCATTTCGAGCCCGTCATCCGGAATGAGGCGAGTTGAGCGATGCCTTTCTTGCTGCCAAAACATCACCACAGCTCAAAACGAGCTCGTGTAAGCATCAGTCTTTACTTAATTTGCTGCAGTATTTCTGCTGAAAAACATCAGATTATCACAGCATTGCTTTCTTCACATTTAAACCAAGGGTGATAATATGAACCGACTTGGAAACATGGAGAGAGAAACACTGCTGAGAAGACGATTATGACGTGTAGAGCAGGCACCAGAGTTTGTGCAGGTCCCAAAGGCTTCTGCAGTATCAATGGACATCCCTGATTACGAGTCTGATTTTGCATTGCCCAGAACAGGCTTTCATTCCCAGTCAGGGGATGTAGATTTAATTCTCTTCTTGTGAATTATCCGAATGAAAAGTAAATCCTGGCTGCACCCAGAACACACACACGGATCCTGCCAGAACAATTCAGTGATCGATCAGAATCTGTCTGGAAGGACAATGGCAGCAAATACAAGCGAAAGCTATCACAGCAATTACCCCTCCAAATTTCTCGCGTTTCCCAGTTGAAAATATTTCGCTGTTCCTTCAATGTCACTAGGTCTAAATCCTTGCCTCATGGCATCATGCCTGCACCCCGCAACTGAGGACATCCAGGGTTTTGCGGAGTAACTCAAAATCTCAATCACTCGAGTAATTAGGGATTGACGGTGCATCCCATCACATTGAGCAATGCATTTATCCCAGTAATACGTTTCCTAAAGCTGCAGTTTCTAAGGGAACACTTGCAAGCTGTCGGGAATAAGTTGAGAAGTGCAACGGACGAGAGGAAAATGTGAAAGGCAATGATGACTGGGAGGCATGAGACAGCAAGTGAGTGAGGAGCTGGTGTTGCAACGTTCAATGTCAGTGTCAGTATTTACTGACCACTATTCACTCTGACTCACACACCACTCCTTAACAATTCACCACAATGAGCCCATTCCTCTTAGTGTGAGTTTACCTTTGCTGATATTAACACGGTTAAAGGTGCCCAAGAGGATGGATGGATCCGAGTTATCCTGTCAGTTTAAACAGTCTAAGTTACCAGTTTACAACAAGAGCAATAAGAGATTGCCTCTTCCTGTGCATTTCTAGTGGAGAATATCCAGCTTTGAACTCTTCTGCATAACCAGAGGCTGTTTTAAATTTACACCAAGTAACTGTGAAACACACAAAAAATGAATCCGAGTTCCTGTGTTCGAATAGTCAAGTAAATGCACGCATGGTTTTGAATCGTTGAGCTTGGGCACTCCCTCAGCCGTAGTTAGTGCAAGTTCCTGTCAAAAAACAGCCGAATATGGGATGAAATCCTGACATCTCACTGTTTATAGGTCTTTCATGAAAAACAGAGTTCCCGACTTCACCTGTGGTTTAGGTCGTGGTGGGAATTCTAACCAATGACAGGATCGAGGTTATAGTTTAAAGACAGCTCCTTCGACACCTCTGCCACGCTGCCACACAAACCCCCGCAACCACGTTTTTCATGATTAGTGTTTCAGCATCGCCTCACTTCAGGCACTTACCCACACGCACTTTCAATGGCGAACTTGGCGTAAGATCGATAATATTTTTGAGGATGTTGCAAGGCATACAGTGTTTGGACTGTAGCGTAAAGCTGAATAGGATGTGAAAATTCTCCCTGGAGCTTGAGGGCTGAGGGATGGGATTACAGAGGTTTTTATCAATATGAAGGAGACGGCAGAGTAAATGGTTAATGACTATTTCTTCCCAAGACAGGCAAGTTCAAAACAAGGGAAGAATGTTTTAAGGAGAGAGTGGCAAAATTTAAAAGGGATCTGAAGGACATTGTTTTTTTCACACAGAAAGATTTGTGTGTTTGGAATGAATTGTCAGATTTCGTGGTGGAGTCTGGTATACTCTCAACATTTCAAAGGCATATGGATCTGTACTAATTCTCCGATCATCATGGGCAAATTAGCATGTCAAATTCAACTGCCCTGCACATCTTTGGAATGTGGGAAGAAACCCACGCAGACGCAGGGAGAATGTGCAAACTACGCACAGGAATGAAACGTGGAACACTGATGCTGTGAGGCAGCAGTGCTAACCACTGAGCCACGTGCCGCCCTAAAAGGGGATGGAGAACGCAGCTAGCAACCCCGCAATCTCTCGCATGCAAAGCGAGTCCACTCCCATTTGAGATTAATCCCACAGGTTAAAACCAGCAATGAATCATTTTTTTTCTGGTCTTAGGCTGCCAATGACCATTCTTCTTGACACATTCCCAACTTCTCAGTGGGAGATTTTAGCTGCAGAAAAGACCTCACAAATCATGTTGCCCGCGCGGCTCTTCAGCGAAACCAAAACCTGACAACTCATGAACAGAAGCATAACTGACAAAGAGAACCTATTTTCAGACACACGGACTCATGAATGCTGTCTGTGAGGCAGAGCGAGTCGTCTGAGTCATGAGCTGCTCACACAAATTGCAGCGAGGCAATTCCAAATGGTGCTTTCAATGTACTGGCACCTTAGTGCACCCATACTTCCAGGAAAGTGCTCAAGTAACATGAATCAGAACTGACTAACAATGAACCATGAAAAGTGAAGATTACCAGTTACAGTCTCGATTAGATGAGGTTAACAATTGGGCTGATGTCTCCACCGGATCGAGAGGACCAATCACCAGCCTCTCTCATCAGGACAGAAATTAAGGAAATTAGGGAAAAATAACCAAGTTTCACATCGCAATTTCCCACCTTTTCGCAACAACAACAGAAGACTGCGAGCAGATTCAATGTAGAACCTAATTTCACATCAATAGGGAAATAAACATCTCCATTCACTTTCAGAGAAACGGTGAAAAATGCAAATTGCCTGGAATATGAAAGACTGGCGCAGCCTGTTTTTGAGTCGCATATTATGCTGGTGGCCTTTCGAGCTGGAGGGGAACGTGACAACTACAGCAGAAGGGGAAAACATGGGCACTGACATGTTGGTTGTTTTCTGCTGTGCCACATCAGCGCGGGTTAGAAGAAATGAGAGCTTTTTCTTTCTGTTCAACTTTAACAAAACTCATCCCTGCGAAACGTTGCCAGCTTAGTCCATTAGCATACGTGGCCGCGCAGGGATGCAAACACAAGCCTTCTTAAGAAGTGCAATCTGAAATCAGAGTCTCAGGTTGCTCAGCCACGCGAGCACACAGGCCAAAACCGGAAACCCAAGAGCATGTACCTGATGATACCCTGCAGCATACTCACAGCAACTGCACCAGTTCTGCAGAATAAGCGGTGGGCAGGAATTGCTCTATCTGAGCGGTCGTGCTTGTTGATCTCATCAGCAAATCTGGCTTTGAATTTGCTAGCCCATACCTGCTACCATTCTGAAACGGTATGCAATTCTGAATAGTCGCTGTGTGAAACTTTGTTCATTTTCTCTCCTCAGATAAAGTGATTACTGGATATGATGAATTCTGCTCCTGCCAGAAACGGCGACTCTCCTGCTGCTCGGATGACAAGAAAAACTGGTTTCTCACTGGAATCCGAGAATGGCAGAACACGTAGCAAGATTATTCGAAACCCAGAGCCGATAAGAGTTCCAACTTTCCTTTTCTTTCTCCATAATAGTGCATTATCCAGCAGAGCCATGAGCAACTGCCACCTGGCTGCAAGCTGAGTTGGAAACCTATGTGGGAATCAAGGACATGCGGCTCACTTAATGTCGGTAAATCAAACACTTCTCACTTTGAGCTGTCCAAAAATTAGTTTGTATACATATTCAGGGGAAGGTCAAAGGCGATCTGAGATGTCTAAGAGGTGCTCTTTGTTCGAGTTTTGAAAAGGTTTCCCGCTTTAGTCGCATTCACGTTTCTTGTTGATGACTGAATCCGACAGAAGGTGTTTCACCAGAGCTGCACTTGACTTGCATTCCTCTCCCTCGCTGTCATACTTTCCTGGAACTTTGTGAGAACAAGAAAACAAAATACATACTGCGCCATTCGGCAGCCTGTCTGTGATTTCCTCATTTTCAGTTACAACATGGCTTAGACTTCAGGCCACACGGTGATATTAGTAACAGAATGAGAACAAGAGTCGATAGTTCATCTGTGTCTGTAAATCTTCTCATTCCTGTTGTTGACTGAATGAACTGTATCCGTGTCTGCTGCTTCGAAACTCGAATATGTGAACTGCTCCAAACTGTGATTGAGGATTTGTGGTTTTGGTTGACACACGTTGAGAAACGCCAGACAGCGTTCAAATGAAGCTTTCAGAGCACATTTTCGGATGCATTTGACAGAGACTAACATCATGAATCCAGTGTTCGCTGTGACAGAAGGAAATGAATGCTCTCCTTGTTACTGATCCAGGCCACCTTCGCATGTCAAGCAAATGCGGTACTGTTGTTACAGAAAGGATCAATGCTCGGTAACTGTGTCCTTAAAGAGGACATGATTGAAAAAATAAAGAAGACCATGTTGAAATATCCAGGAAATATTGGCTGAAAAGGCGCAGACAATTTTCCCTGCAGCGCCAAGACAGGGGAACATATGTAACGGCACTCTTAAACAGGATGGCCAGCAGTGATATAGACATCGCCACATATGAAGGACCACTGCGAATAGAAATTTGAAAATGATATTCACGCAGCAGGTATTCTGAATTATCTTCTTTTCACCGCTACAGTAGTATTGGGCGAGTAAATTCAAAACAAGGTTTGCTGATGAGAATACAATAAAGCCCCATCGATCATGATATGAAAGACTGTCGTCCGGAAAGAGGGAACAACAATGTTTCTTCTAAGCTTTGTACTGGGCCACTTTCGCACAAACTGATACTGCTACACTCCAGAAAAGATCAGGGCCCGCGGCATGCACTGTTAGAAATGGTGACCATCAGTGCTGGAAACTCCCTGCATATTCAGAACAAGGAAGACACATATCGAATAAAAGCGTAGATGGCAATAAATTGGACTTGTATTCCCTTTCACCACAACAGCTAGAATGTGCGGGGATATACAGAGTAAGGTTTACTGACCTGGTCAGAAAGCAATTACCTCCACATATTTTGACACACAAGCCTATCTTTCTTTCTGTCCGTTTTTTGTTGAAGCGCCGATCATTTCCGTAGGAGTTGTAGGTGATTGCTGCTCCCCCGCAGGATCACAGTGGGGCCAGAGACCCGATCGAGCTGCTCAGAACAGTTCGTGTTTGCCGATAATCACTGAAACTGAGATTGATGTCACGTCGACATGGTGTAACAGCTGCCAACACATGTAGAGGATTTTGGGAAGGATTAGGACCCACTCTGGGAAAAAGACTGGATCCTAAGACTGGGGAGTAAGTGTTCAGGTAGAGGACTGGAGAATGGGGTCAAGAACGATATTAGTCAAGATCGAATGGCGGAGCTGATTAGATATTCTGAAAGCGCTAACCGCTCCGATGTCTTCCAATCTCTGGCCATCTGGTATCGAAGGAAATAGAAACAGAGTTATTTGTTCAGTTGGAAGTCCTGGGCAAAGTGAGAGATAGAACAAGCATGATACAGTTTTAGAGACTGGGAAAATGTTTGGAGAGGAAGCAATAAAAGTGAAGCTGAATATAAAGTTTGAAGTCAGGACATATTCAATAAAAAGGAAGTTTGTAGAAAGGCGGAGGGACATGGAGATGGAAAAAGAAGTCCCGAAATCTCATTCGGTTTTCATTTTCAAGATGTGACCGGACCTGCTGAGATTTTCCAGCAATTTCATTTGTTGATTCTGAAACAGAAGATGGGAGTGATCCTGGACCAAACAGCTCTCGCACGTTCTGGGAATATTTGACTTACCCGTTTGATCAGATCATGTCTGTCCCACACTGAAACCTCAGAATCCTTCCCCACCCGCACCCTCGTTACTGGCAATAAACTGTTCATTACATAAACTTACATGAGCACACAGCAAGAACAATTGCAAAACGTTCAGGGATAGCTCCGTTCCGTTCCATCAGCACATTCTAAATCAGTTGATTTTTGTTTCAGGACCCATGGGACATTAAGCCGTCTCTGTCAGACCACAAACAAATGGCCATTCGCGTTCTGTGTCTTTGAACACCTTGGTCGGTGCATGGATGTCGTGGAATCTCACGTTGTAAAATGAACATCATTCATAGCATTTTCAGCTGCACTGATAAAGTTGTCTCTGGCGCTTCCAGTAAAGTGCAGACAGTTTTCACTCAGTAACCGACATGTGATCAAAGCAGGAGGACATATGTTTCAGCGAAAGCAACAGGATTCCTCCACCAGCGTTGGCTTGCAATTCCGCATGTGGAACGAAGAGCTGGAACTCTATTAAACAGTGAAAACGACTATTATGGGGCTTGGATGCACGACTCTCTGATTAAACACCTCACATTTCACCGAACTGAGATATCCAGGCTTGGGACACGATGCATTAGTTGGCTCTTTAATTCTGAGCATAATTCACCTGGCACAACAATTTGTAAAGATCCAGCTCATTCCTCCCAATCACAAATAACATCATTCACATCTTTCACTTTCGTTATTTCTTCAAAACATTACAATCTATTTAACACTTGTCCCGGCATTTAAGATTCAACCCAAATATTTTCACATGAAATGATTTCCAGTCACTCTGTCAGACGCAATCAGTCGGAAAATTACCTTAGAAAACCCAATCATTTCTGTTTACAGCATTGGGAATTTCCATCTGCTGACAAGACAGAGTCCTCACAATCAACATTTTCTTTGTTCTTCCGGCCTAAAACGTTTACCACTTCTTATTTTCAAGATAGGAGTTTTGTTTATAACACGTTCCAAGAACAGGAACAACCTTCCAATCTCCTAACGCCGATTCCAATTTGAAATGGAAGTTTTGTTCCTTTCCCACGGGAAGAGCAGTTAATGAGAAATGAGTTTCCACGAGCTGTGTCCCAGGGTTTAGCAGGAAGCCCTGATTGAAGCTGCAGTGGCCGCTTTCAGTTGGCATCGGGCGATTGGAGAACATGGCGTCGTATTTTGCTGCGTGTAAACATCTTGCTCCCCGTGGACTCGGGGTGAATCATGGATGAGTTTTCTGAATAACACTGCCTTCCAGTCTCTGGCCATCTGCTATTTAAGGAAATAGAAACAGAGTTATTTGGTCAGTTCGATGTCCTGGGCAATGTGAAAGATGGAACAGTTCTGATACAAAATTGGAGACTGGGAAAATGGTTGGAGAGGAAGTAATAAATGAGAATCTGAATAGAAAATTGGAAGTCAGGAGACATTCAATAAAAAGGAAGAGTGTGCAAAAGCAGGTGGAGATGGACATGGAAAAGAAGTGCCACTAGTCCCGAAGTCTTAAATCGATTTATATTTCCAAGATGCCACCAGACCTGCTGAGATTTTCCAGTAATTTCATTTGTTGGTTTAGAAACACAAGATGGCAGTGATCCTGGACCAAACAGTTCTCCCGTGCTCTGGGCATGTTTGACTTACTGTGTCTATGTCCCACACTGAAACCTCACGATCCTGCCGCACCTCCACCCTCATTACTGACAATATACTGTTCATTACGTTAAACACAAGAAGAACAACTGCAAAACTTTGAGGGAGAGTTCCCTTCGGTTTCCATCAGAACAATCTGAATCACTGAAAATTGGTTCAGGACCCATGTGATATTGATCCGTCTCTGTCAGACCCCTAGCAAGTGGCCATTCGCTTTCCGTGCCTTTGAACACTTTGGGTGGTGCACGGTTGGTTTGGAACCTCACGTTTTGAAACGGACATCAATCATTGTATTTTCGGCTGCACTGATAAAGTTGTTTCTGGCGCCTCCAGTAAAATGGAAACAGTGTTCACTCAGAAACCGTTGTGTGATCAAAAGCAGGCGGACAATGAAAGCAGCAAGAACATTCCCCTGCGAAGGGTTGCAATACTGCACGTGGAACGAAGAGCGGGAATTGTATTAAGCGGTGAAAGCGCCCATTGTGAGACTTGCACCCACCACCCTCAGATTAAGCATCTCACACTGCACCGACTGAGCTAACCAAGCACGGTGCACTGTGGATTAGTTTGCTATTACATTGCGAGCATAATTCATCAGCAATTTGTTAGGATCCAGTTCATTCCTCCTAATCACAAAAATATCATTCACAGCTTTCACTTCAGTTATTTCTTCAAAGCATTACAATCTATTCAGCACTTGTCCCGGGATTTAAGGTTCAGCCTTAATATCTTCATATTTTTACCCTCACCTTTATGTCGCTGATGTGATTTCCAATCACTCTGGCAGACAGTAAATCAGTCGGGAAATTAACTAAGGAAACCCAATCATTTCCGTTTACAGTGTTGGACAGAGTCGTCTCAATCAACACTTTCTTTGTTCTTTCTACCTTAAACCTTTACCACTTCTCATTTTCAAGTCAGGAGTTTTATTTATAACATGTTACAACGACTGGAGCGACATTCCAATGTCCTGAAGCCCTTTCCAATTTAAAGTGAAAGGTTTTCTCCTTTCACACGGAAAGAGCTGTTACTGAGGAAGGAGTTTCCACGAGTTGTTTCCCATGGCTTGGCAGAAAGTCGCTGATTGAAGCTGCAGTGGCCGCTTTCTGTTGGCATCGGGAGCTTGGAGGAAGTGATGTCGTGTTCTGCTGCGTGTAAACGTCTCACTCCCTGCGGACTTGGGGTGAATCATGGATGAGTTTTCCCAGTTACAATGTCAATATATGGTCGGGGTAAATGCTTGTGCTGAAATATTTGAGGCTTATTCCCTGGGTGGGCTCGAACCACCAACGTTTCAGCCAATTGTGCCGACCATTTGAGATACAGAAACTGGCAACGCAGATATCCAAAAAGCAATGCTATCGACGGGATATGAGGATAAATCGGACAGCAGGAACTTGCGTTGTTTTCAGAGACGGTCGCTGATTTTATCACCGAGAGGGTAAGCACACTGAGGAGCTGCAAACACTCAAATTAAAAGGCATCCACGCATGCGCACTGTGCTCACATACATCTCCACATAGCAGTTCACTTACGATGCTGGTATTTGAAGCCACGATTCGATAGAAACTGAAGCCGAAAATCCAGCATATTAGACAGCTCGACCACGCTACCACACAAAAGCCATCACTCAGATTTGTTTTGGCTAGTGTTTCAGCATCGATTCACTTCAGGCACTTAGACCTCGCAAATTTTGTAATGAAATTGGCGTAATTTAAGAAGAAAGACTAAAGAAAATGTACAGACAAGGAACAGGCCCTTCATCCATTCAAGCCTGAGCCGATCCAAATCTACTGTTTAAGTCTGTCACCCAATTCCTAAGCATCTGTATCCCTCTGCTCCCCAACTACTCATGCATCTGTCCAGACGCATCTTAAATGTATCTACCGTGATTACCTCTCCCGTCTCTGATGACAACGCGTTCCAGACACCCAACACCCGCTGTGTCAAGTAGTTGCCGCGTGTATCCCTCTTAAACTTTTCACCTCTCACCTTGAAAGCGTGATCTCTCGGTATTTAATCCTTCAACTGGGAAAAAAAACTTTTCTCTATCTACCTTGTCTGTACCTTCATGATTTTGTAAACCTCAAAAAGGTCCCCCTCAAACTCCTTTTTTCTAATGAAAACAAACCTCACCTACTCAACCTCTCTTCCTAGATTGCACCTTCCATACGAGGCAACATCCACTTAAACCTTTTACGCACCCTCTCCAAAGCGTCCACATCCTTTTGGTAATGTGGCGACCAGAAATTTACACAGTATTCTAAGTGTGGCCAGACCAATGTTTTGTTCAATTTTAACATGACTTGCCAGCCATTGTATTCAATACCCCATCCAATGAAGCCAAGCATACTATATGCCTGCTTGTCTACTCTATCCACGTGTGCAGCAACTTTCAGTGTATAATGGACCTGTACTATCAGATCTCTCCATCCATCAACTTTCTTTTTCCCCAAAGCTCTTCCGTTCATTGCATAACCCCAGCTAGAATTAGACTGACCGAAATGCGTCACCTCACAGTTGTCTGTTTTGAACTCCAGCTGCCACTTTTCCACCCAACTTTCCAGTATATCTCTATCCTCCTGTATTCGTAAACAGTCACTTATACTTTCTGGTAGTCCAGAAAACTTCGTGTCATCTGCAAACTTTCTGATCATTCCAACAGTGCTCTCTTCCAGATCATTTATGTATATCACAAACAACAGTGGCCACAACACTGACACCTGTGGAGCACTACTGGTCATCTTTCTCCATTTCCAGAAACTCCATTCAACTGCCACTCTCTGTCTCCTATTGCTCAACTAATTCTTTATCCACCTGTCTAGAACACCCTGCACACCATGTTACTTTACGTTCTGTATTTGGTTACCATGGGGAACCTTATCTAACTCCATACTGTAGTGCATGTATATGACATCAACAGCCTTTCCTTCATCTATCAACTTGGGCACTTCCCCGATAAACTCTGTGCCTCTCACTGATATGCACATTATTTTCTAAATATGAATAGATCCTATTCTTCAGTACCTTCTCCAGCAACCTTCCCAACACTGATGTTAGGCCCATTGTTCTGTAGTTATCCAGAATATCCCGACTGTCCTTCTTGTACAGGGGACAATATGAGCAACGTTCCAGTCGGCCAGAACCTCACCTGTGCTGAAGCATGCCACGAAGATATCTGTCAGGGCCCCAGCTATTTCCACTCTCACCTCGCTCAGGAACCAGGGATAGATCCCATCCGTCCCTGGGGATTTGTCCACATTAATTACCCCTAGCCTGCCCAACACAGCTTCCCTACTTATGTCAACATGATCCAGACTAATCAAATGTTTTACTCGAGACTCATCATTCATCATGTTCCTCTCCTCAGTGAACACTGATGCAAAATAATCATTCAGAATCATACCCACTCTCTCAGATTCGACATACAGCCTTCCTTCATTTTCCTTCAGTGGACCAATCCTTTCTCTGGTTTCCCGTTTGCTTCTTATATCTGAATAATAGGCTTTAGGATTCTCCTCAATTTTGCTAGCGTGAAATTGTTTCATGACCCCTTTTAACCCCCTTCATTCCTCGTTTAAGACTTGTCCTACTCTTCTCATGTTCCTCCAGGGACCATTATGTTCTTAGCTGCCGGGGCGTTATGTATGCTTCCCTTTTCCTCTTGGCGAGTCGTACAATTGTCCTGTCATCAACAGTTCACGAATATTGCCTTTCACATGCTTTGCCTTCAACGGGACATGCCTATCCTGCACTATATTTAACCTACCTTTGAAAGCCTGCCACATATGAACTGTGGACCTTCCTACAAATATCTGTGTCCAATCCACATTTCCGACCTCATACATAATTTTGATATAATTAGCTTTGGCCCAGTTTAGTACTCTTTCCTCAGGACCACTATCATCTTTGTCAATGAGTATTCTAAAACTTACAGAATATTGGACACTTCCCAAAGAAATCACCCACGGCAACTGCTATCACCAGCCCTGGCGTATTCCCCAATATCAGTTCCAATATGGCCTATTCCCTCGTCGGACTATTGATCTACCACTCCAGAAAATTCACCTGGAGGCTTCTAACAAATGATGTCCCATCCAGACCTCTGACGCCAAAAGTATCCCGGTCAATGTTGGGAAAACGGAAATCTCCAATCAACACTAAATTATTGCCTCAACATCTTTCCATGATTTGTTTAACTATTTTTTCTTACACCTCACGCTCACTGTAATACAGCCCCAAAATCTAACCTCACCCTTCTTATTTCACTGCTCCATCCATAGTGTCTCACGACCCAAGCCCGACATGGTGTCCTCCTTTCACACAGCCATGATATCATCCCTGACCAGCAATGCAACTCATTCCCCTTTTTTCCCTCCCTGTCCCGTCTGAAGCAACTATATCCTAGAACATTTGGTTGCCAACCATGCCCTTCCTTCAAATAAATCTCTGTGACCGCAATAACGTCATATTCTCAGGCACCAAGCTATGCCCTAAGTTCATCTGTCTATACTCCATGCATTAAAGTCGATGCATTTCAGGCCACCAGTTCTTTTACATTTATCTGCTCTCTGTCTACTCTTCCCATTACTAATGCTATCTTCCTGATTCTTATCGTTTCCAGTTTCCACCTCACTGCCGACTTGTTTACTCTTGTGGTTCCCAGTCCCCTGCCACATTAGTATAAAACCTACCCAACAGCAGTAGCAAAAACTCCAGAAAGGACATTCGTTCCCGTCTGGTTCAGATGTACATCGTCAATTTTCTTATAGTCCCACATTCCCCAGAACTGGTCGCAAAATCCAACAAATCAGAAACCCGCCATGCAGCACCATTCCTCAAGTCACGTGTTCATCGTGCCTTTTTTTATTCATTTCTACGCTGGCAGTCACATGGCACCGGCAGTAATCCCTAGATTACTACCTTTGAGGTCCTCCTCTTTAATTTCTCTCCTAGCTCCTTGAATTCTCCCTGCAGGTCCTCATCTCGTTTTTCATTTCGTTGGTGCCTGTATGCACCAAGACAACTGGCTGTTCACAATTCGCTTTTCGAATGCTCTTCAGCCGATGGGCGACATCCCTCGCCTGAGCACCTGGGAGGCAACATAACTCTCCAGAATTGTTGATGCTCCACAGTGAGTCCACCCGCAGTTCCAGAGTGACCACGCGGTCAAACAAGTGCTGCAGTTGGACACACTTCTTGCAAGTATAAGTTTAGAAAACCTTATCAAGGATTTGCAAGGTTTGCACTGCTTGGACATGAGAACGAAACAGAATAAGCTTCGTCAGATTCCCAGGAGCTTCAGTGCTTCGATATGGCCTCACAGAAGCTTATAAAATCATAAGGAAGACAGACAAAGTAAATACTCAGGGAGCACTTTTTCACAAGACACGCGAGTTCAAATCTACATAGCAAACGTTTAATGCGAGAGAGGAAACATTTAAAAGGGATGTGAGGGACAAATGTTTTTCGCACAGAACTTTTGTTTGTGTGGAATGAATTGCCACATTTAGTGGCAAAGTCTGGTGCACTCACAACATTTCTAAGGCATCTGAATGGGTTTATAGACAGGAAGACCGCGGAGAGATAAGGCAAAAATATTGGCAGATATGTATGCATTAATTTCGGTTATCTGTTCAGCAAAGGCAAGTTGGATCGGGGGTTGTTTCCATGCTCGACAACGCTGAGATGCTGCAGCCACGGGGAACGGTTTGAATACACCATTTGCAAAAATACGCATGATGTTTGTTACTCAGTCAGCCAGTTTGGCTATTTTGTTTGGAGGGTGGATGGGCCCAACCGATCCAGAGATGAAGGTTTTCCGGATATTTTCTGCTAATGACCATTCTTCTTGACACTTTCCGAAGTTCGCCATCAAAGATTTTGGCTGAAGAAAAATACCTCCCATATCGCATTACCCACTTTGCTCTCCAGCGAATCCAAAAACTGACAGCTCTTAACGTGAAACAGAATTAAAACTGAAAAGGCAGTACGATGATCAGACACACTGAAGCTTAAGTGCTGTCTGTGAGGCACTGTGAATCGTCTCTGATATGAACCGCTCGCACATGTAACAGCGAGGCAATTCCAAACCTACTGGAGATTTAGTTTATTGCCAAGTCCCAGAAAGTGCTCAAGTATCATATAAAAAAAGAACAACAACGAACCATTAAAAGTGAACATTTTCAATTATATCCGTGATTAAATTAGGCCATCAATGCGCCAGTGCCCCCAAATGATCGAGAGAGCCAATCACCTTTCTCCCTCACCAGGACAGTAACGAAGAAAATGAAAGTATAGCAACGTTTCACATCGCGATTGCCCACCTTTGCACCACAGCATCAAAAAAAGGCAAACAGATTCAATGCAGGATCTTCTTTCGAAATATCGGTGAAATAACTGTGTCTATGCACTTTCAGAGTAAATTGGGAACAACACAAGTTGTCTGGAATATGAATAACCAACATAGACTACTTGGGTCCCAGATTCTACTGATGCACAGACTTTCATATGAAAAGGTACCTTGGGTGATTGCCCCACACCCAGAAATCTTCTGGCTGGCTTCTGTTTGCCCTGTCACATTAAACGTGTGCTGCTCTAATCGAATTTGTAGTTCTTGCCGTTTGTCCGTATTGCAACTAGGGATAGCTGGTCGTGGCAACTCGTGACTGCCACACAAATTTATTGCCAAAATTGGATTGTCCCGCAACGTGATTCGCAGTGCACGAACTTCGCTGCGAGGATATGCCACACGGCAAGTTAAAAAGCACGCTTCCATTTATTAAAGTAAGTTTCTGGGAACTGACAACCAGATTCCTCCTTACACTCGGAATTATGACAACACATAAACCAACAGCCTCTCTCAGAGACAAGTGACCAATGCCCATCTTGTGCCGGACAAACAAAGTTGACAAGATTGCACGCAGGGTCTGCACAGAAAACTATAGAGGAAAAGCAGACAGACGACCATCGAGCTGCATTCATGCAGTTCTGTTACCCTGTAAACCCCATGCACAGCTGTTCCTTGTAGGTACAGACAGGGCACTGAGTGTCTCTGACTCCGGGACTTGGAACTCGGAATATATGACCGTCTGCAGCACTGGTTACTTCCTTGTGTGAGGTAACTCCCGATGGAACATATGTAAAACATGATAGCTCATTGAGAAATACATCCACAATTGTACCCAAGAGACGTATTTCTGTTGTGCTTCAGGTCCAAGAACACCCAGGTCAATAGCTCCCCTGATTACCTCTGTTGATCATGTTTGCAAAGAGATCTAGCAAATTGCCAAGTTTGATTTTCCTTTCAATCAGCAATTTTGACTCAGTTTGGCTGCAAATATCTTTTCCTAACTTTCTGCTTTTCTTCTTTTACATTGGTGTCTCGCACCTTACAATTGACAGCAGAGTTAGGAGAGGAGATGGAAGCATTGAGCCCATCAAGTCAGCGATAGCTTTCAATGAGATCATGGCTGATTTGGTTAATGCTCAACTCTGCTTTTTAGTCAGTACTCATGGCCGAGTGGTTAAGGTGATAGGTTAAAAATCCATTCCGGTTTCCCTGCGTAGGTCCGAATCCAACTGACTCCGCTATGAATGACTTGCTGCTGGGCGAAATTTCGCTCAAAGTTCAGAAAACCTATTTTTCTGAACCTCAATGGCATTGGATTCACTGCCCATCCCTAATTACTCCAGTAATTGAGATGATGAGCTACTGTACAGAAACTTGAGCGAACTGAACATAGAGGTACAGCCAAAATGCTGTTAGCGAGGGAAAGTTCCAGGATTTAGGAATAGCCAGATACTTCTAACTCAGAAAGGCGAGATCCCTGATAGGTGATTTGCGGTCACAGTTTTCTCTTGTTTCTGCTGCTATTGTCCTTCGAGTTAGATGTAAACAATCACAGGATTGATTCTGGTAACCAAAATAAAATCCCTGCATCTACTGTCGTTTGTGGAAGTGAGTTCCAAACCTCTCCCAAATATTGTGTGTAGAAGTGCTCACTAACATCTGTCCTGAATACTCTGAACCTCATTTCAGACTCATTGCAGAATCCACAGCGAACAGAAACAGTTTATCGCTTCATTTTAGTGTCTTGCATTACTTCTCTCAGGTCACCACTTAACATTCAAAGTTGTCGCAAAAACAGGCTTCATTTGTATATCAGAAACAGAAATGGCTCAGCATGTCTGTGGGATAGCAAGAGTTAATGTTTCACTTCCGTTTACCATTCTTTGCAACTGACTTGCCTGATTTCTTATCATACCTGCAAACGGTATGAAACCAGAACGGATGAGAGAACACAGAGATTAGGAAGTTCTGCATTTGCAGTGACATCGGGGGTCTCTATCACTGGAGAATTGTAAGGAGACTACTGCTCAGTGAACTGATATCGCACTTCCTGTATCTAAATAAGGAAACCTGTCAGTGATTTGGAGACTTTATTGTTCAAAAGTTAAAACCAAAGAGCAGATCAGCAGCAGACTAAAACAAGTGAAATTGTCATAATGCCTTATAAGGAACGCCAATGAAGACCAGGATAGTGAGGATCACCTTCTCCACATTTTTGAATTGTTTGATGCAGTTTTCTGTGCGACGTTATATCTCCTTCAGGCAACTGACAAGCTCCTTGTTTGAAAATCTGACTTGATGAATCACCAAAGGTGTTGCATTGTACTGTGTGTAAGCAGCTTGTGGAGACTGAGACTGTAGCATTGCTCACTTTTGTTTTTGTTTTTTATTCAAATTTCTGAGAAATGAAGAAGCTTAATAACAAGCTTAATCCCAGTTTTGGAGAAGCATTGCTCATCAGTACAAGATAATCAGCTCACGTGAAGATGTTCCAGAATTGATATAAGAGAGCTAATTCAAACCCTACGACGATAGATGCCATGAATTCTAAATTGAAATTCTATGTCTAATGCCTTTAACCCATTACAACTTACCATGGAATTTCCCTTCCGATTCGCCTCTACCCCTTAGGGAAGTAAAGCTGCTATTCTTATTTGCTCCAAGATACATGTGACTCCAGACGCACAGAAACTGGATTGGTTGTTGCAGGTCAGTTATCTAAACCTCAGGACCTCACTTCAGGAATTATTTATGGTTCTGTTCGTTAATAAATGTCCAGATTTCAGCCGCATTCTTAACTCCTCAACTCCTGAAGCATTCCATTTCACAATGCAGCAGAATTCTGGCAATGTGAAGGCCTGGGCAGACAAGTGAAATTAATTTCACACATCCTGATTAAGATAATCTAATCAATACCTCTGGAAATTCAATGGTGTTGCCATTACCTAGTCTTCAACGATCAACAATCTGGGAGTTACTATTAATCCCAAAATGAACTGTCCTCCCTACATAATTAATGTGGCTACAAGAAAACCGCCATCAGTCATGGGATTTCTGACTCCAATCGCTTCTCTAATACTGAGAAGGATCACGTCAAGTGTGTGATGGAATACTCCCCAATTGACTGAAAAAATATATCGACAACATACCTCAAGATTTTGGACAGCGCCATTATGAAACATTCGTACAAAAAAAATAATGCTGCGGACATTTAATAACTGAAATGAAACTAGAAAGTGCTGGAGAAGTTCAGCAAGTCTAACAGCATACTTGGAGAGAAATACAGTTAACTTTTTGAGGCCAAAATGACTCTTCTTCAGAACAGCACTGAAGAGAGGACATGTAGGACAAGAAACATTACTTCTCTGACACTTTTCACAGTTGCTACCAGGTCGGCTGAGTTTCTTCAGAACGTTCCACTCCATGGCAGTTAAGTCAGTTCGATTGGCATTTTATGTATAATTTCAGTCCATTCACCACTGTCGCAGCTTTTTGATTCATCAACAATTTCCATTTGACAGCACACTCCAACTCTTGTGCTACTATCGTCCTAAAGGCAAAGGAAGTTAACGAATGGGAAAATCATTATCTGTATGTTCCCTTCCAAGCTACTAAACATCACAATTGGACAGGTATTCCTTCAGTCAGTCCTTCACTGTCCCAGTGGATCAGAGGGTTGCTCTCCTCCCCCACTTCAAAACATCCAAATAGTTTAATTAACTCTTCAAATAAACTTTGTCAAACTCAATTGTTAGAAGGCCAACACTTACTGGGAGGTGAGAAAACTTTCACAAAAATGTAACGCTTAAGCTACAGTGTTGAGAGGAGCAGTTTGGAAATATGTATCCCTGTGTTCTTGCGGCAGATTCATGTAATCAGATATTTGAGATAGGCTGAGCCAGCAACTTGCCATGAATAGAAATGTTGAATTTAGTGATGCATTCTCACTGGAGGTATTTTCCAGCCATGATTCGGTTTCAAGTAAATTTGCACAGTCGTCAATTCCAATTCAGATGAACACTTGCCAGTTAACTTTGCCACAGATAATCAGCGTGAATCCATCATTCGCCATTTTACTAGCAAGCTGCTGAGTTGTACCATGCCTTACGCTGTTAAAATATCGACGTTATGAAATAGAATCATACCATCCCTACAGTGTGGAAACAGGTCATTAGGCCCAACAAGATCACACGCAACCTCTAAGGAGTATTCCACCCACAGCAATTTCCCTTCCCTATTACTTTGCACTGCTCCTGACCAACACATTCTGGAGAACGAGGTACAATTTAGCATATCCAATTTATCTAACCTGCATATCTTTGGACTGTAGTAGGAAACTGGAGCAACCCGAAGAAACCCATGCAGACACAGGGAGAATATGCGAACTCTAAACGGTCGCCTGAGGCTGGAATCGAATCCAGGTCCTTCATGCTGTAAGGCAGCAGTGCTTACCAACGAATCACGAAAGCTAACTTCAAACCTTAGTGGAGCCATTCTTCCGAATAGACCGATATCAAAGACATACACGTCTCCATAGCCATTTTGCAGCAAAATGTAGACATAAGTAGACTAGACATACTCCAGCACGTGGCTGAAGGTGATCAGTTTAAGGATAGATGTTTTATCATCATTTATGAGCAGCTGACTAAGCTGCGCTACTTAAAGGCTGTAGCAGGAAGTCCTCAATCAAATATGTTCTTCTTACCAGTCGTCCTGCTAAGACTGCGGTATTTATCTTCATTTAGGCTATGTTCTATATTTTCGGTTACACCATTCTCCTGTTAGAAGGGATCTCCCGAGATTTTATTCAATGACTTTGCCTGTTTCAAGGTTTGAAAGGCTCTCAGATACTGCCAAAACCTCTTCAAGGGGCTTCCCCTCCCAGAATCAGCTCTTGCCTTCGAACCTCCCCTCATTGTCAGTCCGACTCCATAGAAACTAACTGGAGACAAATACATGTATGATGTCACCGAACAGGCCATCACCGCGCTTCACCCTGTCCCAGGGAGCAGCACGGCTCAGCGATGGTGATCGATGCCTTCCAAATCCACTTGGGATGATGGGAAGGATGGTTGTCATCTACCTATCCACGATCAAAATGAACCTGAATCTGAGAAGTTACCATTCCAATCAGTTTGAAGTATATGCATTAAATGTAGATAAATGAGACTAATTCGACTGTTTATGATATAGATTAAGAAACACAATATTTTATCTTAATGGTAAAAAGCTGTGATTTCCGAAGCGTGAACACTGAATGCAAAACTTTAAATTGCGTAAGTGCAGACTTCGAGGTGTAGTTCCTGTGTGAGAATTGGAATATCGTTTGCAGACATTCAAAACGACACCTGGAAACATTATTTATCTTTCGGACTGTCTGGAAAATCGCACGATCGCAATAATTTTCGTAAAATCCCAATTGTGTGGAAGTAGGCCGTTCAGTCTATCAAATCCACACCAAAGCAGTGAAGATTATCCCAACAAAAAACACTTCCTAATCGATCCTCTTCCAGTTTCTCACAGCGAAATAACCTGACGTCCACATACCTGGACATGTTGGGTATTTTTCCATTTGGCAATCCACCGAAACTACACAGCTTTCATAATGTGGGAGGAAAACTCACGCACACATGGGAGGAGTACAAGCACCATACAGACAGTCGCCACAGGCTGGAATTGAACTGGGTCCCTGGCACCGTGTGGTAGAAGTGCAAAGCATGTTTATTCTTCCGTCAGCTCACTGGGTTCAGGATAAATGACATTTAAACAACTCAGACAAAGCTTTGAAGCATATATCGTCCCTTGAGGTATGTTTTTCTTTGACATTGAACCACATTCCAAAGTACATACATTGCAAAAGAACCGCTTGAACCTTAAGATTTCATCACGAACAACAACAAGTTCAGAATTACATGAGGCAACAGGAGTAAATGAGCTTGAACAGAGTGTAGAGGGGACAGTGCGTGTGGTGGTATTTCCGTTTACCTGCTGTGGAGGTTGCGGTTTTGGACTGCGATGGACCAATTCAGAAATCACACCAGGTTATAGATGCACATGTTTATTTGAAATAACAAGATAAAGGACCAGAGCACTTTCGTTAGGTGAAGTGGGATGGAATAACACAGAACACTGAATTTAAGGGAAGAGAGATCAAGGGCAGACAGATCAAAATATCAGGCAAATTGTGGGCGCGGAGTGTGAAAGACTTAGTCTCTGCAAGTGAACAAGAGTGTCCAACAGTGTGAGTAATGTGTCAATAACTGCGTGCCAACAGAATGGATGACCGATGATCCAACAAAGTGAGGCAGAGAGATAATTACAAACCGTTAAAATAAAGTCGTACTGGAGACAGGTCAAGGCACTGGAATGACATGGAACAGAAACAGAAGCAACTGGAAAACCACTCCACAACAACAACACCAGAGGAAGGGTCACCAGTTCCGAAACATTAACTCTCATGTTCCTCCACAGATGTCCCCAGACCAGCGAAACACCTGCCCCCTTCGCCACGATGCCCCAGTCCCGTTCTCCCACCCCGCCCAGTAACCCTTGCCCTTGCTCCTGGTTTACAGCATTCCCAGTTCTTCTGATTTTTATTTGGCTAGATTCGCATGCCGCGAGTTTGACCGAATTATCAGTTAGCCAATATTGAACAAAGTGATTAAGGTAGAGACACAATAACAACTTGTCACGGTGATGGTGTGAAAACAGAATAATAAGGAAGATTTCACAGATACAGAACAGTGTGGTGGGTCACATGTGGTGTGACATTAACCGAATATCATGGTTGATGCCATCACCCCAACGAAGGCAGTTGGCGATCCAATTCTGTTTGGCGATTTTGCGTTGTTGTGTACCTCGAAAGCCGCCTTGGCCGACATTTAGTCGAAGATTGAAAACCAAATGTCCTTGATTGCTGAACTCTTCCCCGACTGGGTGTGAATTATGCTGTCTCGCAATTGTTATGCCGTTACTATTCATCCATTGGCACACCATCTGCATGGTCTCGCCAATATACCATTACTGGGTATCTTGTGGCATCTTGTGGTATCATTGCCTGCTGCATATGTGACAAACAACATTGCCTGAGTCACATGAGTACCTGTCGTGTACGTGGTGGGTAGTGTACCAACGGGTGATGTTAGTGTCCATGTTTTGCGAAGGTTGCGAAGGCATGGTGCTGTGGTGTTGTGGTTAATGCTATGTGAAGGCTGAGTAGTTTACTGTAAACGGTCGTATGTTATAATTTTGCTGGGTGTTTGAAGGTGAGAATTGAAGTCATGGGGATGTTCTTAGTGAGATGATCATCATCATCGGTGACATGCTGAATCCTGTGAAGAACGTGCTGAACTCCAGGAAAGTACTGACGATGAAAGATACTCTATTAGTCGCATCCTCTGTCTGTCTTCTGACGAGTTCACAGCAGATTTTCACTGTGGCACACCGGAACTGGCGATCAATCAGTTCAACATGTACCCCATTATCATGAGGATATCCTTCAAAATCTTTAGGTGTTTGTCGCATTATTCCTAATCTAAGCAGTTCCTATGCAGGTGAAGCGCTTGTCTTTACGGTATGGCTTCTTTAATATATTTAGGGTGGAAGCTGGAGAAGTGCAGTATCGTGCAGTTATCCTTGGGCTTGCGGTGGAGTGAGATGCTGAGGTGTTATTTCTTAATTTTGGTTTGTGGTGGGTTTGGCTGTATAATCCTTATAAATGGTATAGGCATTCAGTTAAAACCACGAACAGAAATACCAGGACAATCTCAGCAGATCTTACAGCGTCTATTCAGAGAGAATCAGAGACAAATATTTCAAAACTTCATCAGAACTCGGTAATCTCCCACAGGCACTGCCAAACTGGTTAGTTTCGACAGCAGTTTCTGTTTTTGCTTCAGATTCCCAGAATCCGCAGTTCTTTACATTAACCATTAAAGCAATGCAGAAACTTTTTTTTATCGTTCGTCATACCAAATGTTTCTGTTTGGAAAACATTTTCCCGACCCCATCAGAAACACGAAACGGTGCTGCACAGAAAACAGATGCAGTAAGAACATCAATCGCTGTCGCCCTGGCGCTATTGAACCAGTAATATTTCAGTTAACAGTCGAATGAGCTGATACTTCCAACCTAACATCTTGGACGATCCTCGAAAGCAGTCTGTGATTGACCTCCCACTTCAGGCTGCCATTCCCAGAACGACAACTGTCCTCTATCAGTTTTACTTTTCCGAAATAAAGACTGGGACATACATAATAGCGACATGGGAACAGTCTGATCCGATCCACGACAGACACACCCATGTCACTGGGAACCAGCTCTGCTCCAATCGGGAACATCTCTCTTCGAACCTCTCAGTATCTTGTGTGGTATCGAGTATTTTCTTTGTCCCAGTGTCCATATAAGGTTTGTATTCCTCATATACAAGACCGAGAATTACTTCAATCTCCAATCAGTTCTTGTCCTGAGAACATCAGAATCAATATCCCGTCCACTTAAAGAATGGGAAGTTGTCCTGACTGTTTCCGATCAGTCTGACAGTTCACCCTTCTTCATTCTCCTCTGAGTCCTTTTCCCTAAGAGTTTCTGAAGATTCACAAAGCTGGAGACTGGGTGACGTGTTTTGCCTTCTTAACATTTTTTCACCTGACAAGTGACAATATTTTCCCAAATTCTGTTCACAATCGTCTGTATTTCACCATGTCCAGGGATGAGAAGTCCCGTTTTGTGGAGGGATTCCCGATGTTGGTGAGCTTCGCTTAGGAGTAAAGATGGATTGTCAGCAATTTCCTGCGGCTATTTATAATGATGGGAAAATGAGTGGTGGGGATTGGCTCTTCGACGAGCGGGGGGAAGTGTTGCCACTCACCAGAGTTAGTCAATGGAGGACAGCGGTAAAAGGAATCTATTCAAAAGCAGCACTTCTGGACAGTACATTCAAAGAATACTGCAAAATCTCGATGGGTCTGGCAGTAACTGTGAAAAGAGAAACGGAGATAATGTTTGAAGTGTGTTGCATTTTTGATTAATAACTTGAGTTTGCTAAGTCTAATCAACTGACTGGTCTTGTTTGTTGAGACGAGATTTCTGAACTGTGAGTGAAAACTCGTCCTGCATTACATCACTGAAAACTGAACCAGCAGAATTCGAACCTGCGGAGGGAAGCCCCAATGGATTTCTAATCCAACACCTGTATCACGCGGCCATGACTACACGGTGCAATGCTGTCTTAATATATCTTATGTAATGGAAAGTTCCAAACTGAAACACCATGATTTGGCTTTTCTTGGCACCCCAGCATCCTCCTCCTTTCGAAAGCAAGAGAGTCTGACAGCGAATACTGGTGTTTCAGGTTGGAACTTTCCATGACAGAAGACATACTAAGAGAGCATTGCGTGCGTGTCGTCATGGCCGCATCAATTTGAATTGCACACATATTGATGAGAGATAAAGTGGATGGGTAGGATCCATTTTCATGCGCAGAGAGGTGAATAAACACAGCACTGGATCGCGAAAGAAAAATGTCCTTGCATTAGGGGGCACGGTGGCACAGTGGTTAACACTGCTGGCTGACAGCGCCAGAGACCCGTGTTCAATTGCGGCCTCAGGCGACTGACTGTGTGGAGTTTGCACGCTCTCCCCGTGTCTGTGTGTGTTTCCTCCGCGTGCTCCGGTTTTCTCCCACAGTCCAACGATATGCAGGTCAGGTCAGGCGAATTGGCCATGTTAAATTGCCCGTAGTGTTAAGTAAGGGGTAAATGTAGGGGTATGGGTGGGTTGTGCTTCACCGCGGCGGTGTGGACTTGTTAGCCCGAAGGGCCTGTTTCCCCACTGTAAGTAATCTAATTTGTCTAGCCCTATTCACTGCCAGTAGAATTACTCTCATTGAAGTCTTCTTGAAAAAAATCACCACTGGCAAATCTGATGTGCAAATTAGGTCTACTATTTTTAATCAGAGGTCAAAATCTGAAAATGTTTCAAATACACGGAGCGGCACTGGAGAGTGCAGACCTACCTTCATGGACTTATTCTGCTCTGATGTACACCCCCGAGAAATTGGACGAGAGTGCGTTCTCACAGCTGAAGGGATCAAACATTTAAGAAAATGATAAGGAGGATATTCACTCTTTCAGAGGGTAGCAAATCCGTGGGTTTCCTAACAACAGAGGGCTGTGAAGGCGAGGTGTATTCAAGGCTGTGATAGACAGACATGGAGCATCACGGAAATGAGGATAAAAACGGGGGTTGAGAATTAACCAAATCAGCCATGATCTCATTGAATGTTGTCGCAGACTTGATCGGCTAAATTGCTTCCATCTGCTCTCATATCTTTGCCGGCATTTGGAAGATACCGGACACCATTTTAAAAGAAGAAAAGCACAACTTTAGTGAGAGGTGGTTTCAATCAAACTGAATCAAAATTAGTTATTGAGCGAAAAATCACACTTGGCCTGTTTCCAGATTTCTTTGCTAGCATGACGAACAGAGTTGATCAAGGTCGTCTGATTGTACTTGGGCATGAAACAAACAAAGATTAGTGACATAATCTTCATTTTCTTTATGTCAAAAGTAATATCTTTCCTGATGGTCACAACAAAGGAGATGGTTTCCAAGAAAAGACAGATACTAAGTCAGCTGTAAACTAATCGATGACCAAAATATGGCTCGCGTTGTTCTCTGGGACAGATATGATTTACTGATTATTGTCATCCAAACTTTTTTATTTACCATTGAACCGTGAGTGGGAGATGGGAAACTAAGATCACCCGTAACTATTGCCATCTTTTATCACTCACATGTAGTATTTTTTTCTTGTACGTAGTGGTGACTGCGAGTGCACTTGTAAACTGCACCTGCGGATGACTTCTTTCCTCACTGGTCCTCATCTCTCCACAAACACGTTTTACATCCTTATCTCCTGAATCAAAGTAATATGCAACCAATTGATAAATGTCACTAATACCTTGGCATTTCACACGCCTCCGTTTGTCACCTTCCAATGTAAATTAATAATTTGCCGTGTTGCAATTGCACACAATAAGAGATAACAAAATACAGGGAGGTTTACCAGATTTGCAAACGCACGCTATTGAAGCTAAAACGCAGGTTTCTGCCCAAAATACGATCACAGAAGCATGCACCGAACCGTCAGGAAGCACACAATAAGTCCAGTTCCATAGGGCATGACAGGAACAGCACCAGAAAAACCACCAAATTCCTTCTCTCGGCTAATATTTTGGATGTACATCTCAATGAGCAATCGAGTTTTACATATGTTCTCACAGTAGTTACAACACAAGGAATTAACCAGTGCTACAGACGGTCCAAGCCCCTGAATCAGAAACACTCAATGCCCTACATACAACTACAAGAACATCTGCCCGTGGCGTATACGGGCTGGCTGAAGTTCATGATTGCAGCTCGCTAGTTGTCCGACTGTTTCTCCGATATAGTGTTTCGTGCAGTCCCTACGTGGAATCTTGACAACCACATTTGTCCTGCACAAGATGGGCATTGGATATTGTTTTCTGGTGAGCTTTCCCTCAGCGAGGTTTTGGTTTATGTGCTGTCGTAAATCCCTGTGTTCAGAGGAGTCTGGCTATCAGTTTCCAGAAATTTATTTTATTAAAGTGAAGCATGGTGTTTCAATTGCTTTATGGCATATCCTTGTTGACAAATTAGTGTGCCAGACATCTGGGAATGCAGTTGTGGGATACATATTCTTTGCAAAGAATTTGTGTGGCCGTCACTAATTGCCACGGCCAGCTGTCCCGAGTAGCTATACGTACAGACAGAGAGCATCCTCGAGAGCAGCACAACAGTAATAGAACATGGCAATCAGAAGGCAGCCAGAGATTTTCTAGAAGCAGGGCACCCATCCATGGATTCCATCAATAAACACATTGATCAGGATCCAATCTGCAACACCAACAACTGGACCCAGCGGCACTGAAACTAAATCAATTCCAACCACCACAGGACAGTAGGCTTCACAACAGGCTCTGCAACCCTGAGGATTGTACCTAGAACTGTGAGGATCCCACTTCCCAGCACCGCAAAACATTCCAACAACATTTCCATGAAGCACACGAGCTTCGCATCTTTCTGCTCCAAAGCACTCCGATTTTTCACAGTGGAGAATTGTGCACTGAACTCCCGCGTGCAAGGTGAGGATGCCAAACCCAACACGATCAATAATGGCAGTGAGAGCGAGGGCAACAATTTCCATTGTCATATGGACAGCCACCAACACTCTTTTTGAAAGGTACCTTTAAATATGAAAGTCTGTGCAGCAGTATAATCGGGGAACCAAGTAGCCTGCACTGGGTATTCATATTTCAGACAATTTCCTTTGTTCACCGTTTTCACTGAAAGTGAATGGATATTACTATTTCATTGCTGATATGAAACCAGATTCTGCATTGTATCTGCTCGTCGTTTTTGTTGTTGCAGTGGCGAAAAGGTTAGCAACCGCGATGAGAAATGTTTTTTTGTATTTCTCTCATTTCCTTCATTACTGTCCTGGTGAAGGGGGCTGGTGATTGGTCCTCTCGATCAGATGGAAACATCAGCGCATTGTTGACCTAATTTCATCACGAGTGCAATTGGTAAACTTCATTGCTGTTCCGTTTTGTTTTATGTTTGTTGAGCACTTCCTGTGACTTGGCAATGCACTGATTCTCCAGTATGTCCTGAATTGCCTCGCTGCCGTTTCTCTGAGCAGTTCATGACATAATCGGCTTGCACTGCAGCAAAGGCAGCATGCATGCTTCGGTGTGTCTTCTGTTCCACATGAAGAGCTGTCAGTTTCTGGATTCGTTGGAGAGCTGAGGGGGGTAACATTATCCGTGCGGTATTATTCTTCACCCAAACCCTTTGATGGCAAAGTTGGGAAGGTGCTAAACGAATGGTCATTGGCAGCAAAAGTCCGGAAAGACCCTCATCGCTGGGTCAACTCGTCCCATCCACCCTCCAGAAATATAGACAAACACGCTGACTGCGTAGCAAACAGAGTGCATTCTTTTGCAAATGGTCCATTAAAACTGGTGTCAGCTGCGGGAGCACATCAAAGATTCCGAGCATGGAAATAGACCCGACAATCGAACCTGTCCCTGCTGAACAGATAACCGAAATTAATTGAACCATATTTGCCAAAATGTGTTCCGTATCTCTCCGAACGCTTCCTGTGTATATACCCATTCGAATGCCGTTGAATTTGCCTTAAATGTGTCAAATCATTCTGCACACACAAAAATGTCTGAGTGAACTCGCTGAGTTTCTGCATGACACCATGACCAAACTTTTGGACAAAGTTGGAAACTGCGACTAGAATAGATGGCTCTCTGATTAGCCGCAATGCACAATGGGTGGAATGGCCTTTTCCCACTTTGTAAATCTTAGAAGACAAGTAGAAAATAATCTGCAACGAAAATGTTCAGAAAGGGTGTTTTATTTACACCAAATACGATCGTATCAATCGCCTTGTCTTGTTATTTACTTGTGAGGATTCTGTGCTCTCAGCACCGTGGCCTAGATCGTGGAATGGTTTTATTGTTCAGCAAACATATCGGTGTACCAGTAATTCTGCCGATTTTCTGATGCGAGCAAGTCATTGTTTTTTTCCCCAAAACATTATGAAGGCTGCAAATCTGAGCCAAAAACGAAAATTGTTTGCGGAACTCAGCAAGACTGGCAACAGAAACGTCGATTCTCCTGCTCCTCGGATGCTGCCTGATCTGCTGTGCTTTTCCAGCATCATTCTGATCTAAAATCTGGTTTCCAGCATCAGCAGTGCTCACTTTTGACTAGTTACTTCGGTGTCTCTGGTTCCCAATTCAAGAACTCCATCTCTCGCGATTTCATGTCTGTACATCCATGCTGAGGAGTTGAGAAGTGAAGGAAAGTAACTCACCCCATCCATCTCTGGGGGAATTAGGGACTGAAAGTGAATCGTATCACATTGAAGTATATCTAGATGCGACTTAATCTCTATATTTTATTGGGAACCATTTCTTTCATTGTAACCATCAGGAAAGACCCTTTCGTTTGCCACAAAAAGAAATGAATATGTCACTAACCTTTGTTTGCTTCAGGTCCAAAAATACTCAGATCAATAGCTCCCTTGCTGACCTCTGCTGGTCATGTTCGCAAAGAGGTCTAGCAAATTGCCAAGTGTGATTTTCCTGTTAATAAATAATTTTGACTCAGTTTGGCTGCAAATATCTTTTCCTACCTTTGTGCTTTTCTTTTTTTTTACATTGGTGTCTCGCACCTTACAAATGACAGCAAAGGTATGAAAGGAGATGGAAACATTTCCCTCATCAAGTCAGCAAGAGCTTTCAATGAGATCACGGCTGATTTGGTCAATGCTCAGGGCTGCTGAGCTGTCTGTAGTCATGGCCGAGTGGTTAAGGCGATGGATTAGAAATTCTTTGGGGTTTCCCCACGTAGGTTCGAATCCTACTGACTACGTTATGAATGCTTTCCTGCTGGAACAATTTTTGCTCAAAAATCAGAAAACCTATTTTGCAAACCAGTCCGGTAATTTGATTAGACTTGGGAAACTCGAGTTCTTCATCAGAAATGTTCCATATTTAAAGCGTTATCTCTATTTCTCTTTCCAGATACACTGCGCGACACATCGGGTTTCTGCAGCTGTTATTGAACGTCCTGAGCAGAAGTGCTGCTTTTCATTAGATTCCTTTAATCCCTGTCCTCTGTTCTCTGACTCGGGTCAGTGGCAACACTTCCTCCTGCTCGTCAAAGTGCTCATTCCCCACCGCTCCCTCTCCCATCATTAGAAACAACCGCAGGAAATCGCCACTTAACCATCTTTGTTCCAAAGTGAAACTCATCAGCCTCGGGAATCTCTCCACCAAACGGGATTCTTATCCATGGTCATGGTGAAAGCCAGAGGATTGTGAAGAGATACTGTGAAAATATTGTCAGTTGGCAGTTGGAAAAATGTTTAGGAAGCAAACCATATAATTTAGGCTCCAGCTTTGGAAATCTTGAGAAACTCTTTGGGAAATGGAATCAGAGGAGAATGAAGAAGCGTTAAATATCGGACCGAGTAGAGGACGGGACATTGACTCTGATGTTGTCGGGACAGGAACTGATCTGAGACATTGAAAGAATTCTCGTTCCCGTACGTGAGGAATACAAACTTCATCTGGACTCTGGGACAATGAAAAACTCTGGAACACTCAAGACAATGATGTGTTTCTGTTCGCCGAGCTGGAAGTGTTTGTTGGAAACGTTTCGTCCCCTGTCTAGGTGGCATCCTCAGTGCTTGGGAGCCTCCTGTGAAGCGCTTCTGTGGTGTTTCCTGCGGCATTTATAGTGGCCTGTCCTTGCCGCTTCCTGTTGTCAGTTTCAGCTCTCCGCTGCAGTGGCTTGTATATTGGGTCCAAGTCGATGTGTTTGTTGATGGAGTTTGTGGATGAGTGCCATGCTTCTGGGAATTCCCTGGCTGTTCTTTGTTTGGCTTGCCCTATAATAGTAGTGTTGTCCCACTCGAATTCATGTTGCTTGTCGTCTGTGTGTGTGGCGACGACGCATAGTTGGTCGCTTCGTTTCGTGGCGAGTTAATGTTCCTGGATGCGGATCGTTAGCTGTCTTCCTGTTTGTCCTATATAGTGTTTGTGCAGTCCTTGCATGGGATTTTGGAAACTCCATTAGATTTGCTCATGTTGGGTATCGCGTCCTTAGTTCTGGTAAGCTGTTGTCTGAGTGTGGCTGTTGGTTTGTGTGCTGTTAAGAGTCCTAGTGGTCGCAGTAGTCTGGCTGTCAGTTCGGAGATGTTCTTGATGTGTGGTAGTGTGGCTAGTCCTTTGGGTTGTGGCATGTCCTCATTCCGTGGTCTATCCCTTAGGCATCTGTTGATAAAATTGCGAGGATATCCGTTTTCGGCGAATACCTTGTATCGGTGTTCCTCTTCCTCTTTTTGCAGTTCTGGTGTGCTGCAGTGTGTTGTGCCCCTTTTGAATAGTGTCTTGATGCAACTTCGTTTGTGTATGTTGGGGTGGTCGCTCTCATAATTCAGGACTTGGTCTGTGTGTGTGGCTTTCCTGTGTACCTTTGTGGCGAATTCTCCGTTAGGTGTTCTCTGTACCATCACGTCTAGGAATGGGAGTTGGTTGTCCTTTTCTTCCTCTCTGGTGAATCGGATTCCTGTGAGTGTGGAGTTGATGATCCTGTGTGTTTTCTCTATTTCCGTGTTTTTAATTATTACAAAGGTGTCATCCACGTATCTGAACCAGTGTTTGGGTTGAATTTGCGGTAAGACTGCTCTAACCTTTGCATCACTGCTTCTGCTATGAGTCCCGAGATTGGTGAGCCCATGGGTGTTCCGTTGATTTGTTCGTATATCTGGTTGTTGAATGTGAAGTGTGTTGTGAGGCACAAGTCCCAAGATTTAGGAAGATGAGGTAAGATTTAGGAAAGGTAGAATGGGGTAGGAAACTGCAGGGGGTGAGCACATTAAAATGTGGAGCTTATTCAAGGAAAAGCTCCTGTGTGTCCTAGATAAGTATGTACCTGTCAGGCAGCGAGGAAGATATAGAACGAGTGAGCCGTGGTTTACAAAGGAAGTGGAATCCCTGGTCAAGAAGAACAAGAAGTCTTATGTTAGGACAAAATGTGAAAACTCAGTTAGAGCGCTCGAGGGTTCCAACGATATCAGGAAAGATCGAAACAGAGCTGAGAAGAGCCAGGAGGAGACATGTGAATTTGTTGGCAGATAGGATCAGGGTTAACCCTAAGGTTTTCCATAGGTATGTCAGGATTAAAAGAATGACGAGAGTTAAATTTGGGACAATCAAGGATAATAATGGGAAGTTGTGTGTGGAGTCAGAGGAGATAGGGGAAGCACTACATAAATATTTTTCGACAGTGTTCGCTATAGAAAATGAAAATGTTGGCGTGGAAGATACTGAGATACTTGCTTCCAGAGTACTAGAGATTGAGGTTCACAAGGATTAGGTGATAGAAATACTGCAGAGTGTGATAACAGACAAGTCCCCTGGGCCGGATGGGATCTGTCCTAGGATCCTCTGGGAAGCAAGGGAAGAGATTGATGAGCCTTTGGCATCAATCGTCAAATCATCGTTGTCTACAGGAATAGTTCCTGTGGAATGGAATATAGCATATGTTGTTGCCGTGTTCAAAAAGTGTCGTAGAGACAACCCTGGTAATTACAGACCAGTGAGTCTCACTGCAGTTGTTGGTAATGTGTTGGAAAAGGTTATTATAGGTAGGATTTATGACCATCTAGAAAAGAATAATCTGATCAGGGACAGTCAGCACGGTTTTGTGATGGGTATGCCTTGCCTAACGAATCTTATTGACTTTTTTGACAAAGTGACCAAACAGGGAGATGACAGTAAACCGGTTGATGTGGTGTATATGGGTTTCAGAAAGTTGTTCGATAAAGTTCCCCATAATGGAATGGAATTGTGGGAGAGATTGCAGCTTTGATCAGTAATTGGCTTGCCAATAGAAAACAGTGTTGTATTTGATGGAACATGTTCTTCTTGGTGTCCAGGTACTAGCGGCGTACCACAAGGGTCGGTATTAGGTCCACTGCTGTTACATGAGATCTAACCTTGCCAATCAGTCTCCCATGGGGAACATTGTTGAACGCCTTACTGAAGTCCATATAGATCACATTTACTGCTCTGCCCTCATCAATCTTCTTTGTTACTTCTTCAAAAAACTCAATCAAATTTGTGAGACATGATTTCCCACGCACAAAGCCATGTTAACTGTCCCGAATCAGTCCTTGTCTTTCCAAATACATGTACATTCTGTTCCTCAGGATTCCCTCCAACAATTGGAGTATTCTTGGCAGATGCAGTTTCATGTCGGGAATGCGAGGTCATATACTTTGTTGGGAAGAATCAAAAGACACGCTACTATTAAAATCGATAGAAACGCAAAAGATGTGCAGTGCAGAGGAGTCTCAGTGTTCTTGTACATGAAACGAACAAAGGTTAATCACAAATTTATTTCTTGCTGGCAAAAGAAAGCTTTTTCTGATGCTCACAATTAAAGAGATGGTTTCCAAGAAAATAGGAAAATTAAGTCACCAGTAGAGTAAGCAATTACCAAGATATCCCTCGTGATGTTTTATGGGACATGTGGGATGTTTTTGATTATGGTTCTCCAAACGTTTTTACAATGGAACCGAGAGTTTTAGATGGGAAGTTAAATCACGCATGACTATTGCCATTTTTGTCACTCACACACAATATTTTTTCCTTGTACGATTTATTTCGCTTTGTGGTTACTGCGAGTGGGCTTGTAAACTACACATGCTTGTGAGTTCATTCCTCACTGTTCCTCAACTCCAGCCAAACAGACTTTACATCCTTATTTCCTGAATCAAGGTAATCTATAACCATTGCAGAGATGTCATTAAAACTTCAATATTTCACAGGCCTCTGTATATCATCTTACAATATTAATTGATCCTTTACTGTAATGCAGTTGCGCATAAGAAGAGAAAAATAGCATCGAGAATGGTGGACCTCCGCTTCACACACGTGTCCTTGAAGCGAAAATGCAGATTACTGCCCATAATACGATCGTGGAAGCATGTGCCAAACCCTCAGGAAACATAGAATAAGTGCAGTGCCACAGGGCATGTCAGGGACAGCAACAGAAAGACAACAGGAATGCTGCTATGAGCTCCTATTTTGGATATATTTCTCAATGAGCAATAGAGTGTTACATGTGTTCCATCAGGAGTTACCTCACACAAGGAAGTAACCAGTGCTGCAGACGGTCATATCATCCGAGTTCCAAGCCCTGGAATCAGAGACATTCAATATTCTGTGCATAACTGCAAGGAACAGCTGTCCGAGGCGTTTACAGTCCAGATGAAATTATGAATGCAGCTCTCTAGTTGTCAGCCTCTTTCTCCTATGTCGTGTTTCGTGCAGTCCCTGCGTGGAATCTCGTCAACCACGTTTGACCTGCACATGATGCATATTGGGCCTTGTTTTCTCGTGAGTTGTTGTCTGAGTGAGGCTCTCGGTTTCTGAGCTGTCATAAGTCCGAGTGTTCGGAGGAGTCTGGATATCGTTTTCCAGAATTTGTTTTTAATACAGGGAAGCATGATTTAATAATTACCTCAAAGCATATCCTCGTTGCGAACTTTGTGTGCCATGCATCTGCGAATGAAGGTGTGTGGATATTGGTTCTTGGCAAAGAATTTGTGTGGGCGTCAGTCCAGCAGTCCCTAGTAGCAATACGTACAAACGGCAAGGGCCACACATTCGACTAGAATAGCACAACAATAATAGGACAGGGCAAGCAGAAGACAGCCAGACAATTCCTGGAAGCAGGGCACTCATCCACGGATTCCATCCGTTGGACCCAATCTGCAATCCCAACAAACGGATGCAGCGGGAGTGAAACCAAATGAATTCGGACCAAAACATGAGAGCGGCGTTTCACAGGAACCTCTGCAGCGCTGATAATGTCACCCAGACAGGCGAGGAAAAGTCTGCAAACCATCTTCCTCGAGTCACCGAACTTTTCAACAAGAAATCCAGAAGCATCCGAACTTCACATCTTTCTGCTCCAAAACACTCCGCTTTTCCACAACAGAGAATTGCACACTCAACTACCGCGTGTAAGATGAGAATACCAGCCCCTACACTACCAAGGGCGGCAGTAAGAGCGAGGGGAAACAGCTGCCACTGTCATTCCACAGCTACAGACGCTCTCTTTGAAAGGTACATTTTCGTATGAATGTCAGGGCAGCAATAGAATATGGGAAGTTAACAGCCCGCGCTGTGTATTCATATTCTGGACAATGTGAGTTGTTCACAGTTTTCCCTAAAAGTGAGTGGACGTCGTTATTTCACCGCTGTTGTGAAGCCAGATCCTGCACTAAATCTGCTCCCTCGTTTTTTGTTGTTGTGGCTAAAAGTTGGGCAATCGCAACGTAAAACTTTGTTATATTTCTCTCATTTCCTTCATTACTGTCCTGGTGAGGGAGGATGGAGGTTGGCTCGCTCGATCAGATGGAGGCACCAGCGCATTGTTGAGCTAATTTAATCGAGAATATAATTGGTAATATTCACTTTGCATGGTACATTTTTCTGTTTTGTTTTATGTTACTTGAGCACTTTCTGTTACTTGGCAATGCACTAAATCTCCAGAATGTCGGGAAGCTCCGTTTAGAATTGCTTCGGTGCTATTTGTGTGAGCAGTTCTTGACATACACGTCTCGCACTGCCTCACAGACAGAAGTATTGAGTTTGTGTGTCTGATAATGACTCTGCCTTTTGAGTTTTGCACCTGGTCCACGTTAAGAGCTGTCAGTTTTTGGATTCACTGGAGAGTTGAGGGGACAACACGATTTGTGAGGTTTTTTTAGTCAACGAAATTATTTGATGGAGAACTTGGGAATGTGTCAAGGAGAATGGTCATTGTCTGTAAATGTCTGGAAAACATTCCTCTCTGTGTCATTTCAAAACATTACGCCTCAAGAAAAATAAAATTCAAACACGCTGACTTAGTAACAAACAGCATGCGTTTTTGCAAGTGGTCTATTGAAACTGTTGTCAGGTACTGGAGTGTCACAGAATTGCCGAGCACAGAAGCAAACCTTCCTATCCAACTTGCACCTACTGAACAGATGACCGTAACTAATCTAAACATATTTTTCAATATTTGTCCCTTATCTCTACGAACACTTCCTTTCTGTATACCCATTTAGATGCCTTTGAAGTGTTGTGAGTGCACCAAACTCTGCCACTAAATATGGCAATTTATTCCACACGCACAAAAATGTCTGTATTAAATCAAGTGTCGCTCACATCCCTTTCAAATTGTACTGCTCTCACATTAAAACTATGCTATCTCACTTTAAACTCGCGTGACTTCTGAAAAAAGTGCAGATTGACTATGTTCTCTGCTCGTCTCCCTCATGATTTTGTAAACTTTTCCAAGGACATCCCTCAGGCCTGAAGCTCCAGGGAAAACTGTCGAAGAATATTACGCTTCTCACTAATGCCCACACCGTGCAAACCTTTCAAATCGTTGTAAATATTATTTTTAATTATGCGGAGGTATTCATAGAAAGTGCCAGGGGAAATTGCCTGAACTGAGGCGATGCTGAAACATTAGTCTTGCCAGGTTTGGCGCTTAGTTATCGTCAGGGAGCGTCGCTGAGTAGTTTAATGCAGGTAAAAAACAATGAATACAGATGCTGGAGACCAGATTCAGGATTAGTGGTGCTGAAGAGCGCAGCAGTTCAGGCAGCATCCGAGGAGCAGTAAAATCGACGTTTCGGGTGAAACCCTGTATTCCTGATGAAGGGCTTTTGCCTGAAACGTCGATTTTACTGCTCCTCGGATGCTGCCTGAACTGCTGTGCTCTTCCAGCACCACTAATCCAGAGAGGTTTCATGTGCTGGGTTTAGGGTCCAGTCTCTATTGCGTCGTGGGTTTGAAACCCAACTTTGCAATAGAACAACAGCAGGCAGCTTTTTATGAATGAACTACACAGGTCCTGATATTATTTTATGGGTGTATTTGTTACTCCTCGGGTCTCTCACCCTCTCTGCGATAACCACGGGTACATGAGCAACTGATTCTTAAAATAATGAGAACTACTGCTGTCCACATCCTCTCGAGCACTGTGCGTTTGGATGTGTACACGCACAATTTTGCTGCCAGTTGCTGTGTCTCAAATGGTCAGAGCATTTGGCTGAAATGTTGGTTCTCCTAGCCCAAAAAGAGCACAGAGCTATACATCTCTATGACTCTATGACTCTAAGTATTGAGACCGACCATGTACTGACATACAACCTCGAGAACTCATCCATGATTGACCCTGAGTCCGCAGTGAGTGAAACGGTCACGTGCAGCAGAATGTGATCCCACTCTCTACAAGCCCCCGCTGCCAACAGAAAGGGGCTACTGCCGTTTCAATGAGCGGTTTCGTGCCCAGACCTGGGACACAGCTCATGGAAACTCCTTCCTCAGGAACGGCTGTTACCGTGTGAAAGGGTAAAAAATTCTAGTTCAAATTGGAAATGGCTTCAGAAGATTGTTCCTGTTTTTTAAAAAAATTATAATCAGAATTCCTGTCTCGAATATTAGAAGTGGTAAATTTTGTAGGCAGGTAGAACAAAGAAAGTGTTGATGGTGATGACTCTGTCTCTTCAGCAGATTGGATTCCCTATACTCTAATCAGAAATGGTTTGATTTCCTGAGGTATTTTCCCGATTGATTTGCAGTCTGCCAGATTGTCTGGGAATCACTTCGGCGAGCTAAGGATCAGGGTCAAAATATGAAAATATTAACAGAGAATCGTAAATCCTGGGGCAAGGCCTAAATGGATTGTAATCGTTTGAAGGAGTAAATCTGAGAATTGAAAGACTTTAATAATGTTACTTGCAATGGGGAGGAATGAACGAGATTTTTGAAAATTGCCGTGTCAGCAGAATTCAACTCAGTATGAAATGATAAATTAACCAACACCAGTCCTGTCCTGGCTCGCTCAGTCGGTAGAGTCTGAGACCTTTAATCTCAATGATGTGCGGTCGAGACCCATGCAGGGCGCTGTTATTTGTTAATATGTTTGCCACTTTCCATTAATGTTGCAAGAGCGAATTCGCTCGCTGAGGCAGGTTTTGTTGACACATTTTTTCCTCCGTTTTTGATCATCTCTTAGTTTCTGAGTGAAAACTGTCTCCACTGTACTGCAGGTGCAAGAGACAAGGTTATCAGTTCAGCCGAATATGCTATAAACGATGTCTCTTCCAAAATGTGAGGTACCATTCCAAACGTGCCCCAACCAATATGTCCAGAGACGTTGAATGCGAATGGCCACATGACATTGACAGCTGCATGTCAAATGCTGCTGCAATAGAATTAACTGAATGAGAATGCTCTGATGGAAACCGAATGGAACTCTCCCTGAAATTTTCCCAATTCACTCGGTAAATGATGCTGTTGTGTACCAATATGCGTTTACGTCATGAACAGCTTATTGACAGTAACATGGATGGGGGTGATGCAGGATAGTGAGGTTTCTGTGTGGGTCAGAAGTGATTTGTTCGAACAGGGAATTCAAACGTCCACAGAGCAGACATAGCTGGTCCAGGGTCACACTTCTCCCTTCTGTTTCAGTACCAACAAAAGAAATTGCGGGAAAATCTCAGCAGGTCTGGTAGAATCTTGGAAAGGAAAACCGAGTTCAGTATTCAAGACCAGTGACATTTATTTCTCCATGTCCATCTCCGTCTACCTTTTTATTGAATATCTCCTGACTCTCAACTTGATACTCAGTTTCTCTTTTATTACTCCGTCCCCAAACATTCTCCCAGTCTCAAAATTTAATAGCAGAACTGTTTCATCTCTCACCTCGCCAAGTTATCAGAGGAGGCCTTCGAAATGCACGATTAACTCTGTTTCTATTTCCTTAGATAATGGATGGCAAGAGACCAGAAGGCATCGGAGGACAGTTAGAGCTTTCAGCTCATCTGGTCTGCCGCCATTCGGTCATGACTCATATCGTTCCCAAACTAATTTTCAGCCTTCTATCTGTGATACGTTTAGCCCCCCTGAATTTAGGATCCAGTCTTTTTCCCAGAGTGCGAATGAAACCGTCCCAACCGTCTCCACATCTGCTGGCAGCTGTTACACCGTATCTGTGTGTGATCGAGCTCAATTTCAGTCCCACACAGCAAACACGTCTGTTCTGAGCAATGCAATCCCCGCTGCATGACAGATCGATCGCGTCTCTGACCCCACGGTTTTTCTGCGAGGCAGTAGTTAGCTCCTTCACCACCCACGGCAAGGACCGGTGCTTCAAAATGTGGGGACAAAGAACGATAGGCACAAGAGTTTGTACAGGTTAGGTCGAAAGGGTTATTGTGAACTTCAGTGGAGTCCCTGCTTCAGAGTCTGGGTTTGAATCGCCCAGGCCTGGATAAAATTCCAAGTCAGGAAATGAAGATTTATTTCTCCTCTTCTTGTGGCTAATCTGAATGAAAACCATTTTCTGCTACCACAGAGAGCACAGACCCGGTTCTGCCAGAAGGAATCCACTGATTGATTGCATCCAACTGGAATCATAGAGACATAGAGATGTCCTGCAGGGAAACAGACCCTTCGTTCAAACCTGTTCATGCTTACCGGAAATCCCAACCCAATTTGGTCCCTCTTGCCAACACATAGCCCATATCCCTCCAAACCCAAATGGTACTTATATACCATTTCAAATGCCTCTTGAATGTTGCAATTGTACGAGCCTCCACCACATCCTCTGGCAGCCATGGCAGCACATACACGAATAAATTGTCACTGCAAATCCCCTCTCAGGTTCTCGCCTTTCTGAGCTGAAACTATCTCGCTATTCATTCAATGTCGCTATGTCTAATTCTTGGAACTCCCTCCCTATCGACATCATGGCTGTATCACTGTGTTGAGCACTTCGAGGACGAAGTAAAGTAACTTATCATCTCAATCTCTTGAGTAATTATGGTTGGGCAGTGAAGCCTATCCCAAAGAGTGACGTGCATTCTCCAGAATTTCGTTTGAAAAAGCTGCAGTTTCCAAGTGGACACCCGAAAGTGGTCCGGAACAAGTGTAAAGTTTCGAAGGGAAAGTAGGATAAACTGAAAGTCAATGATGACTGGGATGAATGAGGCAGAAAGTGAGTGAGGGGCTGTTGGTACAAGGATCAATGTCAGTGTCAATGATTTAGCCCTTCCTGCCCACTGTTAACACCGACGCACACACCACTCCTGGTAAATTCACCACAATTACCCTGGTCTCTTAGTATGAGTTTCCCTCTGTGCATATTCACGCGGTAAATCGGCCCCGAGAGGATGAACGCATATCGTTTATCCTGTCAGGTTAAAGAGGTGAAGGCATCAGTTTGAAATCAAAGCAAAAAGAGATTGCCTCTTCCTGTACATTTTCAGTGGAGAGTCGCCAGCTGTGAACTTCTTTCCTGCACAAGCAGACGTTGATATAAATTCTCATCGAGCAGCTTTGTTACAGAAAGGTGGTCTGGATAACTGTGAGCAAATACTTCATTAAATGCCCTTATTGCTTTGAAGAACAGTGTCTGTGGTTTCGTCAGTTTAAGCATATGGTAGTAACCAGGCGTTAATGGTGTCAAATGCTGTCAAATGCTGTTAAATATTCTGTACATTGAAAGTTCATTGTTTAAACTTCTTGTAAAAGCCGTATTGTTTATCCAACATCGCGAAAGTGATGGATCAGCATGCTTTTTGTGTTTGAGCTCAGACCGTTGTTATTTCGTGCTACCAAGCCCGACCGCCTGATGTGGATCCGTTCATCTATGTTCTATCCTGCTAATTCAACGCAGAGTTCTTTTTACTCTGTTCGACAAGGATTTGTCTATCTCTTCTCCTATTATTCTCCGTCTGTCTTTTCAAGTTTTTTGGGAATAATGAAGAGACGCAGGAGACACTGCAGACTTGCAGGACGATGTTGTAATAATAACGCATCCAATGAGATAATTGCTCTCATTGTCTGCTGTCACCATTCATTGATTTTAGGCAAACGGCAATGGCATCATAGTAATCCTGCTTTTTTTATTCTGGTCTATTATGAATACTATTTAGAATTGTCAAAGCTCATTACGTTTTCAGTGAACAAATGTCACCTGATCTCAGACCTAAGTAACACAGACATTACTTGGAGACTATGAGTCCAGTTCTACACACTCTGGTCGGGGGGCGGGGGGCGGAGAAAGCCACGGAACAGCCTTCTATTTTAACACTTTTCCAAGAAAAGAAATGAAAAATGAGGGATATTGACAGACAGAGAGTGTGAGAATGTCGAAGAGAGTGAGATAGTACCGAGAGACAAAGGGAGACAAACAGAAATTCTCCATTCACCATGGCTGCTCATCGACAGAAAGGAGAAGAAAAAGGTCATGAAGGCCAGCCTTTCACCAACTCAGGGCAACAGCAACAGTATTACAGCCGATAAAGGAATTTTGCATTTTTACAGATGACGTCTGTCAGTTAATGAGAGATTCTGGTAAGTATGCTGTTTCACGAAGCGAAATTGACAATTACCCAGGTAATAAAACAATAAAAAGCATAAGTAGCCTGAATCTCTGAGAGAAACATTAAATCTCTTTGTCTCCACAGATGCTGTCAGGCCTGCAGAGTTTCTCTGTCAATTTCTGTTGTTGATTCAGATTTCCAGGATTCGTACTTCTTTGTTTTATGCTAGTCTGAATCCTGTTTGTGACAATACTCGATTAATACAACATTCGCTGCTTTGGGAAGGTTGTCAACAACATAAACGGTCAGAGGAAATCCCCCATTGCTACAGCAGTGAGACCACTGAGTCATAGAACATAGAACATAGAAGAATACAGCGCAGTACAGGCCTTTTGGCCCTCGATGTTGCGCCGATCCAAGCCCACCTAACCTATACTAACCCACCATCCTCCATATACCTATCCAATGCCCGCTTAAATGCCCATAAAGAGGGAGAGTCCACCACTGCTACTGACAGGGCATTCCATGAACTTACGACTCGCTGAGTGAAGAACCTACCCCTAACTTCAGTCCTATATCTACCCCCCCCCTAAATTTAAAGCTATGCCCCCTTGTAATACCCGACTCCATACGCGGGAAAAGGTTCACACTGTCAACCCTATCTAACCCCATAATCATCTTGTACACCTCAATCAAGTCACCCCTAAACCTTCTTTTCTCTAATGAAAACAGCCCCAAGTGTCTCAGTCTTTCCTCATACGATCTTCCTTCCATACCAGGCAACATTCTGGTAAACCTCCTCTGCACCCGTTCCAGTGCCTCCACATCCTTCCTATAGTATGGTGACCAAAACTGCACACAATTTTCCAGATGCGGCCGCACCAGAGTCTTATACAACTGCATCATGACCTCAGGACTCCGGAACTCAATTCCTCTCCCAATAAAAGCCAGTTCGCCATATGCCTTCCTCACCGCACTATTTACCTGTGTGGCAACTTTCAGAGATTTGTGTACATGGACACCAAGATCCCTCTGCTCATCCACACTACCAAGTATCCGACCATTAGCCCAGTACCCCATCTTTTTGTTATTCTTCCCAAAGTGAATCACCTCACACTTAGCTACATTGAATTCCATTTGCCACCTTTCTGCCCAGCTCTGCAGCTTCTCTATATCCTGCTGTAACCTGCCACCTCCTTCCTCACTGTCAACAACTCCTCCGACCTTCGTATCATCCGCAAACTTGCTCACCCAACCTTCTAACCCCTCTTCCAGGTCATTTATAAAAATGACAAACAGCAATGGTCCCAAAACAGATCCTTGCGGAACACCGCTAGTGACGGCACTCCATGAAGAAACTTTGCCATCAACTACTACCCTCTGTCTTCTTCCATCCAGCCAATTCCTAATCCAAACCTCCAACTCACCCTCAATGCCATATCTCCGTATTTTCTGCAGTAGCCTACCATGGCGAACCTTATCAAACGCCTTACTAAAATCCATATATACCACATCTACCGCTTTCCCCTCATCAACCTCCTTCGTCACCTTTTCAAAGAATTCAATAAGGTTTGTGAGGCACGACATGCCCTTCACAAAACCATGCTGACTATCCTTGATCACATTATTCCTATCCAGATGTGCATAAATCCTATCCCTTACAATTCTCTCTAAGACTTTGCCCACAATAGAAGTGAGACTCACAGGCCTGCAGTTACGAGGGTTATCCCTACTCTCCTTTTTGAACAACGGAACCACATTTGCTATCCTCCAGTCTTCTGGCACTACTCCTGTAGACAAAGAGGACATAAAAATCAAGGCCAATGGCTCTGCAGTCTCCTCCCTTGCTTCCCAGAGAATCCTAGGATAAATGCCATCAGGCCCAGGGGATTTATCTATTTTCACCTTTTCCAGGATTTCCAACACCTCTTCTCTACATACCTCAAAGCCATCCATTCTACTTATTTGTGACTCAGTATTCACATCGACGACAATGCCCTGTTCCTGAGTAAATACTGAAGAAAAGTATTCATTCAGTGTCTCCCCAATCTCTTCCGCCTCCACACGCAACTTCCCACTACTATCCTTGACTGGACCTATTCCTACCCTAGTCATTCTTTTATTCCTAACATACCTATAGAAAGCCTTAGGGTTTTCCCTAATCCTACCGACTAAGGACCTTTCATGTCCCCTCCTTGCTGCTCTTAGCTCTCTCTTCAGGTCCTTCCTGGCTACCCTATAACTCTCAATCGCCCCAATTGAACCTTCACGTCTCATCTTGAGATAGGCCGCCCTCTTCCATTTAACAAGGGATTCCAATTCCTTATTAAACCACAGCTCCCTCGCACGACCCTTTCCTCCCTGCCTGACAGGTACATAATTATCAAGGACACTCAATAGTTGCTCCTTGAACAAGCTCCACATATCATTTACACTCTTGCCTTGGAGTCTACTTTTCCAAGCCACACATCCTAAGTCATGCCTCACCGCATCATAATTTCCCTGACCCCAGCTATAACTCTTGCCCTGTAGTACACACTTATCCCTCTCCATCATGAGAGTAAAAATCACCGAATTATGGTCACTATCCCCAAAGTGCTCACCTACCTCTAATTCTAACACCTGGCCTGGTTCGTTACCCAGAACCAAATCCAGTATGGCCTCAGTTCTTGTTGGCCTGTCTACATATTGTGTCAGGAAACTCTCCTGCACACATTGAACAAACACTGACCCATCTAACGAACTTGAGCTATAGCTTTCCCAATCAATATCAGGAAAGTTAAAGTCCCCCATAACAACCACCCTATTACTGTCACTCATACAGTCCTTTACAGTAGACTTCCACGGAAAGTGAAATATGGCGCTGTAAGTTTTCTCAATGAATCCACTTTTGCTTTTTTCATTTGTGATCATTTTAGCTGCACATAAGTTTCTTTCTTTCTTCCATTTCTGTCAGCTTGGAAAAGGCCTTTCCGCTCTTCAGGAGTGCGGGTTGTTGGACATTCATCTTTTCGAGTCCAGGAACTACTATTTCTTGGAGTACCTTCTGCACTGCATCTCGGGTGGGGTGGGTGCGAGGCTGTACCACTATATTCACCTGTCGATAGATATCGGAGAAGGGTCTATCTATTCCACACCACCAGGCTTCCTCATCGTTCTTCTGAATCTTGGTTATTATTAACCTTGCCATGGCACCTCCTTCATTGATAAAAGGAAACCGATATCCCGTGTCAGGTGTACCTGTAGCCGTGGTGGATACTCCTTAGTGCCAGTAACTGGGTACACAAGGATCTCTGCGTAAATATTTATTGACTTATTTATAGTGGCCCTGGTTACCAAACGGGCATGGGTGGCATGTAAATGTCAACTTAACATCCTTGGTTAAGATTGCCGTCTGCAGTTGTATCCCAGACACTCCTGCCTTCACGACTCGTCCTGCCATGCAGCCCCATATTTCTATGAGTCTTCTAATCACTACTTACACTTATTTGGATCCGGTGTTGTCCGATGTCTCCTCAAGGTCAGCTACACGGTTGCAATGGCTGGCGTGTATCAACGTGGCTCCTTCGCGATCTTAACAGCTGTCTGTGTTGCAGGGAGCCCTTGGAACGGTCCCAGCCAGCTCTTCGCCTTCATGCTTTTGCTCCTGATGTCTTTCACCACTATCCAGTCTACAGGTTCGTGATTGTGCATCTTCCCTTCTGATGATTGGGGTAGTGCTGCCCTTCTTTTGATTCTGTATTTGAGACAGAAGTGTGGAGAGTTTTATACCGTAACATACCATCTCGTCCTCACAGTGCTCTGTTATCTGTCTTACAATCGGTCTTGGGCCAATTCCTGTATTGGGCCACCTTCCAAACAAAATTTCAAACGTCCTAAGATTTACTCTTCCTCTCCTTCATATACATTAGCACAATTGGAAATGCCTTTGTCCATGTCACCTCTGGTTCCTCACAACATTTTGCCAATTTATTTTTAAGGGTAGTTTTCTCTCTTTCTACTACCCCACCACTCGCTGGGTGATAGGCAAAATGTTGCCTCACCTTTATTCTCAAGTAATCACTGATCTGCTGTAGGGCAATATTTATAAATGGTATTCCATTGTCGCTGCTTACCCGTTCAGGGATGCCCCATCTCGGAATTCTTTCAGTTAGCAAAGCCTTGGCTACCGCACTGGCATCCTGTTTAGACTTGGGAGCACTTCCATCCCTTGGGAAAACATCAACTATTACCAGACAATGCATTTTCCCTTCGCTGGGTGTTAGTTCAATAAAATCCATCTGTAAATGTTCAAAGGGTCTTTGGGATTGGGGGTGTTCTGCCTGATTCATTTGTATTCCCCTCCCCACATTTTTAGTGGCATAGATAACAGATTATTCACATTTTTATTATGAGTAATGAGTAAATCCCTTTCTGGACCAGCATGCTGAAATATTGTCGTCCATCACCACTTTTGACAAATGGTCCTTACCGTGTGTAACTTTGGCATAGAAAGGGAATAAAGATCGTAGTAGACAGGGTTTGCCATTGGGACCACACTACATTCATTCCCTCATTCTGCACCCTGCCCTTGTCCATTCACGCTTCTCCTTCGATGTGGCCTGCGACTGTAACTCCCATAAGTCTGCTTTGGATTACAAATATTTGACATACACATGTCAAACTGATCACTTGGCGGCTGATTGGCTGCCGTCCTTGCCGCTGAGTCTACATCTTCATTGCCTTGAGAAATTGAATCATAATTTTTCCTGTGGGCTTCACGTGGACACACAGTGATTGATTTAGGCAATCGAACTGCTTTCAGGAGGTCAGAGATCTGGCAATGTTATGTGATTGGCTTTCCAGTGGAGGTCAAGAAGCCCTTGTATTTCCACAAGGATCCAAAATTATGTACAACCCCGAATGCATATCTGCTATCGATGTAAATATTCACTGTTCTGCCTTCGGTCAATTTACATGCCTCAATCAAGGCAATCAGCTCTGCTGCTTGCGCTGACAGATGAGAAGGAAGTGATCCCGCTTTGACTACCTCGTGGGTAGTTGCTACAACATACCAGACACTGGCCTATCTCTTTGCTTCTGAATGCTGACCTATCTACAATAAAACGCCTATCCAGATTCTAAATTGGTGAATCCTACACGTCTGGTCTCGGGCTTCAAACCTAAGAACTTCAACTGTTGTTCCACAAGTTGTAATTTTGCGAGACTCGATGGCAGAGCATCGCAAGCCTACCTTTCTCACATTGTTTCTCTGTTGATGCTGCGATTAAGCATTCGCTTACATACTGCAGAAATGCTGATCCCCCAGGTTAAAACAAGAGTTCCAGACTCCTGTGTAGAGCCTCTTTAATTATGGCGGGGACTCACAGTAATCTTGAAAATGTCACGTGAAAGTATACTATTTGCCTTTGAATGAAAAAGTGAACCAGAATTGAATGTTGGCGTGTAACGGTACACAAAACAAGGCATTTGCTAAATCCACAATAGAGAGCCATTTACATCCAGTGGAACTTGAGCCAATATAATATAGGGGTTGGGAACATTTGGGGTGTGTGGAACAACAGCGTTCTTGATAACCTGCAGGTCATGAACAAACCTCCATTCCCCCGATTCACAAGTTGTAACATCGTGTTTGCCTTTTGCCCTGAAATCAGTTGGGACCCTTCTTAATCTTGGGTCCGAGACATCTACCATAGGTAAACGCCAGACGAAACTCCTGGTGGGGATTACCCGGAGTGCCCTGTCTGCCTGAGTTAGCCAATTTAGCATCTTCCTATACGTCCTTATAACTGCATTGAAGCAGATAACCACACCGACCCTGAATTTACAATCTTTCGTTTTTTGTGCCTGTCGTACCCATGGTCCCAAATTCTGACACCTGTCGCTGGATGCCTTCGCCAATGATCCGTGAGGAAAAAAAGCCTTCCACATCAAAAAAAACAGGGTCTACTTACCGTCACAGATACTTAAAAACGTTTAAAGTGACAGCACATCTGTGATCATTCCAATAAAATTCACACAATAACAACTGATCTGGTTTAACCAATCTCCTGAACCAATCCTTCTCTTATGATTTGTCAGGATCATCGCGGTGTATGTGTGCTGTGCAGTGCAGCATATCTCCAGCAAGAAAATCGGTGTTAATGGGATTAACATGGCTACTTGCTTCCTGGGTGAGTGAATCGCTCATGGAACCTATCGCTCTCTGACATGCATCAGGGATCGTGATTCGTATTTTCCAGCCTGCACTGTTAAATCTTCTTTTTGTATTACCTGCAAGCCTGTCGGGGTACTGCGCAAATCCGACCCCAGTCTCACTATGAGATCCCGAGACATCAGATTTAAAGAACAGAATTCCGATAACAGAAATAAGAATTGGAATGTTTCCCCATTACTGGTTTCGCACAATAGGGGTGCGGTAAATCTCTCTCGTGTCACGACTCCTGATGCACCGATTAAGTTCAGGAAGCTTCCGTTCATCTTTATTTGCGTCGACTCTCTGAACTGCCTTGATTTATGACCTGAATATGTTGCCCTTGTATCTTCCAAAAAAGTAAGAGGTGCACCTTCCACATATAACATAGATGTAAGCATTGACCTATATGCATCATCGTTGTACTGAAAATATAGTTCATGCTTCGCAAACTCAATGCTCAGTGTAGAGGTGGTACATGTTTTAGTGCCAATAAGGTTAGTAGTAGAGATGAGCATAAGCGATTATTCGTTTGCAAGCATAAAGCAAAGAGGTTTACCTGTAACTTTGGGGCTGCCCACCTCCACCTCAACCTTCCTCCATTAGTCACCCTGCTGCCCAGCCTCCACGGCCGATTGAGACTGTCTGGGCGTGCACTGTCTCACTCATTGCTCTGCAAACAAAGCACCCGCCAGATTTACCTCTGCCAGCCCTTCTTTTCACGCAGCACCTCCTTCCAACGGCTGGGCGACCATTTGCATCATAGTCAGCTGAGCTTTATGTGTTTGCTGTTCCATCTTTAATTTCCGTTTTTCCTTCTCTTGGGCCAGAAAGTTTTCAGCATGTAGCGCGTGGAGTTCCATCAAATTCAGGTTTTCCCGTGTCCCAGGTAATACATTGGCAAGACGCCTCATGTAATGGGTGCCTGATAGCTTTCCCATATTCCCTTTAAAGCACAACTCGCTTCTCTTAACAACACTTCAAGGTCAGTGGCCTGAAACATTCGAGTTCCTTTCCAGATATGGAGTTGTTTTTTTTTCTAATTCCCTGGCTGTTGATATGGTAGTTTGTTGGCCTTGTACGTCTGCTATTAGTTCGGTTTAAATATACATAGATTTTCTTTCTGTCTGCAACACTTGCCCTCTGAAAAGTCAGGCCCTTACTTTTTTTGTTTCCCTGTGCTTTTATTGGTTTCAAAAGAAATGTTAATTTTCCATTATAATGGACATCACATTATTTTCACAGTTCGGTGCACCATCGAGGGACGACGTGCCTGTACTGCACTGTAACGTTCTATGTTGTAAGATACATTTCCTGCTGGTTTCCGATGTCTCTCCTCACTGTGGAAACTTCCAGACACATCTTCCAGTGATTTGTCTGCACTTCATTCAATCCAGAAAACTGTAGTTCTTGCTGAGAATGTGATCTCTCTACAATGGAGAGAGGAAAACAGAGTCGGTGACAAAGCTGAGATCACTTAAGTTCTGTCCAGAATCAACAAAAATTACCCCGGTCTTCCACTGTCCTGTCACTTTAACATTGCATTGTGTACCCAAGCCATCATACCAGTCTCTGGTCTGCTGCAGTTCTCCTTCCAGGCACAGCGCAAGCTGGAAAATCGGCAATTCATTTTCTACTGAAAGACCATGCAGATTTCAGGACCCAACATCGAGTTCAATCATTTTGGATCCTGTCCACCCTCTTCCACATTTTTCACCCACCTATACATCCCATCAGTTCCCAACACGAATCATTGGACTCGAAGCGTTCACTGTCCTTTCTCATCAGAGATGGACAAGAGCTGCTGATTTTGTTCAGCCATTTTGGCATTTCTTCAAAGAACATTTATTGGTCAGTTGTAATCGCAAGACTGCAGGAACCGTCTGATTGCAGGCGGAGAAGTTCACAGGAGATGAAAATAATGCCAAGGGCTGGACCATTCCCATTGTGAAGGCAGATGACTAAGCTGGGGCTGTGTAACTAAGCACAGAGAAGGCTGAGTGAGAAACTGATGAACATGCATTATGAAGCGGATAGATATGTATGACAGGAATAAGGCTTTTCGGGAAGGAATAATAACCAGTGACATAGATGAAAAGCAGGAGAAAAGCGGTTTAGAGGAGATTTAGGAAAAACGCTTTCACCTATAGAGTGTTTTTCATCTGGAATTTCTGATCTGAACGTGTGGTAATGCTCAGTGTTGTGAGGATGTTTCAGCAGTATGTAGCCGAACACTTGAAGATCCAGAGCACACGTGGATAAGGACCAGATTCTGGAAAGTGTGACGAGGTCAGACAGATGTGAGATGGATGTCCCGAACGAAATCGTTCTAAGGCAAACCTTTGTGCTGAAAACTGGGTGAGGCAGCGACTCTGTGGTGCAATGGAAAGCGCGTTGAATTTCTACGCCTTTCTTAAGACTGCCATTCAAAACTTGTGGATGCAAATCTCATCAGAGTCGAGTTTTAGTTTATGGTTTGAAAGGTGTTCAGACCAGACTCGGCTGCTCATCTGCAAAACCTATGACATTCATGAAGAAACCCAACTGGCTCCAAATGCAACATTTTCCTCTCAGCGATGAATAACCTCGATGTGTATTTATGGTAGAGATCGATAAATATGTGTTAGCCACTTGGCAACACGATGATATGGATACGATGGAAAAAGACATAAAAGTGCTGTGTGAGCTATGATGGTACAGAATGGCGTGGCCGGGCAGGAGCGGTGTTAAGAATGGCCTACTTTTGCTCCATTCTGCTTGAGTCTTTTCTGGCCCAGGTTTTTAAACAATCACAATTAGAACAATGTGAATCTACACCAATTAATATTTTCTGTCTCACCTCCACTTCGCTACCCTCCAAGCTGGAATAGATCGCTCCTGTTTCAGCTTTAGGTCAGACAGTGGAGGATTCTCACAAGTTCTCTGTCAGGCTAAACATCCCTTCACATAGGTTTCCAAGTGGACACATGGAGCAAGCGATTACATGGATGCTGGGGATTGAGGGACAGATTTCCCTCTTGCTGGGCTAGAATTCTGGCCAAGGTAATGAACGTGAATTTCTGACATTTTGGAACTTACTCTGGATTCTTGCGACTTTACTGATGAAACTAAAATTCAATTTGCCCGTGTATAACATGATTAATTTTTCACTATTTATAAAAAAAACCATGCGACGTGTCCTTGGATGTAGTAATGCAGAAGATTGTTGACGTTGTGTACAGTGTGGGTCATTGTGCCGTATGAACATTCCAAAGGATACTGGTGAAGTACCAGTGAATCGAATTCTCTGACGAATTGATACCGATAGAAGGAAAATCCCAGTACAGTAGCGACATGACATTGCCTGTGATCAACGCAGGAAGCCATGGTAAACGAACACAGAATTCAATAATGCCTATTTTCACCACATTTTACTATGTCATTTTCCTGAACCTGATGCTCCATAATCGAAAATCCATCATCAGTATAACTTTCTCTTCGCTGTGTTTCATTTCAGATCTTCAGCAAAAAAGGAGTAATTGGTTAGAGGGGCCCAGTGGTAAGATCAGTAGCCATTGGTCATCAGTACACGGCAGCTCCAGTGGTGCAATTCGTCAGTTTGATGGAATTGCACGACAGACTGGAAGTGCGTAAGGTGCCAAAGTTGCACATTCGGTTCTCGCCAGGTGTTGGTTTCATTGATAGTGACCAGAGATGATTGCAACTTCAAGCTGAAGAACATTTCAAAGACCGAATATTACACCGCAATAAAGTTCACTTTGGCCCTAACGCTGCACCGACCTGTGATACCAATCTGACGAGCATTTTACCATCATAATCCGCAAGTTTATACAATGACCATTTAATTGCCCTGAAAGTTGTTGAGTCTACGAGTGTTGAAGACAAGGCATTCAGCACCCTTTCTACTCACTGATAAAGGAACCTACCTCGGTATCTATCACCTTCAATTTACATCGATGTGCTCTTGTGCCAAAATTACCATTTGAAGAAAAATGCCTTCACTGTCCACCTTATGGCAACCTCTGTTCATCTTCTATGTCTCTCTAAATTCAGCCCTCAAACTTCTTGTCGCTATCAAAAACCGCCTCAAGTCCCTCAACCTTTCCTCGTAAGACCATTTCTCCATAGAAGGCAACATCCTAGAAAATGCCCTCTGCACCCTTTCCAATGCTTTCACATCCATCGTATAATGTGGCGACCAGAAATGCACGCAACTCTACGAGTGCGGCCACACCAGTTAATTTCTGGAGCTGCAAAGTGATAATTTCGCTCTGAAACTGAATCAATCTCCCAAGAAAAAACTAACACACCGTGCTCCTTGCAAACAAACCTGTCAACGTGGGTGATAACTTTCCGAGTTTTATATACATGGGCACCGAGATCGCTCTGCACATCTACACTTCCAAGAATATTACAATTAGCCAAAAACTCTTTATTCTTGTTGCTCCTTCCAAAGTAAATTATCTCACACTTTTCCACATTAAAATTCCTTTGCCACTTCTGAGGTCAGCTCTGCAGATTATCCATGCCCCTCTGTAACCGTCAGCAGCTATTGGCACTATTGACAGCATCGTCGATCTTAATGTCATCTGCAAACTTACGAATCCATCATTCCATGCCCTAATCCAGGTCATTTATAAAAATGACAAACAACAGCGGACACAAAAATGAACCCTGTAGTACACCATCAGTTACTGAACTCCAGGATTATCATTTCCCATGAACTGCCACACTCTGTCTTCTTTCAGCGAGCCAATTTCTGATCCAAACCGCTAAACCATCCTCAATCCCATGACTCTGTATTTCATGCAACAGCCGACAGTGCCTTACTGAAAACCATATCCACCACATCAACCACTTTACTCTCATCCACCTGTTTGCATACCTTCTCAAAGACATCAATAAGGTTTGTGAGGCACAACCTGCTATTCATAAAATCGTACTCACTATCCCGAATCAACTTCTTCCTTTTTCGATGATCATAAATCCTATCTCTCATAATCTGTTCCAAAAAGTTAGCTGCAAGAAAGCTAAGGATCACTGTTCTATAATTACCAGCATTGTCTCTACTCCCCTTCGCGAAGAAGGGGACAATATTTGCTAAACTCGGGTCTTCTAGCACTAATGACATAAATACTGACGAAATAAAGCTTATAGTCAAACATTCTGCAATCTCCTCCCACGATTCGCAGAGAATCCTCGGATACATCCTGTGGAAGGCGATTTTCGTAAACAATTGAGATGTGCATGACCCTAAAGTCTAAGGGGAATAGAGCCATAGGGGTGGGGTAAAACAGGCTTCTGTATAATAAAGGATAAGACATTTGCTACAGATTGATAAGACCACTCACGTTGACAGAGTAGAAAAACAAGTCCTTGATTGAGAAGACCACTAACTCTGACAGAGAAGAATATGTCCTTGACTGATATGACTACAGGGTAGAAAAACAACTCGGGAGACATCTGCTGCAGACTTTGTGATAAGGGTGCAGAATAAAAAAATACTGACGGTTTAGAATGTAAACCTCGTGACTCTTTAGAGCCAAAGAGGCGAGGGACTTGTGCTGTATATAATGAGAAACGTTGTTAGCCTCGGGGCGCCTTTTTCTCAGAAGGGTGCCCAACTCTGCAGACTTGCTAATAGAACTTTGTTTTCCGAAATTTGTCCAGAGCGATGATTGAGAAGCGATTTTCGTTTCTAACAAACTTGGGGGCTCGTCCGATCAACATTCCGGCCGCGGGGGGGGGGGGCTGAGGAAGGACATCGGAGAAGGTGCACCCTGCCGAGTTCGGCAGTCCCTGATTCCTTGCTTGTCGCCCCGCGCGGCTTGAGCGAGTGATATCCGGAAGGCTCAGGAAAACAAAGGAGGGGTGTGGCCGAGGCAGTGGGGATGGTTAACGATCGAGTAATTTCGGTGCACCGAACCCAGGTAAGAACAGACTTGCGGGGACCGTCTTTCCGGAGGACTGGGGACCTGCGGAGTGCCTGTAGATTTTTCTACAGAGACGTGGGACTCAGGAATCTAGAGACCGGGGCTCGTCTGTGAGAGATTTTGCAGAGACCGTGTTTGCGGAGGAACGTGGACCTACGGGGTGCCTGTGATGTGTTTCACAGAGACGTAGGACACAGGAATCCAAAGACCGGGGGTGCCTGCAAAGGGACCTGGGCGATCACGGGACTGATGGTCCGGGAATTGGTTAAATAGTGATAGATTATCACGGGATAATACGGAAAACAGTCCTCGGCAATGGGAAATAAGGGATCCAAGGCGAATAAGGGAAAGGTAGGCTTGAATGAAATATATCCCGGGGTACCTGACGATAGTCCGTTAGGAAACATGTTAAATAAATGGGATCAGGGTAGGCGAAAAGGAAAATCTAGAAAAAGGATTGTGAAATACTGTCAGACGTGGTCCCAGAAACCTATTCAGGGAGACTCAGTGTGGTGGCCTAAATTCGGCACTGACGAAGACTGAGTTCGGCAAGCTCTAATTTTATATGTCAATTCAAAACCTAATGTTACTCGGGAGGAAAGTGATTACGCCCTTTGTTGGCTACCGGTCGCAATATCTTGCAAAATGAGGGTAACTAATGAAGACTCGAAAGGGCAGAAAGAATGGGAACCTTTAGATCACTTACCGCCACCCTACGTGACCCCGTCTGCCCCACAAAATAATCCTTCGGGTGGCGACGATTCAGGGGAAGGGGAAGAAAACGGGGAGGAACCACCAGGAGCCTCAGGAGTACAGACTAGATCTCAAGCTGAGAAGAGTCACAGACAAAACTCTGTCCCGATTGCAAGGATGAATCCACTCCGGGAAGTGCCCATGGGAGGCGCGGAAGGAGGGACGGGATATGTGAACGTCGCCTTAACGAGTACTGAAGTACGGAATTACAAGAGGGAGATGAAGGGCCTACTGGAGGACCCCATGGGCCTGGCTGAACAATTAGATCAGTTCCTGGGGCCGAATACTTACCCGTGGGATGAGATGTATTCCATCATGGGAACATTGTTCTCTAGACAGGAGCGACAGATGATACGACAAGCTGCGCTGTTGGTCTGGGAGAGAGAGAGAGAGGAGCAGGAGGGGAGCAGAAATTTCCCCTTTCCGACCCCGGGTGGGATAAGCAAACGGAAGAAGGACGGCGCAACATGAGGCACATGCGGGAATATTGGATAAAAGGAATAAGGCAGGCAGCCCCGAAGGGGCACAATTTTACCAAGGCCTTTGGGAATCATCAAAACCCGGAGGAAACCCCTACAGACTTCCTAGACAGGATTAGGAAGAACTTGCAGCACTTCGCTGGGGTGGACCCTGAGACGGAAGTGGGGCAACAACTCATACGGGTAGAGTTTGTATCAAAGGCCTGGCCGGACATACGAAAGAAGTTAGAGAAAATGGATGATTGGGATAGTAAACCTCTGAGTGAACTACTACGGGAGGCGCAAAAGGTGTTTGTGAGAAGGGACGATGAGAAGCAAAATAAGGCGACAAAGATAATGATGCAGACGGTGCAACAAGTGACAGTTGGAAGGAGGGAAAAGGGAGAGCCGTGGCAGGAACAGGAAAGGGGAGAGTCGTGGCAAGAGCAGAGGAAAAGAGGACCGTGGCCGGAACAAAGGAAGGGTGGAGGAACTCGAGGCCGTGACAAGGAAACGAGGAGGATACTCAGATGTTACTACTGTAATGAAGAGGGACATTTTAAGCGAGAGTGCCCCCGCTACAAGCAGGAAGTGCGGTCGTACACCCTGATGGAGGAAGATTAGGGAGGTCGGGGGTTCCTACCCTTGGGGCAAAAGGACTATCGACAGGAACCCCTGGTAAACTTGAAAGTAGGGCCCCAAGGGTTGGAGATCACATTCATGGTGGACTCGGGAGCCGAAAGATCAAGTATAATCCAAATACCCCCCAGCGCCCGAGCAGGAAGAACAGTTATGGGGGTATCTGGTATTGGAGAAAAGACATTGCAAGTCCCAGTCGTGGAGGACGTGGAAATTGGGTATGAAAACAGAACTACTAGACGAGACCTCCTTCTACTGCCATCGGCGGGGTTTAATTTGTTAGGAAGAGACTTGCAGGTCAAACTAGGGATCGGAACGGTACCAAGTAACGGGGAAATAGTGGTAAGGTTGTTCGCCCTCACCGAAGAAGATGATCAACAAATAGACCCGGGAGTATGGTACCGAGAGGGGAACAGAGGGGGTCTAAACATCAAACCTCTCCAAATCACCATGTTACCAGGAAAAGGCCCGGTAAGAAGGAAACAGTACCCGGTTGCTATGGAAGGACGGGAAGGGTTGCAACCTGTGATAGAAAGATTAATCACAGATGGACTACTGGAGGAATGTATGTCCCCCTTCAATACTCCAATACGCCCTGTGAGAAAGCCGGATGGGACGTATAGGCTGGTGCAAGACTTGCGGGGGTTGAATGAAGTAGTCCAGGCTAGATACCCGGTGGTACCCAATCCCTACACGTTAATGAGTAAAATTCCCCCCGAACATGAATGTTTCAGCGTAATAGATCTGAAGGATGCCTTCTGGAGTTGCCCCCTTGACGAAGAAAGTCGGAACCTTTTTGCATTTGAATGAGAGAATCCCTTCACAGGACGAAAGCGACAGTTAAGATGGACAGTCTTGCCGCAGGGATTCACGGAGTCACCCAACTTGTTTGGACAAATACTGGAGCAGATCTTAGGAGGATTTCGGTGTAATGCGGAGAATCAATTGCTCCAATATGTCGATGATCTCTTACTCTCAGGACCGAGAGAAGAGGAGGTACGAGCAGACACCGTTGCCCTGCTGAACTTCCTGGGGAAACAGGGCCTACGCGTCTCCAGGACAAAACTCCAGTTTGTGGAGCAAGAAGTAAGATATCTGGGCCATCAGGTCAGTAAGGGGCATCGCCATATCATGCCATAACGAATATCAGGGATTACGGGTATGCCAATACCCAGGACGAAGAAGGAAATCAGACAATTCCTGGGGCTAGTAGGGTATTGCCGGATATGGATTGAAAGTTACACCACTCTAGTAAAGTTTTTGTACGACACACTGGGACAAGAAGAACAAAAACTGAACTGGTCAGATGAGGAGGAGCAGCGATTTAATATTATTAAAAGTAAACTGATCCAAGCTCCGGTATTGGCTTTACCCACCCTGAAGGAACCGTTCTAGTTATATGTTAATAGCGCCGGCGGAATTGCCCAAGGTGTGCTTACCCAGCTGAGGGCAGGGAAACGTCAGCCGGTTGCATTTTTGTCAAAAATGTTAGACCCTGTGTCACGTGGATGGCCGACCTGTATCCAGGCAGTGGCAGCTACGGCAATATTAGTAGAAGAGGTCCGGAAACTTACCTTTGAAGGAAGAATCACAGTATACTCCCCACATTCGGTTCGTAACATTCTGGCTCAAAAGGCTCACCACTGGTTAACAGACTCGCGCATCCTGAAGTATGAGACGATTTTGATGACCGGAGACGATCTCAATTTTGCAAAAGATCTCAGTTGCAACACTGCCCAGTTTCTATACGGACGTCCTGCAGATGGGGAACAGGAGCATGATTGTGTGGAATTTGTAGACTTACAGACCAAAAGCCGAGAGGACCTGCAAGAGGCCCCGCTGGGTGAAGGACAGGAACTGTACATCGACGGGTCCTCCCGGTGCATCAGTCGGGTACGGTACAGTGGCTATGCGGTCGTAGATGGCGCAACGAAACGGACGATCGAGTCCGGACGACTGCCCGGGAAGTGGTCAGCCCAATCCTGTGAGTTGTACGCCCTCCAGAGGGCCCTGAAGTTGTTGGAGGGGAAAGTGGGGACTATATATACTGACTCAAAGTATGCATACGGAATCGTTCATACTTTCGGGAAAATCTGGAAAGAGCGAGGATTGATAACTTCCCGGGGAAAAGAATTAGCTCACGAACAAATGATCAGCCTAACGTTGGAAGCCCTGGCGTTGCCTACAGAACTCGCAGTAGTCCATGTACCCGGTCACCAGAAGGGGTCGACACTGGAAGCGGTGGGAAACCAGCTGGCAGATGAGGAAGCCAAGCAGGCAGCGGTCGAAAAACCCATCCAATTATTAACATTAATACCGTTGAGGGAAGGGCTCGCTAAACAACCCGTCTTCACCCAGGGGGAGATTGATAAAATGGATCAATTGGGTGCCCGGCTAGAAACTAACGGGAAGTGGACGGGTCCTGATGGGAGACAAGTACTGAACAAACAGATCATCCGGAGTATTCTGCACCGATTACACCATCAGACCCACTGGGGGGGTGCAAGCCATGTGTGACACGATCCTGAGAGACTATGTATGTAGGGGGATATACACGTTAGCCCAACAAGAAATAGTCGGATGACCCACTTGCCAGCGAATTAACAAGAAAGCCATGCGTTCTATGCCAGCTGGTGGTCAGCCTCTCGCAATTAGGCCATTCCAGAGGATCCAAATAGACTTTACAGACTTACCCCCAGTACAGAGATGGAAGTATCTGCTAGTAATAGTAGACCATTTCACCCACTGGGTAGAGCCTTTCCCAACCGCCAAAGCCGATGCACCAACCGTGGCCCGTCTATTGTTAGAGAACATAATCCCGAGATATGGCATGATGGAATCTATAGACTCAGACTGCGGGACACATTTTCTTTCTAGGCTACACCATTTGATCTGTACTGCCCTGGGTATCCAATGGAAATTCCATGCACCCTGGCATCCCCAAAGCTCGGGTCGAGTTGAGAGATTGAATGGCACGCTCAAGACCCAATTGACTAAGCTGATGTTAGAAACTAAGTTACCATGGCCAAAGTGCCTTCCCATTGCCCTATTGAAGATACGTACAGCGCCTCGCCGGGATATCGGGGTCTCCCCCTATGAGATGCTGTTCGGATTACCATATTGGAGTAAGGTTGATGGGTGTCCCACTCTATAAGGGGGAGATGTATTTGTCAGAGACCATTTAGTGGCCTTATCCCGTTATTTTGCAGAACTCCGGAGGAAGGGTCTCCTGGCTCAGACTCCGCCGCTCGACTTCCTCTTGCATAAGGTGGAGCCCGGAGATTGGGTACTTGTAAAGACCTGGAGGGCCGAAAAGCTCCAGCCGCAGTGGGAAGGACCGTTCCTGGTCCTGTTAACAACTGAAGCCGCTGTTCGGACGAAAGAAAAAGGGTGGGCCCACGCATCGAGGATAAAGGGGCCTGTTCCGCCAGAAGGAGAGAGCACTTGGACATGCGGGCCAGGGGACAAGCCATTGGTGGTAAAGCTGAAAAGACAGCGACAATGAACTCTACCTGGACTGTATTGGTGGGGATATTGATCGGTTTACTCCTGTATGTGGGGGAGGGCGAGGGGATATGTGACAAATGTCGGACTACGGTGAGACTTGGGAGTCAGATTTACTCGGGATCATTTGTGTCTCACTCCCATGTGAACGATCGGTGTTACGATGTGAATGCACGGCAAGAATGTTGGGAGGGTGGAAAACCCTATTATCAAGTGTATAATAAAGGGTACGGTGGCAAAGTCCGTGGATGCCCTAAAAATGACCGCTGGGTGTGTGTTAACAAAGATGGGCAGTGGGGCCTACCCTCCGTGTTGCTCAGAGAGCAGGTTGACAGAGTCAAGGAGACCAGAGTTCAGAACACTGAACGGGAGTTAGAGAAAGAGCACGACCGTCAGAGAACGGTCGTTGTCTCTAAAGTGCCATCTATATATAAAGAGGTAGAAGAGCAGATTGAGCTCCCTGATGTAACACAAAACCTGTTTATAGATCTCACCTCTAGGATTGCCACTGTTTTAAATGTTAGCAATTGCTGGTTTGTGGGGGGCCACATATGTCAGAACAATGGCCGTGGTCTGGTCAAAGCTTAGACATATGGGAATTGCTTCAATACAATTGGACACATGTCAACGAAAGGAAAAGCCAGGGGTGGAGACTGACAAATAGCCCTGAGGGCCACTTATGTGTTGAAGGCAAGGGGACCGTGGAGGTAGGAATTAGTCCCTGTCAGAGTGTATTGAATGCCACCACACAAGTATGGTGGCCTGAGAATATTGCTTGGTACATTGCAAACCGAGATCATCAAAATTGCGTTCGGTTACGTACTGATTCCTCCTCTTACGAGCTAAGTGCTGACCCTTCTGATGGCATGAAAAGAGTGTGGAGCGGTGGTTGTCAGGGGAATCAATGCTGGGATAATCCTGTCCAGACTCTGCCACGGGGCCAAGAATCCGAATACTGGAATTGCAGTGGTCCTGGTCCTTATGAGGGCGTCCCTGGGGTAAAGGAGCTGTGGGATGACGTTGTGAGGCTGGGAGGGCCTGCTCCAGATGGCCTATTTTGGATATGCGGTAATCAGGCATATTCCAAACTGCCCATGGGATGGGCTGGAGTATGCTTCCTGGGTCTAATACGACCTGAATTCTTCCTATTACCCCGGGAGGAAGGCGATGATTTGGGAGTCAAACTCTTTGACTCCGTGCGTAGGTCGCCAAGGGATATCCAAGTCGGTGATTGGGGCGATGAGTGGCCACCGGCCCGTATTATTGAATACTACGGACCTGCTACATGGGCACAGGACGGATCATGGGGATACCGTACTCCTATCTATATGTTAAATCGAATTATCAGGCTCCAAGCAATCGTAGAGGTCATTACTAATCAGACCGCCCTGGCCCTGGAGTTGCTGGCTAAGCAGCAGAATCAGATGAGGGCTGCTATATACCAAAACCGGCTTGCCTTGGATTATCTGTTGGCCTCGGAAGGGGGCGTGTGCGGGAAGTTTAACCTGACTAACTACTGTCTGAAAATTGACGATAATGGTAAAGCGGTTTTGAAGATTTCCGATAAAATTCGGAAATTGGCCCATGTGCCGGTACAATCCTGGCGTCCTCTTGGTGGCATCGGATGGTGGGATGGTCTCCTAGGTGGTAGTTGGTGGCGCACGGCGTTACTGGTGGCTGGGGGGGCGTAATGCTTCTACTCATCTTACCCTGCCTGACCTCCTGTCTTTAATCCAGAAAAATATTTCCCAACTCCAGGCAGTGGCGGTACCCCAACATGGAACGCAGGAACTTAAGGTGCTGTTGCTGCGAAAGACCAAGGATTTCCCGGGCCCTTGATGGGAGGAGGCTTATCTTTGTCATGCACACCTTAAAAAAAAAAGGGTGGAATTGTGAGAGACGATTTCGGTACAAACAATTGAGATGTGCATGACCCCAAAGTCTAAGGGGAATAGAGCCATAGGGGTAGGGTAAAACATGCTTCTCCATAATAAAGGACGAGACATCTGCTGCTACGGATTGATAAGACCACTCACATAGACAGAGTAGAAAAACAAGTCATTGACTGATAAGACTACAGGGTAGAAAAACAACTCGGGAAACGTCTGCTGCAGACTTTGTGATAAGGGATGGAAAAATACTGACTGTTTAGAATGTGAACCTCGTGACTCTTTAGAGCTATAGAGGGGAGGGACTTGTCCTGTATTTAATCAGAAACATTGTTAGCCTCGGGGCGCCTTTTTCTCAGAAGGGTGCCCAACTCTGCAGACTTGCTAATAAAACTTTGTTTTCCTGAATTTGTCTAGAGCGATTATTGAGAGGCGATGTTCGTTTCTAACACACCCCATAACCTCCCTCCCCCATTCCAGTGGACTTATAAGCTTCCCGTACGGCTGCCACCATCATTTTTGTCTTCTGTTTCTCCCTTATTACATCCCTCTGAACGTACACCTTCTATGCTTCCCGTAATAATTCTGCAACATCTTTTTCAGCCCAATCCTCCACTTTCTGTAATTTCTTCTGAATGTCAGGCCATGACTTAGTCACAAAGTGCACCTTAAGCATGCCCTTGCCTATTTCTCCATCGGGGTCCAAACCTGAATACTTTCGCATGGACTCCCGCAAACGGTCTAAAAACTCACTCGGGGATTCATCCTTTTTCTGTCGAACTTTGAATGCTTTCGCTAAATTCCGCTGTTTGGGCACGCAGGTTTGGATCCCCCTGATTATAAGGCTTCTGAAATCTGTCATATTGGCCCGTCCCCCCGCGTCGTTATGATCCCACCGTGGGTCCTCTAAGGGGTACTTCTGCTCTCCACGCTGAGGGCCGTCCTGATGCTCCCTATCCCAAATGGCCATTGCACTATTCCGGATCATAACAATTTCATCGTAATTAAATAGTATTCTCATCATGGCCTGCAGTTCAGCCCATGTGTATATACTGGGCCCCAGAAATTGGTCCAGTTGTATTCCCACACTGATGGGGTCTCCAGTAGACGGGGTAGTTCGTTACGGAGTTGCCGGATATCCCCAGAATTTAAAGGTTGTACTACGAACCCAGTCCGTTCGTTCCCAAACGGCACCTCTCGTAAGGGGTTCAGCTGTTCAATATTGTCACTCCTCCCAGCTCTCAATTCCTCTTCTCGGCCTTACCGCATCTCGAGTCGGACTGATTTCCTCGTGCCTGGGGTGGGTTCTGCGCCCCCTCCTGTGCCCCCCCCCCCCCCAGCAGTCCCTGCCTCACTGGTCGTAGCCTGCTGGGGATCGGATTTATCCGTCGCAGGAGGGAGGTCCGCGCTGGACGCCTGGTCGTGCTTCTGGTCGTGCGCCTGGTCGTGCGCGGGTGGTATATACGGGGGCGGGGCAGACGGTGGCAAACCTTCGGTGAGGATGTCCCAAGACTTCTGGGGCTTCTTCGGGTCTGTTTGGGGAATCAGAGGATAGAGACGCGTGGGACTCTCGCCGTCGCCTGCGAACCAGGCGGCGGCGTATTTGCTCTCTTCTGGGTCAAACGGTTGTTTTCTGTTAACATATACATGTAGGATTTGACACACCCAGTCTTCATCAGACCCATACTCGGGCCAAACTACCGAGGGGGCGCGGATAGGTTCCTTGGTCCATATAAAACAACAATATTTTATCATGGTCTCTTTCTTTAAGTCCTTCGTTCTACTACTGTCTGTCCATAGACTTAACTTCGCCCTAATGGACTATCGGGGGGTATTTCTTTCCCATTTGCAGTCTTCCCTGACTTCTCCTTAGTAAATCTAGAAGTCTGATTTCCCATGGTCTATCTTCGGTCCTGGTCTTAAACGCCCAAAGCGTTTTCACAGATGACCGTCAAACCACAATTTCCCGTGGTTTATCTTCAGTCCTGGTCTTAAACGCCCAAAGCGTTTTCACAGATGACCGTCAAAACCACGCGGCCAACAAGGAAGAACAAAAGAAACTCTCTTACCTTGATCCGTGCACGGAGTTGTCTGGCCTTTTTAAATGTGTGTACCCCCGTGTATAGTCACTAACCGGTCGTCCCAACACTCGTCCGTGTGTTCCTTTTCCAGGATTCAAAATTATTTTTAAATAAGCCGGGTCACATCCTCTCTTGGCCGACGGCCGACGGACCAAGCTGATCAGTGAGAAGTATAAATATATACTAGACGCGTCTTTGTTGTGATCAGGCTTGATCCGTGAGCCGAAGAGACTGCCCCCCGGCAATAATTATTTCATCCCGGACGAGCCCCCAATTGTGCGAGTTAAGCGGCTGTCCGGCCCCATCTCCGGCACTTTTATTTCCCTTCCCAGGAACAAAGACACGGAGGAGTCTGTCCAAAACTTTTCATTCAACTTTGCAAAGTCGGGTGCAGTGCCTCGTGGGTACACACATGAATAATTATCTCCACACATTACATACACGTAAATGTGGGCTGGGTCTCCTACTGCTGTCTTGACCAACGAGTGCTAGGGTTCCCCACTGTTTTCCTTATTTGGGTTCTGGTGCCTGCGATTATTTTGTTACTCACTTGGTCAATCAGTGTTCGAGTTCCCCGTTCTTTCCTTATATGGATGATGTTGTACAACTGTGGTCAAGGGCGGTCTCTCAACTATCGAGGAAAGCTGTTACAATTGTTTCATTCATAAAAACATGGGGGAGGTCCGGCAACAGTTTCGAGTGTCTGCTTGTGTTTACTATAAGGTAGAAAAGACTAAAATGCAGCTAACCGTTTAAAAATTACACTACCCCCTACAATAGTTCTATTTGGTGTTGCTTGCGCTGTTTGGCGTGCAGGTTGGGTAGCTTCACCAGGTTAGCACCACATTTTTATGTATGCCTGGTATTGCTCCTGGCATGCTCTGTGGAACTCTCCATTGAACTAGGGTTGATCCCCTGGCTTGATGTTAATGGTTGAGTGGGGGTTATACCAGGCCATGAGATTTCAGATTGGGCTGGAGTACAGTTCTGCTGCTGTTATTGGCCCACAGTGAGGCGGAAGTTGCAGGGTCAAGAGGGGTGATTGCGTTGTTGTATTTTCCAGTGCATTGGTAGATGTAATGTGGTCCATCAAGTTTCATTTCTTTGTTGAGACTGTGCAGTGATTAATACAATGAGTGATTTGGTGGGAGTGTTGAGTGTTGTCAGGAATGCAACTTTTAAAATAAGGTTTTGCGATTTACACATGAAAGAAATGAAACTATCATGGTATTCAAACAGATGAAAGACTCAACAGGCAATCAAGGTATTTTTCAATGGAAAATTTCACTTACATCACACTATAAATTTTTGCTATAAATTCTGTGCCATAGAACTGTGCCCTCCACAATCACCTGATGAAGGAGCGGCGCTCCGAAAGCAAGTGTACTTTTATTACACCTGGTGGACTATAACCTGGTGTTGTGTGATTCTTAGAACATTACAACACTACTAACAGGGCTGCATATAAACAGGCTCAGTCCAGTTAATTCGGAAGGATTTCCTCCAAGTTTGATGACACAATATTAGTCAAAACCGTCAACTTCAACCTGCAATGTTGCTCTTAACAAAAACTTCAGGCTGACACAAAGCTCCCAACCCCACTGCAATGTAGGAACTGGGCCCGGCCCAGGAACTGGAACTAGGACATTTGTGGACTGTGATCTCAAAGGAAGCGAGCAAATACAATTCTGACAGATTAGTCCTCAAAGGTGAGTAGCAAGTTTGAGACAAGGCAGGTGGTATGCCATCTTGCACTTAGCTTAATTGCATTTCTTATTTACAGTCGTGTTTTGCAAAATATAAAGAACTGTGTTTTTTTTCATGGTTGGGGAGTTTTATTCTAATTGATCACAGTTGCCCCCTCTCGCTCCCCAAGTCAAATCATAGGATCGATAACAAAACAATAAACTGCAGGTGCTGGAGATCTAAACCCCAGAAACAAAGTGCTGGAGAAACTTAGCAGTTCTGAGGGCATCGGTGAAGAGAAAAAATGTTACATTTCAACTTCACTGACTCTTCATCTGAAAGGACAAAAGGTCATGAGACTTTGAACTTACAATGTTTTATTCCCCTCAGAGATGCTTCTGGACCTGCGGTTCTCCAACATTGTGCTTTTTATATTGAACTTTATTTACAAAACAGATTGGAAAAATACTGATCTGCAAAAGTGAAAAGTTCATTGTAAACCTGAGCATAGTGTCTACACTTGAGTTACAGAAGCACACCTCAGTTTAAAAACAAGATTTAACTCAAAATAACATTCCATCTGAAAATTAACCGAGTTACACCAGTAATAAAGCTCATCCACCCAATGAGGCACTTCAGCACAACATCCTGCAGTGTTACACACAGCCACCTTTACCAAAGAATGATCACATGTCACAAAATTGAAGGCCAAGAGCATGTCTCTTTGAAGGAACTGAAGTCAAACTCAATTTTTGGAAGGATTTTTATTAAACCTGATTGAACATTTAAATCTCAGAGCATAATCTTTGCTTTTTTTAAACAAAGTTTGTTGGAAAGATCCCACATCTTACTAAAGGTTCAGTTCGGCCTGATACATAGAGCCAAAGGTCAAACAAACATCACACTTTCCATTCACTTCTACAAATTGTTTGTAAAATCATGTTACATTAAAGAACTGGACAATAAATGTCATTGTATGCAATAAGAGTGAAGCCTGTGACAGCACATTTAGCTTTGGAAGGCAGTGTGTGTGCTTTCTAAATTCTGGGAGCACTTTGGGAGACTGCTCCCAGATGGTGATAGTGAGCATATCTGGAATGCACCGTTTAGATTTGGGAATCCTTGGGAGACAATCTGTGGTTTCAGTAGTACTTGGCTTGTGTTGGTGTACAGTAAGCAATTTAAAAAGTTACTTATGCATTGTTGGTGACTACCCGAATGGTATTTAAATCTGCCAGGTTTCCTTTAATAGTGTGAATGCATCGATTGTAAATATTTGGAATATTTCGGAACTGCCTAGTGCTTGGCAAATTCAGGGGGGACAAAAAAATCACATTTGAGTAATTTGAAATTAAGAATCCAAGAGGACTTAACCACTGAAGTATTCAATTCAAATAGTTAAATGGAATGCTCACATTTAAAATACATGTTATCCATAGGAATGGATGGACTGACAGAATTGGGATCAAATTCCTGGCTGGGGAGTGTGAAATGTGCTTTGATAAAGTCACCTGCATTTACCAACAATAATTTGGCAAGCTCGGAAATTTAAAAAAACAATACGAGCTTCATTGCTGCTCCAGTCGGGTCCCAAGCTCTGTGAAAAAAATAACAATGTTCAGGTTTATTGCATACACTCTGAAACACGTGTTCCTTCTACAGATCCTGCAAGTTTCCCCAATGAGCATAGTCCATCCAAATGATGTTGCTAACTTTGGCCAACTCATTTCTTTCCAAGCCTCTATAACCTGAAGAGTGACCAGAAGCAATTACTCCAACATATGTGTCAACATTACTGACGAGGATTTTTTCCTTCAGCATTGACTTTCATATAGTCAGTGCCCAGAAAAGATAAAAAGCTTGTTACCTTTTATAGAGCAATGATTCAGTGGAAGTAAAACGCTAACCTTTTCTTGCTTAATAATCAAGCTGCCTAAATTCTAAAAATGAACACTTCTTAATAGTTCACTAGATCATCACGAAATATTTTGTGCAAAACAAATCACATGATACATAGTTATTCAGATAACAAAACAAGTTTGTTCATTGAAGAATCCAGAGGAAAAGGTCATGAAACAATGTGAGTTCTAAGTTTGTGCGAAGATTTTTAGCTCGGGTGCTCGTTGCTGTGGTTCCAGCTCGGCGAACAGAACCACAGCAACAATGTGAGTTTGATATACCTCAATCATCATTTCAAGTGCATTGTCTGCATAAATTCTTTTCTCCTCGAAGTATTTAACGTCTTGAATAATTGAGAGAATGAAGTCACAGTTGTACAACACAAAATCAGACCCTTCAGTCCAACTTACCCATGCTGACCAGATATCAAAAATTAATCTAGTCCTATTTGCCAGCATTTGTTCCATATCCATCTTAAACCCTTTCTACTGATTATCAGTTTATTTTTCTTTATCAGCACTTGAAATACTGACTTTTTTGTCTCCCAACATTGGTTAAAGAAATCATTCATTCAAGTTAGTTTTGTAATCTTTCACAAAGAAACAAGTGAGAACAACATATAGCTGAGTGCAAAACAAAATACTGCAGCTGCGCGATACCTGGGAACACTCTCAAGCTGAAGCACCGATACTGCACAAGTTTGTCAGCACGGTTTCAATTACTGACAATCATTTAGTAATGTCTTAGCCTTCACATAGTTAAGGTAAATGTGAGATATCTGAATTTCATGAATTGGTTCCTATTGCACTTTGATCAACAAAAAATATTCTTGGTTTAATCTCCTCAAAGAAGAAAGTGACGACCAAAGAAGCTGGACATCAGTATGGAAAAGTGTCATGCTGGAAAAGCACAGCAAGTCAGGCAGCATCCGAGAAGCAGGAGAGTTAATGTTTCGGGCATAAGCCCTTCATCAGGAAACACAGGCTTCAGAAAAATAACTGGCATAGACTTATGCCAATACATACGTAGAAGGGTCAGAACATGTTACTATCATATTAGAGACTAATTTCAGATTTGGTACCATTCAGTGCAACATTTCAGTATGATATTTACATATGTACCTAAAAGAGAAGTTGTCTAAAATTACAAGCTCTAGAATGATTATAGGATTAAACCTGGAAATAAAGCTGGTGAACAAGAATGGCAAAGTAAAGTCCCATCAGTATCGCCTTGGGCAGTGTCAAGTAAGAATTTGAGAGCAGAGTTGCCACTTTGGTGTAATCTTCAGTCTGGCCAAATTGCAGCAAAAAGCTGTTCAATTTTATCTGCAAATTATTGAATGCAAAATCCTCCTTGCACAATAATGAGGCAGCATTTTGGGACGTCATTTTTAAAATATATTATTTTCAAAGTTACTCACAATTAAGAGTGATCATTCGGTGCTGTCTGCATAACACAGTATGAAAAGGAATTAACAGAAAAAAAAACATTATAACCCAAATTCAGAGTCACAAATTCATTGATTATTGCATGGGTCCAACATTTATAAGTAATCTATTTTTAAAAAATAAATACAGATACATTTACTAACTATATTGGAGTACAATCAAGTTTCTTACTGAACAGTGACAGGATTGGACAGAGTCCGCATGGATTTAAGAGAGGGGAATCATACTTAGCAAATCTACTGAAAGAACCTACAGAGTCGAATATTAAAGTAAGAAATTGCAGGACATTTAGAAAAGCTTATCATTAAAACATGATAGACTGGGGTTTGTGAAAGAGAAACTATATTTGACAAATTTGCGACTGTTCATTGAGGAGATAACAGGCAGGGCTGATAAAGGGTAATCCAATTACGTTCTGTGTTTGGATTTTAAAAATGCAAATGATAAGGTGCTACATAAAAGTTAATTGCACAAAATAGGAGCTCATGGTATCGGGGTAATGTATTAGCATGGACTGAGGATTGGTTAACCACACTGGCTGTTGCTGAGTCCTCACTTGGAGTACTGTATATAATGTTAGCTCCCATATTTAATAAAGGATAAACCACATCGGAGACCATTCAAAAAAGATTCACTTAGCTGCTTCGAGGATGAAAGGGTTGACCTATCAAGAATAGATAAGCAGGGGTGATCTTACGGAAACAAGATTCTGAGGAGCTTGAAAGGGTAGATGTTGACTAGATCTAGCACTAGTGAAGTCTCAAACCAGGGGACATGACATAAGGGAACTTTCATTTTAGAAAAAATAAAGATTTTTTTCTCTCAGTTAATTCGTAGAATTTTCTCGCCCAAACAATTGTGAAAGTTAAATGTGGGAGGGGAATGGTTGGGTTACTCTTCAGAGGGTTATTCTGGCTTGTTGGGCTGAAGGGCCTGTTTCTACACAGTAGGGAATCTATGATTCTATCTCAAATTATTTTAAAAGAGGGCAGTTGAGGGCTATGTGGATCAAGCATAAAAGAGGTGTTGAGGTCTGGGTTGGCCAAGCCATGATCTGATAGAATGGGGGAACAAGCTGGAGGGAATGAATGCCCTCCTCCTGCTCCGATTCCTGGAGGCTCTGTTTCATGTTTTTTTTTGTTTCCAAAGAAGAACGTGATACAATATGCTAAAGATCTCAGATGTTGTGAAAATGGGCAGTTTATGTACTGATTCAGATGGCACTGATTGATCAATCACAGCTATACAGTCATGAGTAGGAAGGCAATTCCCTCCATGAATAAAGGAAATCTACTGCAGAGCTCATACAAAGGGAATTCTTACCCTCAGTAAACTTTCCCATCACATTACCCAACATATCAGCTAAAGCAGGACACACTGCGCATGCTCGAGTCAACAAGGCGACCCCCGGGTGATTGATGTCAGCACCGGACCAATGAAAGGACGGTGGGCGGGACTGGATGACCGAGCGGGATGTTGGCCCTCCAACCAATCAAAGTGAATGAAGGGCGGAGCTAAACTAAACCATGTGATCACCCTCGCGCGCGGCGCAGAGTCGCTGCAATGAATGTTCGGGAGGTTATGGAGAGAAAGGATACGGTAAGGAAAGAAATAAACAGGGAAACCGGAGAAAAACTGTGTTGCTACGAGCGGAGAGGCTCTACAAACAAATTGTGCACGTCGGAAAACACAAATTTGAACGTCCCAATTCCTTTTTTGCAGTAAACGGGGAATTGCCTCAGCGCAGCTGCAGGCCTGAGTGAGCGCCGCCATCTTTATTTGGGGCAACGATTCACTGTACACGTGCGGAGCCGCCATCTTTGTAGGGGGCAAGGTGCAGCCAGGCGCATGTGCAGCCTTTCTCTGGTATGGAGTCATTGGGATCATAGCAGCCCATACTGCTCTGATTCACCTTTGGGCTCCCTCATCACCACTTTGTCAATATCTAGCTTCCTCAGTCTCGAACCATGGGTGTATTTTTGGTCTGTTTACTACTGTATTATGACTTTTATAGACCCTTTGTAAATGAGTTTTTCACTGCGGCCCAGCCCCTGACCATGTGCTGATCTATTATCAGATTACTTTTATCTTGAATATTTTTGACAGTCAACAATTCTTTTTTCGAACAAGCAAGTGTATTTTTCTTCCATTTCTGACTATCAAATTCTGCACCATTTTCATTCACTGTAACCCATTTTGCATTCCCGGAAACATCAACTGTGTTTCTCCTTCCACAGATAGCAGTGATTAATGCCAAAGCCCTGTTGCTTGTGGAGAGGGTGATGTTTGACTTTCTTGTACAGCTGCAGTTTGTGTGCTGAAGGTGTTCCTACAATGTGGTTGGGTAAGTGGCATTATAGATTATTCATTCAGCAACAGTGATGATTTGAAAATAATGTCTAAATCAGCAATAGTTTGTATTTTTATTATCATGCTTATAATTTCACAAAAGTACGATTGAGAACTTTAGTCATAAGACCAGAGATGGAGATATTAGGTCAGGTGACCAAAAACATTGCCAAAAAACAGGTTTTGAGGGATGTCTTAAAGGTGGAAAGCAGACCTGTGAGGTTTTGGCTGTGAATTTCAGACTATGCTGCTTCAGCAACTGTAGAAACATCCACACAGGTGAAGTAATGAATTAACAAATGGTTGGGAGTCTTGAAGAAAATGGGTTGTCGAGGTGTCAAAATGTGTGTGGTGCAGGGAGCGAGGGATGATCACAGCCAGGAATTAAATCAAGTGTGAGAATTCGAAATTGAGGATATTGGCCAGGTGCTGGCAGGTGAGACTAGATTGGGTTGGGGTATCTGGTCGGCATGGACGGGTTGGACCGAAGGCTCTGTTTCATTGCTGTACATCTCTATGGCTGTATGCTGTTGATTCTAATTAGGAGCCTTTCGATGAATCAACAAGCAGAGATTTAGACTTTCTTGAGATGACAGAGAGGTTGAATGTGGGAAGCTGGGCCTGAGTGTGTTTGGAAAATGAAGTCTGGAGATAACACAAGGTGGATGAAAGTATATGAGCTGAGACAAGGGTGGAATCAGCTAGAAATAGTGGTCTTGGAGTGGGCCTGAGTTATCACACTCACCTCACCTCTGGGATACAGCTGGTTGCCAGATTGTGAATCAGGGCGGTAACACAATCGGGAGCTGAGTGGCTCTGGTGGAGCCTAAAATGAGTGTCACTCAGCTGGCTGTTGCTGAGCAGCTGCTGCTTGGTAGCCCTGTTGATCACATCTTCCATCACTTTACTACTGATCGAGTGTGGACTGATAGAGGGAAATTGGCTGGGTTGGATTGTCCTGTGCTTTTGTGTTGAACATCCCTGGGCAATGTTCCACATTGTCGGTAGATGCCAGTGCTGGAGCAGTATGTGGCTTGGTGGGTGGCGAGTTCTGGAGCACAAGCCATCAGTATTATTGCCAGAATATTGGCAGGGCCCGTAGCCTTTGCACTACTTAACCATTTCTTGATGTTATTCAAACTTAATCGAACTGGCTTAAAATTCTCATCTGTGATGTTAGAAACCACTGGAAAAGGCTAAGATGGATCATCCCACTTTGCACTTCTGGCTGCAGATTGCTGCAAATGCTGTCATCTTATCTGGTGCATGGATGTGTGAGGCCCCTCCATCAGTAAGGGTGGGGATATATGTGATGCTTCCTCCTGTGAGTTGTTTAATTGTCCATCACCGTTCACAACTGGGTGTGGCAGAACTGCAGAGTTCCGAAATGTTCCATTGGATGTAGGATCACTTAGCTCTGTTGCTTGCTGCTGATGCTGTTTGATATGCAGGTAGTTCTGTTTGATAGCTTCACCAGGTTGGCAATTCAGTTTTAAGTCTGCCTGGTGCTGCACGTGGTATGCCCTCCTTTACTGTCCATTGTGATGGGTGAGAGCAGGATTTACAAACCCATGAGATTACAGATTGTGCTGGAGTACAGTTCTGCTGCTGTTGATGTCCCACAGACCCTCATAGATACCCAGTTTGAGATCCTACATCTCTTCGAAGTCTGTCCCATTTAGAACGGTGATAGTGTCACTCAACACAATGGAGGTTTTTCTCAACTTTAAGGCAAGACTTTGTCTCCAAAAGGAATGTGTGATGGTCGCTCGTACTGATACTGTCATGGACAGATGTATCTGCTGCTGGTCAATTCATAACAATGAGATCAAGGATGTTTTACACTCTTGTTGGTTCCCTCACCACCCGCTGCAGACTCAGTTGAGCAGCTATATCCTTTAGGACCTGACCAGCTCAGTCAGTAATTCTGTTGCAGAGCTCGTCTTGATTATGGACATTGAAATCCTGTACCCAGAGTACGTTCGACACCATTTTATTGCCTGAGTGCTTCCTCCAAATGTTGTTCAACATGAAGGAGAACTGATCCATCAGCCAAGGGAGGACGGTACGTGGTAATCGGCAGGAGCCATGAGACTTCCTGGTCTCCGGAGCCAATGCTGTGTACTCCCAGGGCAAATCCTCCCAGTCTGTACACCACTGTGCCACCACCTCTGCCTGGTCTGTCCTGCTGGTGGGACAGGACATATCCAGAGATTTCAGGAGAAAGTGAAGACTGCAGATGCTCGAGATCAGAGTCAAGAGTCTGGTGCTGGAAAAGCACAGCAGGTCAGGGTGATGAAGGGCTTCGGCTCGAAACGCCAATTCTCCTGCTCCTCGGATGCTGCCTGACCTTTTGTGCTTTTCCAGCACCACACTCTCGATATCTAGGGATGGTGATGGTGGTGTCCGGTCATTGTCTGTAAGGGATGATTCCATGAGTATGACTATGTCAGGCTGTTCCTTGACTAGTCTGTGAGACAGCTCTCCACATTTTGGCACCAAAAACCATATGTTAGTGAGGAGGACGTTGCACCATTGAGAGGGCTGATTCTGTGGTTGTAATTTCTGGTGCCTTGTTAGGTGCCAACTGGTCCATCTAGTTTCATTCCTGTGTTGAGACTTTGCAGTGATTAGTACAGTGAGTAGCTGGCTGAGCCGCTGTCAGGTTGGCAGGATTTTTTTCGCCATTGACAATGGTTCCATGGAGATCAGGAGATTCCGAACACTTTTTTTTTCTTGAATTCAGATTCCACCATCTGCCAAGACGGGATTCGAACCAGGACTTCAGTCATTTGTTTTAATATTCTGGATAAAAGCTGAATACATCAGTCATTTTAAATATCACTAACCCTGGTTTTGTTTCTTTGTAAAACACTGTCCATCATCTTGTCTCCTCCATCCTCTCCTCTAACAACGAGTGAAGAGGACATGGAGTTTCTCTGACACTAAGACTGAGATAATCCAATCTGCTGCTTCTCACCCTCCCGCGAGCCCACTGAGCCAAACTGCCTCACGTGGTGTTCCTGGTTTTCGTCCCAACCCTACATCTTTCTCCAGTCTCTTGTCAAGCCTTATCAGAGCTCACCTTGACCCTTTACCCTAATCTCGCTAAACTCACTTTCCAACTCTCTGTCCTCCGCTGCCGCCTCATCACCCCCCTCGCCAATTCATAGATATTGTTCCTTGTTCTGTCTATTGGTCTTTCTTTGGTTGTGCCCTTCTCTCCCATTCTGTGAAAAACTAATATTTGACCTCACCGTTGTTGGAAAATCCTGTTCCATCTCCACTCTCCCTTTCCTTTCTGTATTACTTACATTTGGTGTCCCTCAACGATCTATCCTTGGTCTCACCTCTATCTCACGTACATAGTGCCAGGAGGTGATATCGTCCAAAAACACTGTTAGGTTTCACATGTTCACTGACGATGCCCAGCTCTCCCTCCCCATCATCCCTCTCCATTACTCCACTGTTACTCAGTTATCAAACTGCTTATCACATTCCCACTACTCGATTAGCTGCAATTTCCTCCAATGAAACATTGTCACGGTTAAACCCATTGCCTTACCTTTACCTTTCTGCTGAGCCCCTCCCTCCCACTGGGAACTCTCTGAGGCAGAACAACACTCGTCACAATATTGCTGTTACATCTGACCCCAAGGTGACCTTCTGATCAGACATCCACACGATCCCAATCTCTTCAAAGTTGCATTTCTCCACCTCACCCCAGCTCCATTGCTACTGAAACCCCTTACCCGTGTCTGTGTTGCCTTATCTTGATGAATCCAAAACAGAACCCTTGATTCCGTGACTCAGAATCTGGTTTCAGACTCCCCTCTCAGTATTTACCCTCAGACACATCCTCTCAGTATTTATCCTGTCAAAACCCTTAAGAATCCCATCTGTCTCAATGAGATTACCTCTCTTACTCCAAAATCCAGTGAGTAGTGTCCCAACCTTTTCAGCCTTTATTTAAAAGATAATCCCTCCAAACCAGGGATCATCCCATTGAATCTTCCCTGAAATGCCTCCAATAAAGTGACACATTTCCTTATCTCAAGGGACCAAAACTCCTCTCATTACTGCAGATATGGTGGTCTCACCAGCACTTCCACACGTTACTCTCAGGTATATATTCCAAACTCTAATACTAAAAACCTTTGAAACAAAACATTCCATTCCCCTTCCTGATTCCCTGTTGTAACTGTGTGGTAGCTTTCTGTGTTTCCTGAACAATTACCCTTGGTCCCTTTGTGGTGCAGCTTTCTACAGTTTCCACCATTTAAATAGTACTTTGTTCTTTTATTATCTCCTCCAAAATGAGCAACTTCCCATTTTCCCAAGTTACACCCCATCTGGCAACTTGTTGCCCCCTTCTCCTGTGCATCTCTCTCTTTTCATAATCCTTTTAGACCTTTACAGTTATGCCTTTTCTAGGAGATATCCCCCCCCCCCTTCCCATTCTTCCAAACATTTACTGAGAGCACTGGGCAGTGGGAAGCAGGCAGATTTGCTATCTTTTTAGGGATACGCTTTGGAGTGATTGCGAGGATCCTCATACCCATTGGGCAGGATGGAGACAACTTGCCCATCGTTAGGCATTAGCCTTTCACACCCATGTCTTATAGATGAGGCAGAGCGGCAGCACGGAATGAAAGAAAAGAAAGTAATTCTTGTTCCCCATATCTCATTGACGCTTGGATCATTTTCTCCAATGTGTCAAAGAACTGCTGTGTTCAGTCACATGAGATCTCCAGTTGGAATCTCCTAGAAACCCACAAATTTCCCCCTGAGTTGACTGCTGTTGTCCTCAAGGGTAATATGTACAGTCATCCTGGGCCACAAGGAGGGGATGGTGTGAGTTTCTAACTTGAACTGAGAGTGACAGATTTTATAAACTTGTATTACAGGATATTATAGGTGGACATTCAGATGGTAATCTCAGTAAATGTTCTGCCAAACTCTGATTGAATTACTCAGTACATTCGCATTGTGTGTGTGAGTATTGCGTTCTAGATCAATCCCATTTGCTGCTTAAAAATTCTCCTTTGAATCATCGCATTCTCTCAAAAGGTCTCCCCAAACCTTCAATGTGTCATGTAATCCTTTTATGATGACCTGATGAGTGTAAGGTTTATTATTCGAATGTGTAATTTTTGGATAAGAATGTCTCAGAGAGGGAGCAGAATATTCTTAAAGGGGAGAATAACCATTTTGAGGGAAGGCTGTTGTTTATTGGTGCCAATGACATAGGAATAGAAGATTTCACATTGTTGGATCATTGGAATCTCTTGTGGGGTAGAATTGACCTCCATCAGAAGGATGGATTGTACCTGCACTGGAAAGGAAGAGTTGCTAGTGCTATTCAGGAGGCATTAAAGAGTGAAGGAATGTGGGTAAACCGAAAGAGAAAGTGAGGAAAGAGCTAAGTCTGAGGCTGGGACAGTTCAGACGTCAAACAGTCAAGGCAGGCAAAAGCATGGCAGAGAACGAGGTAGGACAGAGCAGTTACACTGCATTTATTTCACCTGCCCAATAGGTCAGGCAGATGAGCTCAGGGCATAGTTTTGAACATGGCACTGGGATATTATAGCAATTACAGAGGCATGACTTAATGGTGGATAGGACTAGCAGCTTAATGTTCCAGTGTATAGATGCTATAGCAAAGATAGAAAGGGGGCAACAGAGTGGTATTTTTGATTAGGGATAACATTACAGCTGGGCTTCAAGAGGGTATTCCTGGGAGTACATCCAGGCAGGTTATACAGGGGGAACTGAGAAATAAGAAAGGGATGATCTCCTTATTGGGATGGTACTATTGACCCCCCCCCCCCCCCCCACTCCCCAATAGTCAGCAGGGAGTTGAGAAGCAAATTTACTAAGAGATCACTTCTCTGTAAGAATAGTATGGTTGTGTACAAGACTTGACCTTCTTTGTTATTCATTCACAGGATGAGGATGTCACTGGCTGGGCTCAAAGGGCAGTAAAGAGTCAACCACATTGCTGTGGGTCTGGAGTCATATGTAGGCCAGACCAGGTAAGGATGGCAGATTCCTTCCCTGAAGGATATTAGCGAATCTGATGAGATTTGTTTTCATAATAATCAGCAATGGACTCATGATCTTCAATAGATTCTTAATTCCAAATTTTTATTGAATTCACATTCCATTGTCTGCCGTGACGGGATCCAAACCCCTGGGCACAGAACGTTTTCTGGGTGTCTGGGTTATCCATCTAATGATAATCTCACTAGGCCATTTGGCAGGGTGAGTGACTGAGGTATCCGTGGGGCAGCACATCAGCACCAAACATCCCATGATCTCTGCGGAAGATAGAAAGGGCTGGGGAGGGAGATATATCCCTGGTGGTGGGGTCTGACTGTAGGTAGCGGACATAGCAGAGGTTAATGGCGATTAGTGGGTGGCAGGTGAGGACCGGGGGATTATATTCTTATTGTGGTTGGAGGGGTGGGGGGAAGGCGGAGGTACAGGAAGTGGAGGATATGCGTTGGAGTGCATTGTTGATCAAGTGGGAGGGAAATCCGGTCCTTGAAAGAGGAAACCTTTCTGGGATGTCCTGGAGTGGAATTGCTTCTCCTGGGAGCAGATATGGCAGAGGCGGAGGAATTGGGAGTACAGGATCACGTTTTTACAGGAATATACTCGAGGGTAATCAGGAGAGCAAAAAGGGGACTTGAAATATCTCTAGGAAATAGTTTAAGGAGAATCCAAAGAAATTCTACAAATACATTAAGTATACAATAATAACCAGATGGAGAATAGGAATTCTTAAAGATCAACAAGGCCATCTATGGAACAACAGGAGGTGGGAGAAATACTATGCTATTCTATTCTAGAGAGTTTGGAGAAATAAACAGTGATCACTTGAAAAGTGTCTAGATTACAGAGGGGGAAGTACTAGATGTCTTAAACAGTAGCAAGGTGGAGAAATCCCTGTGACCTGATCAGGTGTATCCCAGAAATTTGTGGAAAGCTAGGAAGGTGATGGCAGTGCCCCTCCCTGAGGTATTTATATCATTGTTCGTGACAGGTGAGGTGCTGGAAGATGGGTGCCATTATTTTTAAAAGGTGGTAAGGAAAGGCCAGGGAACAAGAGAACAATAAACCTAACGTCAGTGGTAGGTAAGTTGTTGGAAGGGATTCTGAGGGACAGGATTTACATGTATTTGGAAAGACGAGGATTGATTAGGGATAGCTAACATGGCTTTGTGTGTGGGAAATTCTCTCTCTCTAACTTGATTGAGTTTTTTTTGAAGTTGTGACAAAGATGATTGATGAAGGCAGACTATGGACATTGTCTATATGGACACTGAACGATGTTCCACAAAGCAGACTGGTTAGCAAGGATAGATAACATGAAATGTTGGGAGAACTAGCCATTGGAATACAAACTGGCTTGAAGGGAGGAGGCAGAGGGTGGTGGTGGAGGGTTGCTTTGTGGACTGGAGGCCTGTGAGCAGCAATGTGCTGCAAGGATGGATATTGGGCCCTTAAATAAATGACTTGGATGTGAATATATGAGATATGGTCAGTGGGTTTATAGAAGACACCAAAATTGGAGGTGTCGTGGACAATGAACAAGGTTAGTTCAGAATACAACAGGATCTTGACTAGATGGGCCATTGGGGCGAGGAATGGCAGACTGGGTTCAATTTAGACAAATGTAAGCTGTTGGATGTTGGACAGGCAAATCAGGGCAGGACTTGTACACTTAATGGTAAAGTCCTTGGGAATGTTGCTGAACATAGAGACCATGGAGTGCAGGTTCATTGTTCCTTGAAAGGAGAGTCGCAGGTAGGCAGACTAGTGAAGGTGGGGTTTGGTATGCTTATATTTATTGGTCAATGCATTGAGTACAGAAGCTGGGATGTCAAATTGTGGTTGGACAGGACATTGATTAAGCCATTTCAGGAATTATGTTTTAAGTTCGAAATTCCCTGTTCTGGAAAGGATGTTGTGAATCTTGAAAGAGTTCAGACAAGGTTTACAAAGACTTTGCTAGGGTTGGAGGATTTGGGCTACAGGGAGAGGCTGAATAGGCCAGGGTTAATTTCCCTGGAGAGTCAAAGACTGAGAGGTGACTTCATGGAGATTTATATAATCATGAAGGGCACGGATAAGGTGAACAGCCAGGGTCTTTTAACCCAGTTAGGTGGGATCAAAATAAGATCACATGGGCTTAAGTTGAGCGGGCAAAGATTAAAAACGGATCTAAGGGGTAAAGTTTTCAAGCTGTGTGTGGTGTATGTGTGGAATGAGCTTCCAGATGAAGAAGTGCAGGCTGCTACAATTACAACATTTGAAAGGCATCCGATTGGGTACATGAATTGGAAGAGTTTCGAATGATATGGACCAATAGCTGGCAAATGGGTCTCCATTTGTTGAGGATTCCTAGGTGGCATGGACAAATTAGACCAAAGGTCTGTTTCTGTGCTATACATCTCTATGACACTAATTAATGAAAATAAGATGTGTTCCTCTTTTGTGGAGAGCTAGCAGAAGCACAGATAATTGACCTTGGAGCTGAGAAGGTTAAGCAGTGATTTTGACCAGGTGCAGATTTGGTTCTAGGATATTTAATTTGCAGAGAGAGGGGAATTGTTAACAATGTCACAATTTTAGTAACTGTTTTCAGGTAATTGGCAAATAGAACATAGAACAATACAGCGCAGTACAGGCCCTTTCGGCCCTCGATGTTGCGCCGATCCAAGCCCACCTAACCTACACTAGCCCACTATTCTCCATATGCCTATCCAATCCAATAATATGTGAATATGTGAACATTATTTTATTCAGTAAGTTCTGAGCATCTGGAACAGTCTGAATGACAGCTGGACACAGACTCAGCAGTTATTCATAAACAGATTTGGAATTTTACTTTTTAAGGGAAGATTTGGGGGGCTTTGGGCAAATGGGAAGGGACTTGGGACAGACTTGCAGCATCTCCAGAGGGAGAGAGTACATCCCAAATGGGCTGAATAGCCCCAGACCCTGTGCTCTGTGATTCTGCCCCATTCACTGTGAATGATGAAGCTCATCCCAGGGCAGAGAGAGGGAGGATCCCACCACTCACCTCACGATGGGCCCCGATGATTGATGTCAGCGCAGGCCAATAGGAGGCAGAGGGCAGTACTGGAGGACCAGCCCGTAACAGTTTGTCTTCCAACCAATCGGAGTGAATGAGGGTATCCTCAAGGCTGGAACTAAAGAAAGGCACATATCGCAGAGATTTGAGAAACTGGAGGACATGAGATAGGGAGCGTTCTGTGGCTGGTGAGGAATTATATAAATAAGGAAGAGTTGTGAGGCTGGATGAAGTGACAGTGATCGGGAGAGTTGAGGATGGAGGAATTTAGAGTTAGTAAGGGTTAGAGTCATAATGATATACAGCAAGGAAACAGGCCTTGTGGTGCAACCAGTCCATGCCAACCATAATTCCAAACTGAACTAATTGTACCTGCCTCCGCTTAGTCCACATCCATCCAAATATTTCCTATTTATGTACTAATCTGAATGTCTTTTAAATATTGTAATTGTACTCACAGCTAACACTTCCTCTGGAAGTTCATTTCACACATATACATTTTTTTTATAAAAACCCTAATGGCTTTTCTCAAATCTTCCTAATTTCTTCCCAAAATGAATGCACTCGAGTTTTGAATCCACCTCTCCCCTGGCTATTCACCTTATCTACATTCTTTCTGATTTCGTAAACCTCTCAGGTCACCCCTCAACCTCGTGCATGCTAGTGAAAAAATTTCCCAGCCTGTCCTTAGAACACAATCCCTCCATTCATGGCAACATGCTGGTAAATCTCTTCAGAACCTGCTCCAATTTAATAATATCCTTCCTATAACAGCGCAACCAGAACTGGACAGAGTATTCCAGAAGAGGCCTCTCCAATGTCCTGTACATCCTCAACATAACGTCCCAACTCCTGTACTCAAAGGTCTGAACAATGAAGGTAAGTGTGCTAAGCACCTTCTTAACCACCCTGTCTACATGTAACACAAACTTCAAAGATGTGAAGTCCTTGGTCTCTTTGTTCCCATATCACTACTCAAGGCCGTATTTTTATTGAGTGTAAGTCCTACCCTCGTTTGTTTTGTCAGGATGTTATATTTTGCATTTATTCCAATCCAAAAAAATTTTGAGTATAAAGGCAGTAGGAGTATAATTAAGAGGGAAATCAAGAGGCAAAAAAGGGACGTGAGATAGCTTTGGCGAATAGGGTTAAGGATAATCCGAAGGGCTTTTGTAAATATATGAGGAACAAAAGGCTAACTAGGGAGAAAATAGAGACCCTCAAAGATCAGCAAGGCAGCCATTGTGTGGAGCTGCAGGCGATGGGTGAGATAGGGAAACAAGTATTTTGCATCAGTGTTTACTGTGAAGAAGTACATGGGAGATATAGAATGTGGGGAAATAAATGGTGATATCTTGAAAAATGTCCATATTACGGAGGAGGAGGAGGTGCTCAATGAGTGGCTAAGGAGCTGGTGCAGGGGAAAAGGATTCACGTTTTTGGATCATTGTGATCTCCTCTGGAGTAGAGTTGACCTGCATAAGAAGGATGGATTGTACCTGAATTGGAAGGTGTCTTATGTCTAGGCAGGGAGACTTGCTGGTGATACTCGGGAGGCATTAAACGAGTGAGGGAGTGGGTGTAAACCCAAGAAGGGAGTGAGGAAAGAGATATGTCTGTGGCTGGTACAGTTCAGAAATCAAATAGTCAAGGCAGGCAAGGGCAAGGCACAGAATGAAGTCGGACTGAGCAGTTGCACTGTATTTGCTTCAATAGAAGAGGCCTGACAGGGAAGGCAGAGGAGCTCAGGGTATGGTTTTGAACATGGCACTGGGATATTATAGCAATTACAGAGGCATCACTCAGGGATGGATAGGCCTGGCAGCTTAATGTTCCAGGGTATAGATGCTATAGGAAGAATAGAAAGGGGGACAAGAGAGGAGGGAGAGTGGCATTTTTGATTCGGGATAGCATTATGTTTTTGCTGAGGGAAGATATTCCTGGGAGTACGCCCAGTGAAGTTATTTAGGTGGAACTGGGAAATAAGAAAGGATGATCACCTTATTGGGATTTTCTGCATGAATTTCGTCCGGGTGCTCTGGTTTCCTCCCACAGTCCAAAGATGTGCAGGTTGGGTGGATTGTCCAGGTTGAATTGCCCTCAGTGTTCAGGGATGTGCAGGTTGGGTGGATTATCCAGTCTGAATTGCCCATAATATTCAGGGATGTGTAGGTTGGTTGAGCCTGGGAAATGCAATGTTTTCGGAGGAGGTTAGGAGGCTCTCCTGGTCAGTATCAATGTGATGGGCTGAATGACCTGCTTCCACACTGTTGGGAGTCTCTGATAATTCTACAAGTTTTAAAATAGTTACAGAAAATAATATACCAGATCTAAAAGTTAAGGTTGTGAATTGGACAAAGGCCAATTTTGATGGCACAAGGCAAGAACTTTCTTCTGGCCCCTCAAGCGTGCTCTACCATTCAATAAGATCAGGGCTGAGCTTTTCATGGCCTCAGCTCCACTTTCCTGCTCTCTCACCATAACCCTTAATTCTTTTCCTGTTCACAAATCTACCTTTTGCCTTCAAGGCATTCAAGTTGATAACGTCAAATGCTGCACTCGGCAGGGAATTCCACAGATTCACAACCCTTTAGCTGAAGAAGCGTCTCCTGAACTCAGTCCTAAATCTGCACCCCCTTATTTTGAGGTAATGCTCTGTAGATTGATCCGCCCCAGTGGAAATAGCCTCCCTGCTTCTGTCTTATCTATTCCCTTCATAATTTTATTTTTTCCTCTCCAACTTCCCATTCTTCTAAATTACAATGACTATAGAACCAGTTTTCTCAATTTCTCCACATACACCAATCCTCTCAACTCCTGACTCAAACTAGTGAACCTCCTCTGTACTCCCTCCAATGCCAATACATCCTTCCTGAAGTAAGGAGACCAAACCTGTACACAGTACTCCAGGTGTGGCCTCCCCAGAAATCTGTACAGCTGCAGCATTACCATCCCTCTAGCAAGGAAGGACAATATTCCCTTCACTGCCTTAATTACCTGCTGCACCTGCAAACCAACTTCCTGTGATTCATGCACAAAGACACCCAACTCACTCTGTACAGCAGCATGGTGCACATTTTCATCATTTCATCATCCAGTTTGCTGTTAGTCCGACCAAAATGGATGGCCTCACATTTCCCAACATTGAACTCCATCTGCCAGATCCTTACCCACTCGCGTAACTGATCTGTATCCCTGTGCAGACTTACAGTGGCCTCTGCAGACATTGCTTTACCTCATCTTCGTATCAAATGTGAACTCTGACACCGTACACTTGGTCCTCAACTCCAAAACATTTGTGTAAGTTGTAAACAGTTTTGTGCCAACACAAATCCAAACTCACATTTATCCCCGTTCTTTACTTTTTGTTGGTTAACCAATCCAGTATCAATGATAATACATTACCCACAATGCTGTGCATCTTTACCTTATACAGCAGCCTTTTGTGTGGCAACTTATCGAATACCTTCTGGAAATCCAGGAACACCACATCCACCGAGTCCCCCTTGTCCAACGCACTCGTCGTGTCCTCAAATAATTCCAGTAAATGCATTAAACGTGACATGTCTTTCATGAATCCATGCTTTGTCTGCTCAATGAGACAGTTTCTACCCAGATATCTCACCACTACTTCCTTGAGGTTCAAGCATTTTCTCCACAACAGAAGTTAAGCTAATATTTTGTAAAATAGTAGCACCACATTTGAGCTTCCATTCTGTCAAAACCATCCCAGAATCCAACAAATTTTAGTGAATTATCACATGATCTATTTGTTATTCTCACACACACCCCCCGACCACCCCCTTCCCTCCATCTCTTTTATTCCCTGGGATACATTCCATCAGGGCCAGGAGACCCATCTACCTTTAGGCTGTTATCTTTCCCAACATTACCTCTTTACTGAGAATGATTGCTTCTATATCCTCATCTGCCATTGCCTCCATAGGCCTTCGACGATGAGAGTACATAGACAGTATGTTCCTGTTAAGGCCAAGGCTGGGAGGTGTAAAGAATGCTGCCTGACGAAAGAAATTGTGGACCTGGTCAAGAAAATGAAGGAGGGATATGGCAGGTACAGAGAGCTGTGTTTGTGTGAATCCCTAGAGGAGTGTAGGGCCAGTAGGAGGTAAACCATGAGGGTGAAAAGGGGACATGAGATAGATTTCGGAAATAGGTTTAAGGAGAATCCACAGTGATTGTACAAATACACTAAGGACAAACGAGTAACCAGGCAGATAATAGGTACCCGCAAAAATCATCAAGGCTGTCTGTGGAACCGCAGGAGGTGAGAGAGATTCTGTATGAGCGGAGAGGTTTTACAAACAAAATGTGCACAGCGGAAAACACAAATTTGAACGTCCCAGTCTCGTGTTTTCAGTAAACGGGGAATTGCCTCAGTGTGGCTGCAGGCATGAGTGCGCGCCGCCATCTTTATTTGGGGCAAGAATTCAATGGACACGTGCGGAGCCGCCAGCTTTGTAGGGGGCAAGGTGCAGTCTTTCTCTGGTACAGATTGGCAGGATTTACAGAGAGCACATTCAAACTCAGAGAAATGGATGTTTATTTCTGGATTTGTTTCGTCATTCATTTAAATGATTTGGTATTGTAAATGAGTTTGCAGGTCATACAAAATTGGAGGTATTGTGGATAATGAAGAAGGTTACCTCAGATTACAATGAGATATTGATCAGATGGTGTTTAATTTAGATAAATATGAGGTGCTGCGTTTTGAAAAAGCAAATCAGGGCAGGACTTATACACTGAATGGCAAGGCCCTGGAGATGTTTGCGGAACAAAGAGACCTTGGATTGCAGATTTATAGTCCTTGCAAGTCAAGTTGTAGGTAGATAGGATGATGAAGAAGGTGTTCAGTATATTTTCCATTATTGGTTTGAGCATTGAGTATAGGATGTGGGAGGTCATGTTGCTGTACAAGATATTCGTTAGGCCACTTTTGGAATATTGTGTGCAGTTCTGGCCTGCCTCCTATCAGAAGGGTGCTGTGAAACTTTAAAGGTTTCAAAAAAGACTTACATAGATGTTGTTCAGGTTGGAGGATTTGAGCTGTAGGGTGAGGTATAAAAGGCGGGGCTGTTTTCCCTGGAGTGCCATAGGCTGAGTGGTGATGTTATGGAGGTTTATACAATCATGAGGGGCATGAATAGAGTAAATGAACAAGGTGTTTTCCCTGGAGTGGTGGTGTCCAGATGTAGTGGGCATTGCTTTAGGGTGAACGGATAAAGTTTCAAAGGGGCCTAAAGGACAACTCTTTCATGCAGTGGGTGGAAAGAGCTGCCAGAGGAATTAGTGGAGGCTAGTACAATTAAAACATGTTAAATGCATCTAAATAGACACATGATATGATTAGGGCGCATTTACAGGGATATGGGCCAAGTGCTGGCAAATGGGAATAGATTAGGTTTGGATACCTGGTTTCCATGGATGAGTTAGACCGAAGGGTCTGTGTCGGTGCTATACATCTCTATGACTGTGGGATCATAACAGCTTACACTGTTCTGCTTCATCTCTGGGCTCCCTCATGACCACTTTGCCAATATCTAGCTTCCTTAATCTAGAACAATGGGTGTATTATTGGTCTGTTTAGTATATTTTACTATTACTTTTACAGACATTTTTGTAAGTTAATTTTTCACTGCTGCCCAGCCCCAGACCAAATGCTGCTTATTAATTTTTTTCTGGAAAATCTTTGACAGTCAAGAATTCTTTTTTCCAATAAGCAAGTGTATTTTCCTTCCATTTCTAACTATCAAATTCTGCACCATTTACATTCCCTGGAATCCGTTTTGCACTCCCTGAAACATCAACTGTGTTTCTCCTTCCACAGAACCAGTGATTAATGCCAAAGCCCTGTTGCCTGGGGACTTTCTTGTGCAGCTGCAGTTTGTGTAGTGAAGGTGCTCCCACAATGTGGTTGGGTAAGAGACATTACAGAGTATTCATTACAGCAACAGTGATGATTTGAAGATAATGTCCAAATCAAGAACAGTTTGTAGTTTCATTATCCTGCTTATAATTTCACAAAAATATTATTGGGAACTTTAGACATAAGGCCAGAGAAGGATGATATTAGGTTAACTGACCAAAGCCATTGCCAAATAAGCAAGTTTTGAGGAATGTCTTAAAAGGGGAAAGCAGACCTGTGAGGTTTTAGCTGCGAATTTTAGACCTTGTTGCTTTGGCAACTGTAAAAGCAGCCACGCAAGTGAAGTAATGAATTAGCAGGTCATTAAGACTCTTGAACAGAATGAGTTGTCGAGGTCTCAAAGGGTGTGAGATGCAGCGAGCTAGGGATGATCACAACCAGGAATTAAATCAAGGGTGAGAGTTTTAAACTGAGGGATGTGGGGCTGATGCTGGCAGGTGAGACTAGATTGGGTTGGGGTATCTGGTCGGCATGGATAGGTTGGATTGAAGGATCTGTTTCCATGCTGTACATCGCTGTGGCTCTATGTTGTTGATTATGAATAGGAGCCTTTTGATGGATCAACACGTTTTGGTACGAGGGAGCACTTGGGCAGCAGAGATTTAGGGTTTTTCTTGAGATTACAGTGAGGTTGAATGTGGGAAACTGGCCAGGAGTATGAAGTCTGGAGATAACACAAGATGGATGAGTGTATATGAGCTGAGACAAGGGTGGAATCAGCTAGAGTTAGTGGTCTTGTAGTGGGACTGGGCAGTCACCCTCACCTCGCCTCTGGGATTCAGCTGGTTGTAAGGTTGTGAATCAGGGCGGTAACACAATCGGGAGCTGAGTGGCCCTGGTGGTGCCTAAAATGAGTGTCGCTCAGCTGGCTGTTGCTGAGCAGCTGCTGTTTGATAGCCCTGTTAATGACATCTTCCATCACTTTACAGCTGATCGAGTGTGGACTGATAGAGGGAAATTGGCTGGGTTGGATTGCCCTGTGTTTTTGTGTTGAACATCCCTGGGCAATGTTCCACATTGTCAGTAGATGCCGGTGCTGGAGCGGTACTTGGCTTGGTGGGTGGCGAGTTCTGGAGCACAAGCCATCAGTATTATTGCCAGAATGTTGGCAGGGCCCGTAGCCTTTGCACTACTTAACCATTTCTTGATGTTATTCAAACTGAATCGATCTGGCTTAAAACTCACATCTATGATGTTAGAAACCACGAGAGAAGGCTGAGATGGATCATCCCACTTTGCACGTCCGCTGCAGATTGCTGCAAATGCTGTCATCTTATCTGGTGCATGGATGTGTGAGACCCCTCCATCAGTAAAGGTGGGGATATCTGTGATGCTTCCTCCAGTGAGTTGTTTAATTGTCCATCACCGTTCACAACTGGGTGTGGCAGAACTGCAGAGTTCCGATCTGATCCATTGGATGTGGGATCACTTAGCTCTGTTGCTTGCTACTGATGCTGTTTGATATGCAAGTAGTTCTGTTTGATAGCTTCACCAGGTTGGCACTTCATTTTTAAGTCTGCCTGGTGCTGCTCATGGCATGCCCTCCTTTCCTGTCCATTGTGGTGGGTGAGACCGGGATTTACAAACCCATGAGATTACAGATTGTGCTGGAGTACAGTTCTGCTGCTGTTGATGTCCCACAGTGCCTCAGAGATACCCAGTTTGAGATCCTACATCTCTTCGAAGTCCGTCCCCATTAGAACGGTGATAGTGTCACTCAACACAATGGAGGTTTTTCTCAACTTTAAGGCAAGACTTTGTCTCCAAAAGGAATGTGTGATGGTCGCACGTACTGATACTGTCATGGACAGATGTATCTGCAGCTGCTCAATTCATAACAATGAGATCAAGGATGTTTTACACTCTTGTTAGTTCCCTCACCACCCGCTGCAGACTCAGTTGAGCAGACATGTCCTTTAGGACCTGGCCAGCTCAGTCAGTAATTCTGTTGCACAGCTAGTCTCGATTGTGGACATTGAAATCCTGTACCCAGAGTACGTTTGACACCATTTTATTGCCTGAGTGCTTCCTCCAAATGTTGTTCAACATGAAGGAGAACTGATCCATCAGCCAAGGGAGGACGGTACGTGGTAATCGGCAGGAGCCATGAGACTTCCTGGTCTCCGGAGTCAATGTTGTGTACTCCCAGGGCAAATCCTCCCAGTCTGTACACCACTGTGCCACCACCTCTGCCTGGTCTGTCCTGCCGGTGGGACAGGACATATCCAGAGATTTCAGGAGAAAGTGAAGACTGCAGATGCTGGATATCAGAGTCAAGAGTCTGGTGCTGGAAAAGCACAGCAGGTCAGGCTGATGAAGGGCTTAGGCTCCAAACGTCGATTCTCCTGCTCCTTGGATGCTGCCTGACTGTTGTGTTTTTCCAGCACCACACTCTCGATATCTAGATATGGTGATGGTGGTGTCCGGTCATTGTTTGTAAGGGATGATTCCGTGAGTATGACTATGTCAGACTGTTCCTTGACTAGTCTGTGAGACAGCTCTGCACATTTTGGCATCAAAAACCATATGCTAGTGAGGAGGACGTTGCACCACTAAGAGGGCTGAATCTGTGGTTGTATTAAATGGTGCCTTCTTAGATGCCGAGTGGTCCATCCAGTTTCATTCCTGTGTTGAGACTTTGCAGTGATTAATACAGTGAATAGCTGGCTGTGCCGCTGTCAGGTTGGCAGGATTTTTTTTGCCATTGTTAATAGTTTCGTGGAGATCAGGAGATTCTTAATACATTGTTTTTTTTTCTTGAATTCAGATTCCACCATCTGCCAAGATGGGATTCGAAACAGGACTTCAGTCGTTTGTTTTAATAATCTGGATAAAAGCTACATCAGGTTTGTTCACTCATTTTAAATATCACTAACCCTAGTTTTGTTTCTTTGTAAAACACTGTCCATCATCCTGTCTCCTCCATCCGACCCTCCAACAACAAGTGAGGAGCACACGGAGTTTCTCTGTCACGAAGACTGAGATAATCCGATCTGCTCCTTCCCTCCCTCCCACGAGCCCACAGAGCCAAACTGCCTCACGTGGTGTTCCTGGTTTTTATCCTAAACCTACATCTTTCTACAGTCTCTTGTCAAGCCTAATCAGAGCTCACCTTGACCCTTTACCCTAATCTCGGTAAACTCACTTTCCAACTCTCTTTCCTCCGCTGCCGCCTCATCACCGCCCTCGCCAATTCATAGATATTGTTCCTTGTTCTGTCTATTGGTCTTTTTTTGGTTGTGCCCTTCTCTCCCATTCTGTGAAAAACTAATATTTGACCTCACCGTTGTTGGAAAATCCTGCTCCATCTCGACTCTCCCTTTCCTTTCTGAATTCTTTGCATTTGGTGTCCCTCAACGATCTATCCTTGGTCTCTCCTGCATCTCACGTACATAGTGCCAGGAGGTGATATCGTCCAAAAACACTGTTAGGTTTCACATGTACACTGACGATGCCCACCTCTCCCTCCCCATCATCCCTCTCCATTACTCCACTGTTACTCAGTTATCAAACTGCTTATCACATTCCCACTACTCGATTAGCTGCAATTTCCTCCAATGAAACATTGTCACGGTTAAACCCATTGTCTTACCTTTACCTTTCTGCTGAGCCCCTCCCTCCCACTGGGAACTCTCTGAGGCAGAACGACACTCTTCACAATATTGCTGTTACATCTGACCCCAAGGTGACCTTCTGATCAGACATCCACACAATCACAACACCAGGAATTCCAATCTCTTCAACGTTGCTTTTCTCCACCTCACCCCAGCTCCATTGCTGCTGAAACCCCTTACCCGTGTCTGTGTCGCCTTATCTTGATGAATCCAAAACAGACCCCTTGATTCCGTGACTCAAAATCTGGTTTCAGACTCCCCTCTCAGTATTTACCCTCAGACACATCCTTATAGTATTTATCCTGTCAAACCCCTTAAGAATCCCATCTGTCTCAATGAGATCACCTCTCTTTCTCCAAAATCCAGTGAGTAGAGTCCCAACCTTTTCAGCCTTTATTTAAAAAATAATCCCTCCAAACCAGGGATCATCTCATTGAATCTTCCCTGAAATGCCTCCAATAAAGTGACACATTTCCTTATCTCAAGGGACCAAAACTCCTCTCATTACTGCATATATGGTGGTCTCACCAGCACTTCCACACGTTACTCTCAGGTATATACTCCAAGCTCTAATCCTGAACACCTTTGAAACAAAATATTCCATTCCCCTTCCTGGTTCCCTGTTGTAACTGTGTGGTAGCTTTCTGTGTTTCCTGAACAATTACCCCTGGTCCCTTTGTGGTGCAGCTTTCTACAGTTTCCACCATTTAAATAGTACTTTGTTCTTTTATTATCTCCTCCAAAATGAGCAACTTCCCATTTTCCCAAGTTACGCCCCATCTGGTAACTTGTTGCCCCCTTCTCCTGTGCATCTCTCTCTTTTCATAATCCTTTTAGACCTTTACAGTTATGCCTTTTCTAGGAGATAACCCCCCTTCCCATTCTTCCAAACATTTACTGGGAGCACCGGGCAGTGGGAAGCAGACAGAGTTGCTATCTTTTTAGGGATACGCTTTGGAGTGATTGAAAGGATCTTCCTACCCATTGATCAGGATGGAGACAACTTGCCCATCGTTAGGCATTAGCCTTTCACACCCATGTCTTATTGATGAGGCAGAGCGGCAGCACGGAATGAAAGAAAATAAAGTAATTCTTGTTGCCCATATCTCACTGACGCTTGGATCATTTTCTCCAATGTGTCAAAGCACTGCTGTGTTCAGTCACATGAGATCTCAAGTGGGCGGCACGGTGCCACAGTGGTCAGCACTGCTGCCTCACAGCGTCAGAGACCCGGGTTCAATTCCCGCCTCAGACGACTGACTGTGTGGAGTTTGCACGTTCTCCCTGTGTCTGCGTGGGTTTCCTCCGGGTGCTCCGGTTTCCTCCCACAGTCCAAAAATGTGCAGGTCAGGTAAATTGGCCTTGCTAAATTGCCCGTAGTGTTAGGTAAGGGGTAAATGTAGGGGTATGGGTGGGTTGCGCTTCGGCGGGTCGGTGTCGGCGGGCCGAAGGGCCTGTTTCCACACTGTGAGCAATCTAATCTAATCAAGTTGGAATCTCCTAGAAACCCACAGATTTCCCCCTGAGTTGACTGCTTTTGTCCTCAAGGGTAATATGTACAGTCATCCTGGGCCACGAGGAGGGTTGGTGTGAGTTTCTAACCTGAACTGAGAGTGACAGATTTTATAAACTTGTATTACAGGATATTACAGGTGGACATTCAGATGGGAATCTCAGTAAATGTTCTGCCAAACTCTGATTGAATTACTCAGTATATCAGGACCTGGATATTTGCATTGTGTGTGTGTGAGTATTGTGTATCAGATCAATCCCATTTGCTGCTTAAAAATTCTCATTTGAATTCATCGCATTCTCTCAAAAGGTCTCCCCAAACATTCAATGTGTCATGTAATCCTATTATGATGACCTGATGAGTGTAAGGTTTATTATTCGAATGTGTAATTTTTGTATAAGGATGTCTCAGAGAGGGAGCAGAATATTCTTAAAGTGGAGAATAACCATTTTGCGGGGAGGCTGTAGTTTATTGGTATCAATGACATCGGAATAGAAGAGTTCACATTGTTTGATCATTGGATCAAGGGGACATAAATTTAAGGTGAAGGGTGGAAGGTATAGGGGAGATGTCAGGGGTGCGTTCTTTACCTAGAGAGTGGTGGGGGCATGGAATGCGCTGCCCGTGGGAGTGGTAGAGTCGGAATCATTGGCGACCTTTTAGCGGCATTTGGATAGGTTCATGGATGGGTACTTAATCTAGGTTAGAAGTTCGGCACAACATCGTGGGCCGAAGGGCCTGTTCTGTGCTGTAATGTTCTATGTTCTATGTTCTATGTTCTATGAATCTCCTGTGGGGTAGAATAGACCTCCATCAGATGGATGGATTGTACCTGCACTGAAAGGGAACAGTTGCTAGTGCTATTCAGGAGGCATTAAACCAGTGAAGGAATGTGGGTAAACCCAGAGATAGAGTGAGGGAAGAGCTAAGTCTGACGCTGGTACAGTTCAGACGTCAAACAGTCAAGGCAGACAAGGGCAAGGCACAGAATGAGCAGTTACACTGCATTTATTTCAACACAGGAGGCCCGATAGGTCGGGCAGAGGAGCTCAGGGTATGGGTTTGAACATCGCACTGGGATATTATAGCAATTACAGAGGCATGACTTAATGATGGATAGGGCAAGCAGCTTAATGTTCGAGTGTATAGATTCTATAGCAAAGATATAAAGGGGGCAACAGAACGGGGGCAGAGCTATTTTTTATTATGGATAACATTACAGCTGGTCTTCAAGAGGGTATTCCTGGGAGTACATCCAGGCAGGTTATACAGGTGGAACTGAGAAATAAGAAAGGGATGATCTCCTTATTGGGATGGTACTATTGACCCCCCCCCCCAATCCCCAATAGTCAGCAGGGAGTTGAGAAGCAAATTTACAAAGAGATGACTTCTCTGTAAGAATAGTATGGTTGTGTACAAGACTTGACCTTCTTTGTTATTCATTCACAGGATGAGGATGTCACTGGCTGGGCTCAAAGGGCAGTAAAGAGTCAACCACATTGCTGTGGGTCTGGAGTCACATGTAGGCCAGACCAGGTAAGGATGGCAGATTCCTTCCCTGAAGGATATTAGCTAATCTGATGAGATTTGTTTTCGTAATAATCAACAATGGACTCATGATCTTTAATAGATTCTTAATTCCAAATTTTTATTGAATTCACATTCCACTGTCTGCCATGACGGAATCCAAACCCTGGGCCCCAGAACGTTATCTGGGTGTCTGGATTATCCATCTAGTGATAATCTCACTCGGCCATTTGGCAGGGTGAGTGACTGAGGCATCCGTGGGGCAGCACATCAGCACCAAAGTTCCCATGATCTCTGCGGCAGATAGAAAGGGCTGGGGAGGGAGATATATCCCTGGTGGTGGGGTCTGACTGTAGGTAGCGGACATAGCAGAGGTTAATGGCGATTAGTGGGTGGCAGGTGAGGAATGGGAGATTATATTCTTATTGTGGTTGGAGGGGTGGGGGGAAGGCGGAGGTACAGGAAGTGGAGGATATGCGTTGGAGTGCATTGTTGATCAAGTGGGAGGGAAATCTGGTCCGTGAAAGAGGAACCCTTTCTGGGATGTCCTGGAGTGGAATTGCTTCTCCTGGGAGCAGATATGGCAGAGGCGGAGGAATTGAGAGGACAGAATCACGTTTTTACAGGAATATACTCGAGGGTAATCAGGAGAGCAAAAAGGGGACTTGAAATATCTCTAGGAAATAGTTTAAGGAGAATCCAAAGAGATTTTACAAATACATTAAGGATAAAATAATAACCGGACAGAGAATAGGACCCCTTAAAGATCAACAAGGCCATCTATGGAACAACAGGAGGTGGGAGAATTATTATGCTATTCTATTCTAGAGAGTTTGGAGAAATAAATAGTGGTAACTTGAAAAGTGTCTATATTACAGAGGAGGAAGTACTGGATGTCTTAAACATTAGCAAGGTGGATAAATCCCTGGGACCTGATCAGGTGTATCCCAGAAATTTGTGGAAAGCTAGGGAGGTGATGGCAGTGCCCCTCCCTAAAGTATTTATATCATTGTTTGTGACAGGTAAGATGCTGGAAGATGGGTGCCATTATTTTAAAAAGGTGGTAAGGAAAGCCCAGGGACCAAGAGAACAGTCAACCTAACGTCAGTGGTAGGTAAGTTGTTGGAAGGGATTCTGAGGGACAGGGTTTACATGTATTTGGAAAGACAAGGATTGATTAGGGATAGCTAACATGGCTTTATGTGTGGTAAATTCTCTCTCTCTCACTTGATTGAGTTTTTTTGAAGATGTGACAAAGATGATTGATGAAGGCAGACTGTGGACGTTGTCTATATGGACAATGAACGATGTTCCACAAAGCAGACTGGTTAGCAAGGTTAGATAACATGAAATGTTGGGAGAATAAGCCATTTGGATACAAAACTGGCTTGAAGGTAGGAGGCAGAGGGTGGTGATGGAGGGTTGCTTTGCGGACTGGAGGCCTGTGAGCAGCATTGTCCTGCAGGAATAGATATTGGGACCTTAAATAAATGACTTGGATGTGAATCTATGAGGTATGGTCAGTGGGTTTACAGAAGACACCAAAATTGGAGGTGTCGCGGACAATGAAGAAGGTTAGTTCAGAATGCAACAGTATCTTGACCAGATGGGCCATTGGAGCGAGGAATGGCAGACTGGGTTCAATTTAGACAAATGTAAGCTGTTGGATTTTGGAAAGGCAAATCAGAGCAGGACTTGTACACTTAATGGGAAAGTCCTTGGGAATGTTGCTGAACATAGAGACCATGGAGTGCAGGTTCATTGTTCCTTGAAAGGAGAGTTGCAGGTAGGCAGACTAGTGAAGGTGGGGTTTGGTATGCTTATATTTATTGGTCAATGCATTGAGTACAGAAGCTGGGACGTCAAATTGTGGTTGGACAGGACATTGATTAAGCCATTTCAGGAATTATGTTTTAAGTTCGAAATTCCCAGTCCTGGAAAGGATGTTGTGAATCTTGAATGAGTTCAGACAAGATTTACAAAGATTTTGCTCGGGTTGGAGGATTTGGGCTACAGGGGGAGGCTGAATACGCCGGGGTTAATTTCCCTGGAGAGTCAAAGACTGAGAGGTGACTTCATGGAGATTTATAAAATCATGAAGGGCATGGATAAGGTGAACAGCCAGGGTCTTTTCCCCCCAGGTAGGTGGGTTCAAAACAAGATCACATGGGCTTAAGTTGAGAGGGCAAAGTTTAAAAACGGATCTAAGGGGCAAAGTTTTCAAGCTGTGTGTGGTGTATGTGTGGAATGAGCTGCCAGATGAAGAAGTGGAGGCTGATACATTTACAACGTTTGAAAGGCATCCGATTGGGTACATGAAGAGGAAGAGTTTCCAATGATACGGACCAATAGCTGGCAAATGGGGCTCCATTTGTTGAGGATTCCTAGTTGGCATGGACAAATTAGACCAAAGGTCTGTTTCTGTGCTGTACATCTCTATGACACTAATAAATGAAAATAAGATGTGATCCTCTTTTGTAGAGAGTTAGCAGAAGCACAGATAATTGACCTTGGAGCTGAGAAGGTTCAGCAGTGATTTTAACTAGGTGCAAATTTGTTTCTAGGATAGCTAATCTGCAGAGAGAGGGGAAATGTTAACAATGTCACAATTTTAGTAACTATTTTCAGGTAATTGGCAAATAATGTGAACATTATTTTATTCAGTAAGTTCCAAGCATCTGGAACAGTCTGAACGCAGCTGAACACACTCAGCAGTTATTCATAAACAGATTTGGAATTTTACTTTTTAAGGGAAGATTTGGGGGGGCATTGGCAAATGGGAACGGAATTGGGACAGATATGCAGCATCTCCAGAGGGAGAGGGTACATCCCAAATGGGCTGAATAGCCCCAACCCCTGTGCTCTGTGATACTGCCCCATTCACTGTGAATGTTGAAGCTCATCCCAGGGCAGAGAGAGGCAGGATCCCACCACTCACCTGACAATGGGCCCCAATGATTGATGTCAGCGCAGGCCAATAGGAGGCAGAGGGCATACTGGAGGACCAGGCCGTACCAGTTTGTCTTCCAACCAATCGGAGTGAATGAGGGCATCCTCAAGGCTGGAACTGAAGAAAGGCACATATCGCAGAGATTTGAGAAACTGGAGGACATGAGATAGGGAGCGTTCTGTGGCTGGTGAGGAATTATATAAATAAGGAAGAGTTGTGAGGCTGGATGGAGTGACAATGATCGGGAGAGTTGAGGATGGAGGAATTTCGAGTTAGTGAGGATTAGAGCCATAATGTTATACAGCAAGGAAACAGGCCATGTGGTCCAACCAGTCCATGCCAACCATAATTCCAAACTGAACTAATTGTACTTGCCACCGCTTAGTCCACATCCATCCAAATATTTCCTATTTATGCACTAATCTGAATGTCTTTTAAATATTGTAATTGTATTCACAGCCACCACTTCCTCTGGAAGTTCATTTCACACGTATACATTTTTTAAAAAATCCTAATGTCTTTTCTGAAACCTTTCTCATTTCTTCTCAAAATGAATGCACCCGAGTTTTGAATCCCCCTCTCCCCCGGGTTTTCACCTTATCTACACTCTTTCTGATTTTATAAGCCTCTAATAAGGTCACCCCTCAACCTCGTGCACGCCAGTGAAAAACTTCCAGCCTATCCAGCCTCTCCTTAGAACACAATCCCTCCATTCATGGCAACATGCAGGTAAATCTCTCCTGAACCTGATCCAATTTAATAATATCCTTCCGAAAACAGCGCAACCAGAACCGGACAGAGTATTCCAGAAGAGGCCTCTCCAATATCCTGTACATCCTCAACATAACGTCCCAACTCCTGTACTCAAAGGTCTGAACAATGAAGGTAAGTGTGCTAAGCACCTTCTTAACCACCCTGTCTACATGTAACACAAACGTCAAAGACGTGAAGCCCTTGGTCTCTTTGTTCCCATATCACTACTCAAGGCCATACTTTTATTGAGTGTAAGTCCTACCCTCGTTTGTTTTGTCAGGATGTTATATTTTGCATTTATTCCAATCCAAAAAATTTTTGAGTATAAAGGCAGTAGGAGTATAATTAAGAGGGAAATCAAGAGGCAAAAAAGGGACGTGAGATAGCTTTGGCGAACAGGGTTAAGGATAATCCGAAGGGCTTTTGTAAATATATGAGGAACAAAAGGCTAACTAGGGAGAAAATAGAGACCCTCAAAGATCAGCAAGGCAGCCATTGTGTGGAGCTGCAGGCGATGGCCGAGATAGGGAAACAAGTATTTTGCATCAGTGTTTACTGTGAAGAAGTACATGGGAGATATAGAATGTGGGGAAATAAATGGTGACATCTTGAAAAATGTCCATATTACGGAGGAGGAGGAGGTGCTCAATGAGTGGCTAAGGAGCTGGTGCAGGGGAAAAGGATTCACATTTTGTGGACCGTTGTGATCTCCTCTGGAGTAGAGTTGACCTGCATAAGAAGGATGGATTGTACCTGAATTGGAAGGTGTCTAATTTCTAGGCAGGGAGACTTGCTGGTGATACTTGGGAGGCATTAAACCAGTGAGAGAGTGGGTGTAAACCCAAGAAGGTAGTGAGGAAAGAGATATGTCTGAGGCTGGTACAGTTCAGAAATCAAATAGTCAAGGCAGGCAAGTGCAAGGCACGAATGAAGTCGGACTGAGCAGTTGCACTGCATTTACTTCAATAGAAGAGGCCTGACAGGGAAGGCAGATGAGCTCAAGGTATGGTTTTGAACATGGCACTGGGATATTATAGCAATTACAGAGGCATCACTCAGGGATGGATAGGACTGGCAGCTTAATGTTCCAGGGTATAGATGCTACAGGAAGAATAGAAAGGGGGACGAGAGAGGAGGGGGAGTGGCATTTTTGATTCGAGATAGCATTATGTTTTTTCTTAGGGAGGATATTCCTGGGAGTACGGCCAGTGAAGTTATTTAGGTGGAACTGGGAAATAAGAAAGGGATGATCATTTTATTAGGGGTTTCTGCATGGATTTCATCTGGTTCTTCTTGTTTCCTCCCACAGTCCAAAGATGTGCAGGTTGGGTGGATTGTCCAGGCTGAATTGCCCATAATGTTCAGGGATGAGTACGTTGGGTTGCCCTGGGGAATGCAATGTTACAGCGGGAGGTTAAGAGGCTCTCAGGGTCAGTATCAATGTGATAGGCTGAATGACCTGCTTCTACACTGTTGGGATTCTCTGATAATTCTACTATTTTTAAAATAGTTATAGAAAATAATATATCAGATCTAAACGTTAAGGATCTGAATTGGACAAAGGCCAATTTTGATGGCACAAGGCAAGAACTTTCACCTGCCCGCTCAAGCCTGCTCTGCCATTCAACAAGATCAGGGCTGATCTTCTCATGGCCTCAGCTCCACATTCCTGCTCTCTCACCATAACCCTTAATTCTTTTCCTGTTCACAAATCTACATTTTGCCTTAAAGGCATGCAAGTTGATAACGTCAAATGCTGCACTCAGCAGGGAATTCCACAGATTCACAACCCTTTAGCTGAAGAAGCTCCTCCAGCTCAGTCCTAATTCTGATCCCCCTTATTTTGAGGTAATGCTCTGTTGTTTGACCTGCCCCCAGTGGAAATAGCCTCCCTGCTTCTATCTTATCTACTCCCGTCATAATTTTATTGTTTCCTATCCAAACTCCCATTCTTCTAAATTACAATGACAAGAGAACCAGTTTTCTCAATCTCCACATACGCCAACCCTCTCAACTCCCAACTCAAACTAATGAACCTCCTCTGTACTCCCTCCAGTGCCAGTACATCCTTGCTAATGTAAGGGGACCAAACCTATACACAGTTCCCCAGGTGTGGCCTCACCAGCAGCATAACCATCCCTCTCGCATGAATGGATAATATTCCCTTCACTGTCTTAATTACCTGCTGGAGCTGCAAACCAACTTCCTGTGATTCATGCAGAAGGACACCCAGCTCCCACCGCACAGCAGCATGCTGCAAGTTTTCACCATTTCATCATCCAGTTTGCTGTTCGTCCGACTAAAATGGATGACCTCACATTTCCCAACATTGAACTCCATCTGCCAGACCCTTACCCACTCACTTAACCGATCTGTATCCCTGTCCAGACTGACAGTGGCCTCTGCAGACATTGCTTTACCTCATCTTCGTATCAAATGTGAACTCTGACACCGAACACTTGGTCCTCAACTCCAAAACATTTGTGTAAATTGCAAATAGTAGACAATTTCCACCCAAATATCTCACCACTACTTCCTTGAGAGGTTCAAGCATTTTCTCCACTACAGAAGTTAAGCTAACGGATCCTTTTTGAAAAATAGTGGCACCACATTCGCAGCTTCCAGTCTGTCAAAACTATCCCAGAATCCAACAACTTTTAATGAATTATTACGAATTGCTATCCCACCCCCCGCCATCTTTTCTTTTTTCCCGGGATGCATTCCATCAGAGTCAGGAGACCCATCTACCTTTAGGCTGTTATCTTTCCCAACATTACCTCTTTACTGAGAATAATTGCTTCTGTATCCTCATCTGCCATTGCCTCCATAGGCCTGCGACAATGAGAGTACATAGACAGTATGTTCCTGTTAAGGCCAAGGCTGGTAGGTGTAAAGAATGCTGCCTGACGAAAGAAATTGTGGACCTGGTCAAGAAAGTGAAGGAGGGATATGGCAGGTACAGAGAGCTGTGTTTGTGTGAATTCCTAGAGGAGTATAGGGGCAGTAGGAGTATACTCGAGGTAAACCAGGAGGGCAAAAAGGGGACATGAGATAGCTTTAGGAAATAGGTTTAAGGAGAATCCAAAGTGATTGTACAAATACACTAAGGACAAACGATAACCAGGCAGAGAATAGGTACCCGCAAAAATCATCAAGGCTGTCTGTGGAACCGCAGGAGGTGAGAGAGATTCTATATGAGATTCTTTTACTGAAAGAGGATGTGGCAGCTAGAGTGTTTGGAGAAATAAATAGTGATAACGTGATAAGTGTCCATATTACAGAGGAGGGGGTACTGGATGTCTTAAACGGTAGCAAGGTGGAATAATCCCTGGGACCTGCTCAGGTGTAACCCAGAACTTTGTGGGAATCGAAGGAAGTGTTTGCTGGACCCCTCGCTGAGATATTTGTGTCATTGATTGTCACAGGTGAGGTGCTGGAAGCTGGGCACAATTATTTGAGAAAGGTGGGAAGGAAAGGCCAGGGAACAATAGACCAGTGAGCCTGAAATCAGTGGCAGAGAAGTTGTTGGATGTGATTCTCAGGGACATGATTTACATGTAATTGGAAAGGCAAGAAGTGATGAGGGAGAGGCAGCATGGCTTTGTACATGGAAGTCACTAACTTGGACTCCAGGAAGACACACGGTTCTACATAACAGACTGGTTAGCAAGTTTGAGACTGTAGAATACAGGGAGGACTAGCTATTTAGATACAGAATTGTCTAGAAGGTATGGAGATATATAACATGGAAACAGACCCTTCAGTCCGTACCGTCCATGCCAACAACTTACCCAACCCAACAACTGTGTGAGAAATATGCTGTCAGGATGGATGCTGGGTCCACTGCTTTTTGTCCTGTATATCAATGATTTCTATGTGAATATATGAGGTATGGTTAGTAGGTTTACACTAGACACCAAAATTGGAGATGTAATGGGCAGTGAAGAAGTTTACCTCAGTACATTGGGACTTCAATTAAATGTGCTAAGGAGGGGCAGATGGGTTTAATTTAGATAAATATGAGGTTCTGCATTTTGGAAAAAAGCCAATCAGAGCAGGGCTTGTACACTTAATGAGGAGGTCTTGGGGTGTGTTGCTGAACAAAGAGACCTTGGAATGCAGGTTCACACTTCCTTGTAAGTGGAATCTTAGGTAGGCTAGTGAAGAAGGTGTTTTGTATTGAGTATAGGAGTTGCGACATTATTTTGGGGCCGGACAGGGCATTGATTCAGCTACTTCTCGAATTATGTTTTCAGTCCTCGTCTCCCCGCTATAGGAATGATGTTGTGAAACTTGAAAGGATTCAGAAAAGATGCACAAAGATGTTGCCAGGGTTGAGAGTTTGAGATATAGGGAGAGGCTGAATTGGCTGGGGTTGTTTTCCCTGGGGCATCGCATGCTGAGAGGTGACCTCAGTGGTTGATACACTCGTGAGGAACATGGTGAGGGTGAACAGCCAGGGTCATTTTTCCCACGTTAGGTGGGTCCAAAACAAGAGAGCACAGGCTTAAGTTGTGAGGGAAAAGATTTAAAAGGGATGTGAAGGGCAATGTTTTCAAGCTGAACATGGTATGTGGACGGAATGAGCTGCTAGAGAAAGTGTGGAGGCTGGTACAATTGCAACATTTAAAAGGCATCTGATTGGATATGTGATCAGGCAAGTTTGAGAAGGATATGAGCCAAGTCCTGGCAAATGGGATGAGATTAATTTAGGATATCTGGTGGGCATGGACAAGTTGGACCAAGCGGTCAGTTTCTGTGCTGTACATTTCTATGACACTAATAAATTAAAATTAAGATCGGTTTCTCTTTTATAGAGAGTTAGCAGAAGGTCAGAAAATTCTCCTTGGAGCTGAGAAGGTTAAGCAGTGATTTCAACGAGGAGCAGAATTGTTTCCAGTAAATTTAATTTACATAGAGACAGCATGAGAAATTATTAACATTGTCACAATTTTTATGAACTACTTTCAGGTAACTGGCAAAAAATGCAGGGTAAAAACGTGAAGATTATTTGACTCAGTAAGTTCTGAGCATCTGGAACAGTTTGATTGACAGATGGATGCAGATTCAGTAGTTAATTGCAAATTTATTTTGACAATTTCTTTTTTAAAGGAAGGATTTGGAGGGCTATGTCCAAATGGAAGGTGAGTTGGGACTGACTGGCACCATCTCCAGAGGGAGAGTGTACAGCCCCAATGGGCTGAATAGCCCCCAGCCCCTGTTCTAAGATACTGTCCCATTCACTGTGAATGATGAAGCTCATCACAGGGCAGAGCCATAGACATGTACAGCATGAAAACACACTCTTTGGTTAAACTGGTCTATGCCGACTAGATATCCCAACCTAATCTAGTCCCATTTGCCAACACTTGGCACATATCCCTCTACTCCCTTACTATTCATATACCCATCCAGATGCCAAATGGTATAATTGTACCAACCTGCTCCACTTCCCGAGAGAAGATTCCATCCACGCACCAACTCCAGTGTGAAAGAAATTGCCCCTCAGATCCATTTTAAATCTTTCCCTTCTCATTTTGGGCGGCACGGTGGCACAGTGGTTAGCATTGCTGCCTCACAGCGCCAGAGACCCGGGTTTAATTCCCGCCTCAAGCGACTGACTGTGTGGAGTTTGCACGTTCTCCCCATGTCTGCGTTGGTTTCCTCCGGTTGCTCCGGTTTCCTCCCACCATCCAAAAAGATGTGCAGGGTCAGGTGAATTGGCCATACTAAATTGCCCGTAGTGTTCGGTAAGGGGTAAATGTAGGGGTTTGGGTGGGTTCCGCTTCGGCGGGTCGGTGTGGACTTGTTGGGTCGAAGGACCTGTTTCCACACTGTAATCTAATCTAATCTAATCTAATCTAATCTAATCTAATCTAATCTAATCTTAAACCTATGTCCTCTCGCTCTGGAGTCCTCCATCCCAGGGAAGAGACCTTGTCTATTTATCCTACCCATGCCCCTCATGATTTAATAAACCTTTGAGGTCACCCCTCAGCCTCTGATGCACCTGGGAGGATCCCACCACTTATGTCACAATGGAGCCTGGCTGATTGACACAGCTTCAGACCAATAGGACAGTTGGCGTGATCCTCCAGCCAATAGAAGTGAATGAGGGGTGGGTCCAGCGGGCCAACACCTGACCATGAGCTTTGCAGGCGCAGTGTCACTGTGAGGGGGGAGGAGTCGCAGTGAGTGTGAAGGGACTGGGAGAGAGACGGAGTTAGTGTGGGCTGGGAGGGTTAATAAACACGGTTTCAGTCTGCTAGACCTGAAAGAAATACTTGGGGGAAATTAAAACCAAAAAGAACTGCGGATGCTGTAAATCACACACAACCACCAGAAGGTACTGGAAAAGCTCCGCAGATCTGACAGCATCTGTGAAGAGAAATCAGTTTGCATGTTGGATCCGGTGACGCTTCCTCAGGGACTGATATGACTGAGAAAAAACTATTGGTTTATATGCAGAAGGTAGAGGTTAAGGAGTAAATGATAGGTGGGGATAAAGTCCAAAGAGAGAGAGATCGGAGCAGTTGGACAATGGTTATCCTGTCTGGGGGAGAGTAAATAGCTGTTTATGGGGACTGTTAGTGGTTATCCATAGGTATTGTGTAATAGCAGGCTATGTAATAACAAGGCCTGGTATGTGAGGCAGGGGGCAACGAAACTAGAACGTGGGAGATTTCAGGACCTAAAATTATTGAATTCGATGTTGAAGCCAGAGGATTGCAGGGTCCCCGAGTGGGAGATGAGGTGTTGTTCTTCCAACTTGCTTTAAAGTGTGGCGCTGGAAAAGCACAGCAATTCAGGCAGCATCCAAAGAATAGAAGAATCGACATATTGGGCATATAGGCACTTCATCAGAAATGTGGGAGTGGGGGAAGCTGGCTGAGAGATAAATAGGGAGGGGTGTGTGTGGTTGGGGGTAGGGAGCTAGGAACAGGCTAGGTAGATGTAGATGGGGTAGTAAAAACAATGACTGCAGATGCTGGAAACCAGATTCTGTATTAGTGGTGCTGGAAGAGCACAGCAGTTCAGGCAGCATCCAAGGAGCTTTGAAATCGGCGTTTCGGGCAAAAGCCCTTCCTGATGAAGGTCTTTTGCCTGAAACGCCGATTTCAAAGCTCCTTGGATGCTGCCTGAACTGCTGTGCTCTTCCAGCACCACTAATCCAGTAGATGGGGTAGTGGTGAGAGGGTGGAATGGATAATTGGGAAGGATGATGGACAGGTGGGACAGTTCAAGAGGCCAGTGCTGAGTTGGTGGGTTGAATCTGTGATGAGATGGAGGAGAGGAGATGGGGAAACCTTGATGCTGTGTGGTTGAAAGGTCCCAAGGTGGAAGATGAGGTGTTCTTCCTCCAGGCGTCGGGTGGCTCGGATTTGGGGGTGGATGACACAAAAGGAATTGCATGTCCTTGGCAGCGTGGCAGCAGAGGGGGGTAGCTGAACTGGTTGGTCACAGGGCGGTGGGGTTGGTTGGTGCATGTTCGCTGAAATGTTCCACAAGTTGGCATCCTGACTCCCCACTGTAAAGGAGACCGCATCGAGAGCAAAGGACACAAAAGGTGAGGTGTTTGGATGTGCAGGAAAATCTCTGTTGGATGTGGGAGGGGTGGGGAGGGAAATATATCTCTGGTGGTGAGGTCTGATTGTAGTTGGTGGAAATGGCAGACGATGATGCATTGTATCTGGGTGGAAGGTGAGGACTAGGGGGTTTCCATCCTTGTTGCAGTTGGAGGTGTGGGTTCCAAGGGCAGTGGTGTGGGAAGTGGAGGAGATACACGGGAGGGGAAATTGCAGTCCTTGAAATCGGAGGCCATTTGGTATGTTCTGAAGTGTTCTGCCAGCTTGCATCAAGCTTCAGTGGAACACTGCAGTAAGCATAAGACAGAGATGTTGGCCTGGGAACAGCCTTGTGTGTTAAAGTGGGGGGCAACTGGATGCTTCGGGTCTTTTTTGCAACAGATCGTAGATCATCAGCCGCCATTTCCACCACCGCTACTGAGATGCTATCAGGTTCCTGCCTCCTCCATTAACAGCTTTCCGCCCTCCCAGCCGGATCGTTATCCACTCTTTTGTCTTTCCAAATGTTCCAATCTCTCTTTGGGCTCTGTCCCCACCTATTATTTACTCTTTAACCCCTATATCCTGTAGTCCAAAGATGTGCAGGTTAGGAGAATTGGCCCAGCTAAATTTCCCATAGTGTTCAGGGATGTGCATTCGTCCGGGGAAATGGTGAGTAATAGGGTAGGGGAATGGGTCTGGGTGGGTGTGGAATTGTTGGGCCGAAGGGCCTATTTCCTGTGGGGATTCTAATTTTCCCAGCTGCCATCGGTTCTGAGGAAGGGTCACTGGACTCGTGATGACCCTTGGTGTGTGCAGGAGGAGGAAACGGGAAAGGGGACAGTGGCAGCAGAAACTGGATGAAATGTATCAGTATAGACTGGGAGGATTTAGTTACACTCTGTGCAGGTCGTTAATCTGAATTAGAAACTCCTGGTCCCACGTTTGCAGCAAAGTGGAAGATGGCTTGGGCCTCAGGCAGTGAGAGGTGCTGTGTTATGGCTGTCATCTTTATCTGGGACCAAGGTACAGCAAGGAGCATGCACGTGTCTTCTTCCTGGTTGGGGGCGGTGCGATTTCAAGAGGAGCATCCAACACATACCAAAAGAAGTGTTTGCCTTCACTATTCATCTTGCACTAACTATGAGCTTCGTTTTGTGAATTCATTTTATAGGATCTTAATTGAGAATAATTGAGACTGGGATCTCAAAAGCAAGTTTCTACAGTCCACAGAGTCATCACGATCTGAATATCATTGGCATTTAACTGTGAAAGGAGAAAGGTTTATCTGTTCTGACTGTGGGAAAATATCTTCAATATTTTTGTCAAGCCAAAAGCAGAATGGTTGGATCACCCTTTGGGTATGTGTTTAATTCTTGGCCCTGTAGCTGTGGGAGGAGGTATTGGTCTGAGAGAGAGCACAGATTTATCCATATTACGCCTCGTCTCTTTGCAGGAACTGTCAGATTTAGTCACAATCATCCACTTTATGATGTTAACCTGTAAACTCCCTACTTCCAATTCCCTGCAAATTTCTCATTGAAATTCCTTGTGGACTCAAATTCCAGCACCATTTCAGTTGGAACGTTCCAGATTCTGACAACTGTCTGTTCATTCAGAAACTGCTGAAGTCCATGATGACTCTGGGGATACAAAGGGCTGAATTGAGAGATGAGATGCAGTCCCTGAGCTCCCATTGAGATGCATTGGAACAGTACAGGAGGCTGAGGGCAGTGTAGGTGTGAGCAGACAATGAAAATGACTGGGCTGCACTGTGAGGGCTGCTTGGATCAATGAGAGTGTTTTGGAGTTGGATGTAAACAAATTGAGATGAGACAGGGAGAAGGTGAAGCTGAAACTCTGTTTTACTTCAGGCCATTCAGAAATTCACAGTCCCAATGGGAATAGTCAATTTGCCAGTGATACCTGTGGAGTATTTAAGTTTTTAAAAGTACAACAGATCAGCTTAAGTAAAGATTGTTTTTAGTATAATGGGCATGTTTGAAGTGAAGGAAGGTTGCTCACTTATTTAAATTCTCTTAATGGGAGTAACTAGATGAATGTAGTGAGATGTTGTTACACGAGACCTCAGACCTGTGGTGTGCTCCTCTTGCACAATGTGGGACATAAGGGATGCTTCCAGTGTCCGTGACGGCTATGTGTGCAGGCAGTGTGTCCATCTGCAGCTACTGAGAAACTGTTTTTCAGACCTGGAGTTGTGAGTGGACTCACTGTGGAGCAATACTGAGAATGTTAGGGACAGCACGGTTAGTGAGTTAGTCACACTGCAGGGGAGAGTTACACAGGCAGAAAGGGAATGGGTGACCATCAGATCAAGTAAAAGGCTCAGGAAGGAAGTGCAGGACTCACCAGTGATCATTCCCCTTCTCAAACAGATACTGTGCACCGCTTGGGATTCTATAAGGTTGGGAACAGGTGGGGTGGACTCTCAGGGGAAATCAGCAACAGCCAGGTTCATGACACCACAGATAGCTCCGCTGCACAGAACGGGAGGAGGGAGAATGGCAGAGCTATAGTGAGAGGGGATCCACTAGTCAGGATCAGAGACAGGCGCGTCTTTGGCCACAGACATGAATCAAGGACACTGGAATTGAACCCCGGTCCATTTATTGATAAATGCACAGACCAATAAAGGTCAGCGTCCCAAATGCAACCTTCAGCCCTTGGTCACCCTAAAGCTCTACTTTCCAGGGACTATGCACTTGTTCTGAGCTCTTCAGAGGGATTGAAGGGGACAGGGAGAAAACAGGAACAGGGTTGTGTTGCAGATCTGTATAATAACCGTCTCCCTCGCCTGTCGGTTTCTCCCCCCGCCTCGGTCTCCCACACCCCATCGTGCCTCCACCCCCACCGCAGGGAAAATACCTTGTGTATTTACCATATCCATGCCCCTACTGATTTTATAAACCTCTATAAGGTCAGCCATCAGCATCTGACACTCCAGGGAAAACGGTGTATTCAGCCTCTCCCTGTAGCTCAAATCCTCCAACCCTGGCAACATGCTTGTAATACTATTCTGGCCACTTCCAAGTTTCACAATATTGATTTGATAGGAAGGAGACCAGAATTGCACGCAATATTCCAAGAGTGACCTAACCAATGTCCTGTACAACCGCAATATGACGTCCCAACTCCTGTACTCGGTACTCTGACCAATAAAGGAAAGCATACTAAACACCTTCTTCACTATCCTATCTACCTGCGATTGCTTTCAAGGAGCTATGAACCTGCATTCCAAGGTCTCTTTGTTCAGGAACACTTCCGAGGACTATACCATTAAGTGTATACACCGTGCTAATATTTGCTTTTCCAAAATGAAGCACCTCACATTTATCTAAATTAAACTCTAACTGCCAGTCCTCAGCATATTCGACCCTCTGATCAAGATCCCGTTTTAATCTGAGGTAATCCTCTTCACTGTCCACTACACCTCCAATTTTGGTGTCATCTTACTAATACTTCCAATATTCACATCCAAATCATTTATATAAATGATGAAAATTAGTGGATCCAGCACCAATACTTTGTGGCACTCCACTGGTTACAGGTCTCCAACCTGAAAAGCAACCTTCTACCACCACCCTCTGTTCTACCTTTCAACCAGTTTTGTATCCAAATGGCTAGTTCTCGCTATCTTCCTTGAGAACTAACCTTGCTAACCAGTCTCCCATGGGGAACCTTGTTGACCACCTTACTGATGTCCATGTTTCCACCGCTTTGCCCTCATCAATCCTCTTTATTACTTCTTCAAAAAAGTTGACTCATGTTCATGAGAGGTGATTTCTCACACACAAAGCCGTTATTAATACCCAGGACTTAACTCTGTACATTGGGGTCTGCGTCACCCAGTTATAGCTGTTAATATTCTGGATAAAGTTCATGTACACCAGCTTTGTGTTAGTGACTGTGTCTTGAATCTTGTTAATAACACCAGTGCCGGTTAGTTCGTTTTGAAAGGCAGTCCCTTCCGCCTGCTCTGTCTCCTCCATCCCCACCATTGACAGTAAGTGGGACGAGCTCATGGATATTCCATGTGAGAGAGATTGAGAAAATCTTCCCTTCATTCCACTAGCCCACCAGGAAATGGTGGTAATGTCCTTACCTCTGAACCACGAGGTTTGGGTTCAAAGTTGAGTAACAGCATCTTTGAAGCGGCTGATTGGAAAACATGCCCAAGCTCCCAGCTGTCCCTGCCTGAGCCTCCAAACAGAATCTTCCCTGTAGTTTCTCGTCTGTCAGATTCTCCCATTGCTCAGTTTGTCCAGGATCCCCTCCTGCTGCTGCACTGCTCCTGTCCCTCACTGACCTGCCCATCCCCCAGTGTCCTCCACATTCATTCATTGTTGACAATCCCATTGTCCCAGTCCTCCAGCCCCGCTCCCTCCACTCTATTGGGCAGCAGATGCTGTCAATCACCCAGGCTCCTGTGTGATCTGGAGCATGCGCTGTAGGAGGGGCTGGATTCTGAATTAGTGGTGCTGGAAGAGCACAGTAATTCAGGCAGCATCCGAGGACAGGCAAAATCCGAGGACAGGCCTCGGATTTTGCCTGTCCTCCGATGCTGCCTGAATTGCTGTGCTCTTCCAGCACCACTCATCCAGAATCTGGTTTCCAGCATCTGCAGTCATTGTTTTTACCTCTGTCGGAGGGGCAACCAGTGCACGGGCGCAGTGCTGGCCAATTGTTGGCGTATGTGCAGTATGGGTCAGTGCCAGGGAGGGAGGCTGTAGATGTGTGGGATTAATCTGTCATTGGCTGCTCCCTCCCTTCCTCCCTCTGAGAACAGAACCCAGGGGCATGATCCCAGCCCTGCTATCGTGACAAGTGGTTGGGGTATCAGTGGGGGGGAGCATTTTGCAGAAAGCTATCAGAACTCGTGTGAAGATTCAGGAATGTTATGGAAAGGAACAAGGATGGGCCAGCATTTAAAGTTCTAATTTGGTTCACTTTAGTTCAACGAGATATGATTTGGCCAGTGTGTGCAGGATGGTTCTTATGAGAGGGTCGGTGTGGGGAAAATAAATAAGAGATTCCAGATTGGGGAAAAAAATCAGTTTGGGTCTGACCAGGAAGGAAACCCTGGGAGGTGGGAGGATGATTCACCAACACCTAGGAGGCTCTGAGTCAGAGTAATATACTTGATTAGATTCGATTTCCTACAGTGTGGAAACAGGCCCTTCGGTCCAACCAGTCTACACCGACCATCGGAAGAGTAACCCACCCAGACCCATTTCCCATTGCCAATTCACATGACCTGCGCATCTTTGGATTGTGGGAAAAAACCGGAGCACCCAGAGGAAATCCACGCAGACATGGAGAGAATGTGCAAACTCCACACAGACAGTCACCCAAAGCTGGAATCGAACCTGGGACCCTAGTGCTGTGGGGCAGCAGTGCCATCGTGCTACCCCCTTTTTTTGGTTCATAGCCTGCAGGCAGGAGCTAGGAAGCTGAATTCAAGGAGAGGAGAGAGTGTGAGAACTGGGTGTGGAGGAAAGAAGTGAGGAGATTGATTTGGTCTTCAGTTAACAAGAGAGACAAATTGTGAGACTGAGATTTAAAGCTTTGGGGCAACAAGGAAACTACAATTTAATACTATCATTGTCTTATAAAGATCCTTCCGGTATTAACGGTGGTATCTTGTTTTCTCCGTACGGTACTGAAATGGTGGATTTGCGGATGAGAAATTCAGATTGAACTTCATGTTCAGTTTTGATAGTTACTTGATCCGTGCTGATCTGGATATCATTGGCCTTTTCATGTGGAAGGAAAGGTGTGTATTCTGTTCGTGGGTGAATATTTCACATATCACTGTGACTGGAAACATTACTGAGACACAGCCAAGTCCATGTTAGTGTGGTGACTGTGGAGAGAGAGTTCGTTTGTTTTTAAAAGTCTGAAAAACATGGCACATTTTCCAGGAACAATTAAGTTACAGATTTGTTTTGTATGAGGACAAGGTTTTAATTAACCATGCAACCAAAAAGAGACCAGGACACCTGCACCATGGAACAAACGATGAAAACGGGATTGTTGTAAAGGAGTTAATTATCAATCGTGGCTTGTATTCCATTGGCGTTGTCGCGTCGGTTCTAGCGCCGTGGGGAAATACTGGAAATGTGATGAATGTAATGTAGGTTTCAGTTATTAAACTGTAAAAAGTGCAGAAGAAATTTACAGGGATTTTTGCCAGGGCTCAGGGATCTGAGTTATAGGAAGAGGTTGGACAAGCGAGGATTTTCTTTTTGTTTAGAGCAGAGGAAACAGAGGAGGGATCTTTTCTCGAAGTCTATAAGACCATGAGAGGCATGCGTAAGGTGAATGCACTCAGTCTTTTGACCAGGGAATCGAGGACTGGAGGGCATCAGTTTAAGGTTACAGGAGAATGAATGAAAGGGAACCTGAGGTGCAACTGTTTTACACAGAGGGTGGTGTGTATATGGACCGAGCTGTCAGTGGAAGTGGTTGAGGTGGGTACATTAACAATATGTAAAAACATTTGGACAAATACACGGATCGCAAAGGGTCAGAAGCAGATGGGCCAAGTGCAGGGAAATGGGGTTCGCGTGGATGGACATTCTGATCGGTTTGGGCCCAAGGGCCAGCCTCTGCTCTAGGATGCTCTGTCTCCAAGTATATTTACTATTTCTCCTGCTATCTCTGGTAGCACCCTGGGATGTATTTCATCTTAGCAAGGAGACTTGTCTACCTTTACCGCCATAAGCTTGCCCAGCTCTAACGCTTTTGTGATGATGGTTGTTTCTTGGTCCTCACCTTCCTCAGTCTCCTTGTCAATTACTGGCATGTTCTTCGTGTTCTCCACTGGGAAGACTGACTGCTGTGTGCTCATTTTCCTGAACCCTGCTGGATAGGAATAACTGGGCACAGAACTCTGAGAGGTCATCTTTGAGTCTTTATTGATGAGACATGGCAGGTACCTTGATAGTGTACATGCAGAGCACCTCCAGGCAGCATCAGGTAACCCCCCTCAACCCCCCGTCTGGTGTGCCACTCCCATTCTTATACCTTTGTGGTTTGTGGTTTTGAATGGACGCTGTCTCTCAATATTATCTCCATGGCAACGGCAGTTAAAAAGTCAAGTTCAGCTCAACACTTTGTGGTTAAATCACATACCCCTCTCCCACACCCCTGTGGCTCAGTCAGGTATCTGACAGGCACTTCAGTTTCAGTGGGACTGTCTGTCAGGATTCTGATGTGGAAGAGCGGGTGTTGGAGCGGGGTGGGCAAAGTTAAAAACCACGCATCACCATGTTGTACTTTCAAATAAACCTATTGGACTATAAGCTTTTGCAGTGTGCTGTGAGTTTTAACTTGATCAGGATTATCTCTATGGTAACAGTTAAGTGCTTCAACAATTACAGAGGCCATATGTTCCCCACACAATAGGTTCCCCTCTAGCAGTGTAAACTGCTATTCTGGCCCTGGGGATAGCTACTCAATCCCATCTGGCTTTCTGTTGATCTTTAAAGTTTTTCTAATCTCCTAGTTTCTCCATGGTCTTTGCCAATTTGTATGCTTTCTATTTCAATTTGATAGACTCCCTTATTTCCTTAGCCACCCATGGCAGATTACTCCTTTTCCTACAGTCCTCCCTTTTCACTGATATATACTTTTGCTGAGCAGTTTGAAAAAATCTTTGATATTCCTCCACTGTCCGTCAACTGTCCCACCCTAAAGTCTTTGCTTCCAGTCTACATTAGCCAACTCCTGCTTCATCCTATTGTAGTCTCCTTTGTTTAAGCACAGGATCTGGATTGGATTTAATCTTCCCGCTTTCCAACTATATTCTAAATTCAATCATACTTAACACAAGTCTTTTTATCAGATTATGAGGTGAGGCGATGTTACCTGGGTGTTTTGGTTTTCATTGTCAGAGACCTTGGCTTTGTAATAAAGTACAGGATAGATATTCACAATACCGTATTCTGGACGGTGTGAATGTACTACACAGCCTAAAACCATACATCACTGTCTCCCCTCCGTTCACATGATTTGAAGATGCCGGTGTTGGACTGGGGTGTACAAAATTTTAAAATTCACACAACGCCAGGTTATAGTCCCTCAGGTTTAATTGGAAGCACACTCGATATCGGAGCGTCGCTTATTCATCATGATCCAATTAAACCTGCTGGACTATAACCTGTTGTTGTGATTTTTAACTCACCTCAGTTTAAAATTGCAAAATCATTATCTCCTACATACTTCCTCACTATCTCATCCACCTGACTATCCTGCTTTTTCTGAAAATCTCCTTTGGTGAAGGTGGTGAGTTTTGGATTCAGCTGTCCAGTTATTACCGTAAGAAGATAAGCCCTGGGCCCAGGAGAGGCAATGCAGCCCTTCGAACCAGCTCCACCATTTAATACGGTGATGATTGAGCTCACCTCGCTCTCAGCTGGATTTTCCCACCTGCTCTCTCTCACCCTTCATCTCATTGCAAATTTAACATCTGTATCTCTTCAGTAAATTTGCTCATTGTCCTGGCATCCACTGCATTTTGAAAAAGGAATTCCCCAGATTCACAGCACATTGAGATAAGTACATTCTTCTTCATGAGAATAGAATAGAGTCCCTCCAGTGCAGAAATAGGGTATTCGTCCATAGAGTCCACACCATCCCTATAATGAGCATCCCATTCAGACTCACCCATTCCCTGTATTTCCCATGGTTAATGGCTTAACCTGTACAGGCATGGACACTGTGGGAGTTTAGCATGGCCAATCCACTTAACCTGCACATCTTTGGACTGAGAGATGAAACTGGAGCACCCAGAGGAAATTTGCACAGACCCGGGGAGAACGTGTAAACTCCTCACAGTCGCCTAAGGCTGGAATCAAATCCAGGTCCCTGACGCTGTGAGTCAGCAATGCTAACCATTGAGCCACCTCTGCTTAAAGTCTGTTCCTCCTATGAACCACCCCACGCCCCAGTTGGCTGAATCTATATTCCTTACATCAGAAAATCAGATTGTGGAAGCAGATGTCTCAGTAAAACTCAGTGACAGTCCATATGTTCTGTGTGTCTGAATGGCGATCCTATACATAACACCCTCCAGTCTACACTTTTCAATCACTTCCCAGAGACAGGGCTCCAGTGGATTCATGGGGACTACAACTCCCACAAGCCCTGAGGCAGGGACCACACGTGTGTGGGGAAACCCAGCACTGTACATGTACAGAAAATGGGTGGGTTTTGGAGCATGTGCTTTGGGTAGGTATACTTTGCGGAAAGTATTTCACACTGTGATTGGCTGGAGGAGGAATGCATCTGCTCATAGTATTAATCAGTTGGGGGGTCAAAGTGTCACTACACCCATGTAGGACCACTCTCCATCCCCAATTCATTGTAATGGTGGGAATCAACTAATGGGAAACAAAGAAGGATCTGACCCATTCTCCCAGACTGAAGGTTCTTCTGTCCAGGATCTGCCACCTCCCTTTCTGTTTCCTTTTGTTTCATTCTGCTATTACATTATTGACTTGCAGCAACTGAAGGGAAAGGAAGTGAACCCAGAAAGGGTGCAGAGTCTAACCAGGGACAGGAAGTGGTGCCACGGATCTGTTTATCAGTAACTCCATGAGAATGGGGAGGGTGTACATTAGGGGGTAGCAGAGTCAGAATGGTGGGAGAGAGTAAGTGGGCTGGAGGGTTACAGCTTTGGGGGAAGGAAGGGGAAAAATATTCCAGAGAAACTAGAATTGTCTGTTCTGTATTTCTAATCTGTACATATTCCTTTATACAGGTTGCGAGATGGTGAAAATCTGCAGAATGAAATCTCAGAATCATGTGCAGATCATGATGAAGTTACCCAGTGTTTGAAGAACCAAAGATAGAGAATCATTCGGCCAAAATCCTGCACCACTCTACCTCCCAGCATTGTCGGTCTATCTGCACCAAATGGACTGTGAATGGTTCAAGACGGCAGCTCACTACCATCTTCTCAAGGGTAACGAGAGATGGGGTATAAATGCTGGCTAAGCCAGTGGTGCCCATATCCTGGAAACGGTTTCTATCTCTAGTTGCTAAAACCCAGTTGATGTTACTGCAGGATGATGAGGGAGGCTGAGTACATACTCCAGGAGGCAGCACCATCACATTACCCCTGCCTGCACCCACACAGTAACACCGCAACGTCACTGGAACAAAAGGCAGTGAAACCAAAGGAGGACTTCGATATAGTTCTTCGAGGTAAAGTCATGAAAGAGGATTGGAGCACAGCAGGGACAGGAGACTGAGCTGGATGGTTAGCTGTTTCCCATTGAATTGTGGAGCAGGATTGAAAGGCTGAATGGTCTCCTCCTGCTGCTATCTTCCAGGTATGTATATAGGTAGGAAGAAGTAGGCAGGGCAGGGATTCTCCAGGAGATTGAACTTCCACATCTTTTTTCAGTGAGGGATGGTTTGATGGATTTTATTTAACATTTATCTTTAACACAAGGTTTGTAAAGTTTGGTTTTAAAATGTTGTAAAAGTTTTTTGCACAGCAAATAAAATTAAAGAAAATAAATTAAACTGTCTGAATATAACAGTTTTAAAACTTTCAACCTCCTGTAAAACAAAATCCTGTCTACTCCCGGACCCCATCACTTTCCAGCTACTCAAACTCCGGGAAAATATTCCCTCCCTGTCTGAACCTTTGGTTTGATTTAACTGCTTTTCAGTTCTCGTTCTATGAGCTGTGAAGCGTTCTTTTTCCCCATTTCTCCGACCCAGAAATATTATCACAGTAACTTTCCCACCATCAAAATCATCATTACGCCATTTTGATTTTGGTTAACATAATCACCAGCAGTGCAAAAGTGAGGACCGCAGATGCTGGAAGCCAGAGCCTAGATTAGAGTGGTGCAGGAAAAGGGCTTTTACCAAAACGTTGCTTTACCTACTCCTTGGATCCTGCCTAACTTGCTGTTCTTTTCCAGCACCACTCTAATCTAGACATATCATCACCAGCAGTAACCAATCATTTGTGTAACCAATTGAAGATTTCCAAACAAAGCCCATTACGGGCCAAGCAAACCATTACAAGTGACAAAGTGAGAAGGGACTAAATCAAAGTAGAGTTGTATGGAGGGGGCAGCGGTGGAGATAAAGCACTGTATCCCCTGCGGTGCCCACCTCTATCTCAAGGCATCGAGAGCATTGATACACAGCACATGCTCCTTCTCCAAGGACACCCTGCTGTGTAGCCTTTATCCTCAATCATAGAATAGAATCCCGACAGTAAGGAAGGAGAGCATTGGCCCATCAAATCCCACCGACCATCTGAAGAACATCCCAGCCAGAGCACTCCATCCCTGCAACAGTGCATTTCCCATGGCTGATCCACATAGTCTGCACATTCCTGGACACTGTGGACAATTTAGCACGGCTGGTCCACCTAACCTGCCTATCTTTGGACTGTGGGAGATAGCACCTGGAGGGGACCCACACTATCATGGGGAGAATGTGGAAACTCGACATTGACCAAGGCGAGACTCCAACCTTGTACGTGCTGCTGTGAAGCAGCAGTGCTACAATCATAATTTAAATCAAAACAGATTATCATTGCTTATTGTCACATTGCTGTTTGTGGAGACTAACTGCACAGAGAGACACCTTGAGGTTCAGAAAGTGGCAATATAAATTCAGTCAACTCCAGCCCAGTTACTGTGATGAACAACCACAACATCAAAACTCCAACGGTGTCGTCATATACAAGGTCCTGTGCTGATTCTGATGGACAGTAACTCCAGAATCAGAGTCCTGCAGTGATGTGTGAACTCTACCCCACACGGAGCAGGTGGGTGACCACTTCCCTGTGAACACTCACTGGGCTCTCAGTCGTGTTGAAGACTCAGCAAATCCTTTGTCACACAGAGAGGTAAACAGCTCCTAACCAGTGTGAACCCGCTTGGGTCTCAGGGCTCAGGATGAATAACTGAATCCTCTCTCACACATTGACCATATGAATGGCCTCTCCCCCTGTGTGGGCTCGCTGGGGTCTCACGGGGCAGGATGAATCACTGAATCCCCCCTCACACACTGACCATCTGAATGGTCTCTCCCCTGTGTGGGCTCACTGGGGTGTCAGCAGGTGCTGCATTTGAGTGATTTTCCCCCCACACTGAGAGCAAGTGAATGACCTTCCCCCGGAGTGAGCTCGCTGGTGTTTAAGCAGGTCACTGCGTGAATCCTTTCCCACACACTGAGCAGGTGAATGGCCTCTCCTCGATGGGAATGCACTGATGTCTCCGCAGATGGGAGATTTGAATGAATGTCGTTTCTTGTTGATGACTGAATTAGACAGAAGGTGTTTCACCAGAGCTGCACTTGACTTGCATTCCTCTCCCTCGCTGTCATACTGTCCTGGAACTCTGTGATACCAAGAAAACAAAATACATACTGCGTCATTCGGCAGCCTGTCTGTGATTTCCTCATTTTCAGTGACAACAAGGCTTAGACTTCAGGCCACACAGTAATATTATTACTAGTATGAGAACAAGAGTCTATAGTTCATCTGTGCCTGTAAATCTTTTCATTCCCGTGGTTGACTGAATGAACTGTATGCGTGTCTGCTGCTTCGAAACTCGAATATGTGAACTGCTCCAAACTATGATTGAGGATTTCTGCTTTTGGTTGACACACGTTGAGAAACGCCAGACAGCGTTCAAATGAAGCTTTCAGAGCACATTTTCGGATGAATTTGACAGAGATTAACATCATGAATCCAGTGTTCGCTGTGACAGAAGGAAGTGAATGCTCTCCTTGTTACTGATCCAGGCCACCTTCGCATGTCAAGCAAATGCGGTACTGTTGTTACAGAAAGGATCAGTGCCCGGTAACTGTGTCCTTAAAGAGGACATGATTGAAAAAATAAAGAATACCATGTTGAAATATCCAAGAAATATTGGCTGAAACGGCGCAGACAATTTTCCCTGCAGCGCCAAGACAGAGGAACATATGTAACGGCACTCTTAAACAGGATGGCCAGCAGTGATATCGACATCACCACATATGAAGGACCACTGCTAATAGAAATTTGAAAATGAAATTCACGCAGCAGGTATTCGGAATTATATTCTTTTCACCGCTACAGTAGTATTGGGCGAGTAAATTCAAAACAAGGTTTGCTGATGAGAATGCAATAAAGCCCCATCGATCATGATATGAAAGACTGTCGCCCGGAAAGAGGGAACAATAATGTTTCTTCTAAGCTTTGTACTGGGCCACTTTCGCACAAACTGATACTGCTACTCTCCAGAAAAGATCAGGACCCGCGGCATGCACTCTTAGAAATGGTGACCATCAGTGCTGGAAACTCCCTGCATATTCAGAACAAGGAAGAATACATATCGAATAAAAGTGTAGATGGCAATAAATTGGACTTGTATTCCCTTTCATCACGACAGCTAGAATTTGCGGGGATATACAGAGTAAGGTTTACTGACCAGGTCAGAAAGCAGTTACCTCCACATATCTTGACACACAAGCCTATCTTTCTTTCTGTCCATTTTTTGTTTTGAAGCGCCGATCCTTTCCGGAGGAGATGAAGATGATTATTGCTCCCCCGCACGATCACAGTGGGGCCAGAGACCCGATCGAGCTGCTCAGAACAGTTCGTGTTTGCCAGAATCACTGAAACTGAGATTGATGACACGTAGACACGGTGTAACAGCTGCCAACACATGTGGAGGGTTTTGGGACGGATTAGGACCCACTCTGGGTAAAAGACTGGATACTAAAACTGGGGATTAAGTGTTCAGGTAGAGGACTGGAGAATGGAGTTAAGAACGATATTAGCCAAGATCGAATGGCGGAGCAGACTAGATATTCTGAAAGCGCTAACCGTCCTCCTATGTCTTCCAATTTCTGGCCATCTGGTATCGAAGGAAATAGAAACAGAGTTATTTGTTCAGTTGTAAGTCCTGGGCAAAGTGAGAGATAGAACAAGCATGATACAATTTTAGAGACTGGGAAAATGTTTGGAGAGGAAGCAATGAAAGTGAAGCTGAATATAAAGTTTGAAGTCAGGACATATTCAATAAGAAGGAAGTTTGTAGAAAGACAGAGGGACATGAAGATGGAAAAAGAAGTGTCACCAGTCCCGAAATCTCATTCGGTTTTCATTTTCAAGATGCGACCGGACCTGCTGAGATTTTCCAGCAATTTCATTTGTTGATTCTGAAACAGAAGATGGGAGTGATCCTGGACCAAACAGCTCTCTCATGTTCTGGGAATATTTGACTTACCCGTTCGATCAGATCACGTCTGTCCCACACTGAAACCTCAGAATCCTTCCCCGCCCCCATCCTCGTTACTGGCGCTAAACTGTTCATTACATAAACTTACATGAGCACACAACAAGAACAATTGCAAAATGTACAGGGAGAGCTCCGTTCCGATCGATCAGCACATTTTGAATCAGTTAATTGTCGTTCAGGGCCCATGAGACATTAAGCCGTCTCTGTCAGACCACTAACAAATGGCCATTCGCGTTCTGTGTCTTTGAACACTTTGGTTGGTGCACAGATGTAGTGGAATCTCATGTTGTAAAATGGACATCATTCATAGCATTTTCAGCTGTACTGATAAACTTGTCTCTGGCGCTTCCAGTAAAGTGCAGACAGTTTTCACTCAGAAACCGACATGTGATCAAAGCAGGAGGACATATGTGTCTATGAAAGCAACAAGAATGCTCCACTAGCGTTGGCTTGCAATTCCGCATGTGGAACGAAGAGCTGGAACTCGATTAAACAGTGAGAACGCCTATTATGGGGCTTGGACGCACGACTCTCTGATTAAACACCTCACATTGCACCGAACTGAGATATCCAGGGTTGGCACACGATGAATTAGTTTGCTATTTCATTCTGAGCATAATTCACCTGGCACAACAATTTGCAAAGATCCAGCTCATTCCTCCCAATCACAAAGAACATCATTCACATCTTTCACTTTTGTTATTTCTTCAAAACATTACAATCTATTTAACACTTGTCCCGGCATTTAAGATTCAACCCGAATATTTTCATAAGAAGTGATTTCCATTCACTCTGGCAGCAGTAAATCAGTCGGAAAATTACCTTAGGAAACCCAATCATTTCTGTTTACAGTATTGGGAATTTCCCATCTGCTGACAAGACAGAGTCCTCACAATCAACATTTTCTTTGTTCTTCCTGCCTAAAACGTTTACCACTTCTTATTTTCAAGATAGGAGTTTTGTTTATACCACGTTCCAAGAACAGGAACAACCTTCCAATCTCCTGAATTTTCAATTTAAAATGGAAGTTTTGTTCCTTTCCCACGGGAAGAGCAGTTAATGAGAAAGGAGTTTCCACGAGCTGTGTCCCAGGGTTTGGCAGGAAGCCCTGATTGAAGCTGCAGTGGCCGCTTTCAGTTGGCATCGGCGGATTGGAGAACATGGTGTCGTATTCTGCTGCGTGTAAACGTCTTGCTCCCTGTGGACTCGGGATGAATCATGGATGAGATTTCGGAACAACACTGCCTTCCAGTCTCTGGTCATCTGCTATCGAAGGAAATATAAACAGAGTTATTTGTTCAGTTCGAAGTCCTGGGCAATGTGAAAGATGGAACAGTTCTGATACAAAATCGGAGACTGGGAAAATGGTTGGAGAGGAAGTAATAAAAGAGAAGCTGAATATAAAGTTGGAAGTCAGGAGACATTCAATAAAAAGGAAGAGTGTGCAAACGCAGGTGGGGATGGACATGGAAAAGGAGTGTCACTAGTCCTGAAGTCTTAAATCGATTTATATTTCCAAGATGCTACCAGCATTTTCCAATAATGTCATTTGTTGGTTTAGTAAGAGAAGATGGCAGTGATCCTGGACCAAACAGCTCTCCCGTGCTCTGGGGATATTTGACTTACTGTGTCTATGTCCCACACTGAAACCTCACGATCCTGCCGCACCTCCACCCTCGTTACTGACAATATACTGTTCATTACGTTAAACACAAGAAGAACAATTGCAAAACGTTAAGGGAGAGTTCCCTTCGGTTTCCATCAGAACAATCTGAATCACTAAAAATTGGTTCAGTACCCATGTGACATTGATCCGTCTCTGTCAGACCCCGAGCAAGTGGCCATTCGCTTTCCGTGCCTTTGAACACTTTGGTTGGTGCACGGATGGTTTGGAACCTTACATTTTGAAACGGACATCATTCATCGTATTTTCGGCTGCACTGATAAAGTTGTCTCTGGTGTCTCCAGTAAAATAGAAATAGTGTTCACTCAGAAACCGACGTGTGATCAAAAGCAGGCGGACAGATGTGTCAATGAAAGCAGCAAGAACATTCCCCTGCGAAGGGTTGCAATACTGCACGTGGAAAGAAGAGCCGGAATTGTATTAAGCGGTGAAAGCGCCCATTGTGAGGATTGCACCCACCAACCACAGATTAAGCATCTCACACTGCACCGACTGAGCTAACCAAGCACGGTGCACTGTGGATTAGTTTGCTATTACATTGCGAGCATAATTCATCAGCACTTTGTTAGGATCCAGTTCATTCCTCTGAATCACAATATGATTCACACCTTTCACTTCAGTTATTCCTTCAAAGCATTACAATCTATTGAGCACTTGTCCCAGGATTTAAGTTACAACCTTAATATCTTCATATTTTTACCCTCACCTTTATATCACTGATGTGATTTCCATTCACTCTGGCACGCCGTAAATCAGTCGGGACGTTACCTAAGGAAATCCAATCATTTCCGTTTACAGTGTTGGGCATTTCCTATCTGCTGACGAGACAGAGTTGTCTCAATCAACACTTTCTTTGTTCTTTCTACCTAAAACCTTTTACCACTTCCTATTTTCAAGGCAGGAGTTTTATTTATAACACGTTCCAAGAACTGGAGCAACATTCCAATGTCCTGAAGCCCTTTCCAATTTAAAGTGAATGTTTTTCTCCTTTCTCACGGAAAGAGCTGTTACTAAGGAAGGAGTTTCCACGAGTTGTTTCCCATGGCTTGGCAGAAAGTCGCTGATTGAAGCTGCAGTGGCCGCTCTCTGTTGGCATCGGGAGCTTGGAGAAAGTGATGTCGTATTCTGCTGCGTGTAAACGTCTCACTCCCTGCGGACTTGGGGTGAATCATGGATGAGTTTTCCCGGTTCCAATGTCAATACATGATCGGGGTGAATGCTTGTGCTGAAATATTTGAGGCTTATTCCCTGGGTGGGCTCGAACCACCAACATTTCAGCCAACTGCGCTAACTATTTGAGATACAGAAACTGGCAACGCAGATATCCAAAAGCAAAGCTATCGACGGGATATGAGGATACGTCGGACAGCAGGAACTTGCGTTGTTTTCAGAGACGGTCGCTGATTTTATCACCGAGAGGGTACGCACACTGAGGAGCTGCAAACACTCAAATTAAAAGGCATCCACACATGTACAGTTCACTCACATACATCTCCACATAGTAGCTCACTTACGATGCTAGTATTTGAAGCCACGATTCGATAGAAACTGAAGCTTAAAATCCAGCATCTTAAAACCCTCGATCCCGCTACCACACAAAAGCCCACACTCAGAATTTTTATGACTAGTGTTTCAGCATCGATTCACTTCAGGCACTTAGACCTCGCAGATTATGTAATGAAATTGGAGTAATTTAAGAAGAAAGACCAAAGAAAATGTACAGACAAGGAACAGGCCCTTCATCCATTCAAGGCTGAGCCGATCCAAATCTACTGTTTAAACCTGTCACCTAATTCCTAAGCACCTGTATCCCTCTGCTCCCCACCTACTCATGCATCTGTCCAGACGCATCTTAAAAGTATCTACCGTGATTACCTCTCCCGTCTCTGCTGGGAACGCGTTCCAGACACCCACCACCCACTCTATCCCTCTTAAACTTTTCACCACTCATCTTGAAAGCGTGACCTCTCGGTATTTAATCCTTCAATCTGGGACATAAAACTTTTCTCTATCTATCCGTCTGTACCCTTCATGATTTTGTAAACCTCAAAAAGGTCCCACTCAAACTCCTTTTTACTAATGAAAACAAAACAACCCAACCCTCTTCCCAAATTGCACCTTCCATACGAGGCAACATTCGCTTAAACCTTTTACGCGCCCTCTCCAAAGCGTCCACATCCTTTTGGTAATGTGGCGACCAGAAATTTGCACAGTATTCAAAGTGTGGCCAGACCAATGTATTGTTCAATTTTAACATGACCTGCCAGCCATTTTATTCAATACCCCATCCAATGAAGCCAAGCATATTATATGCCTGCTTGACCACTCTATCCACCTGTGCAGCGACCTTCAGTGTATAATGGACCTGTACTCACAGATCTCTCTGTCCATCAACATTTTTTTCCCGAAGTTCTTCCTTCATTGTATAACCCCATCTAGAATTAGACCGATCGAAATGCGTCACCTCACATTTGTTTGGTTTGAACTCCAGCTGCCACTTTTCCGCCCAACTTTCCAGTATCCTCCTGTATTCTTTAACAGTCACTTATACTTTCTGTTAGTCCAGAAATGTTCGTGTCATCTGCAAACTTTCTGATAATTCCAACAGTGCTCTCTTCCAGAACATTTATCTATATCACAAACAACAGTGGCCACAACACTGACCCCTGTGGAGCACTACTGGTCATCTTTCTCCATTTCCAGAAACTCCATTCAACTGCCACTCTCTGCCTCCTATTGCTCAACTAATTCTTTATCCACCTGTCTAGAACACCCTGCACATCATGTTACTTTACGTACTGTATTTGGATACCATGGGGAACCTTATCTAACTCCTTCCTGTAGTGCATGTATATGACATCAACAGCCTTTCCTTCATCTATCAACTTGGGCACTTTACCAAAAAATTCTATGCCTCTCACTGATATGCACATTATTTTCTAAATATGAATAGATCTTATCTCTTGGTACCTTCTCCAGCAACTTTCCCAACACTGATGTTAGGCCCATTGTTCTGTAGTTATCCGGAATATACCTATTATCCTTCTTGTACAGTGGACAATATGAGTAACGTTCCAGTCCGACAGAACCTCACCTGTGCTGAAGTTCGCCACGGAGATATCTGTCAGGGCCCCAGCTATTTCCTCTCTCACCTCACTCAGGAACCAGGGATAGATCCCATCCGTTCCTGGGGATTTGTCCACATTAATTACCCCTAGCCTGCCCAACACAGCTTCCCTACTTAAGTCAACATGATCCAGACTAATCAAATGTCTTACTCTAGACTCAATATTCATCATATTCCTCTCTTCAGTGAACACTGATGCAAAATAATTATTCAGAATCATACCCAGTCTCTCAGATTCGACATACACCCTTCCTTTATTTTCCTTTGGTAGACCAATCCTTTCTCTGGTTACCCGCTTGCTTCTTATATATGAATAATAGGCTTTAAGATTCTCCTTAATTGTGCTAGCGTGAAGTTGTTTCATGACCCCTTTTAACCCCCTTGATTCCTCATTTAAGACTTGTCCTACTCTTCTCATGTTCCTCGAGGGACCATTATGTTCTTAGCTGCCGAGGCGTTATGTATGCTTCCCTTTTCCTCTTGGCGAGTCGTACAATTGTCCTGTCATCAACAGTTCACGAATATTGTCTTTCAAATCCTATGCCTTCAACGGGACATGCCTATCCTGCACTATATTTAACCTATCTTTGAAAGCCTGCCACATATGAACTGTGGACTTTCCTACAAATAGCTGTGTCCAATCCACATTTCCGACCTCCTGCATAATTTTGATATAATTGTCCCAGGATAGTACTCTTTCCTCAGGACCACTCTCATCTTCGTCAATGAGTATTCTAAAACTTACAGAATATTGGACACTTCCCAAAGAAATCACCCACGGCAACTGCTATCGCCAGCCCTGGCTTATTCCCCAATATCAGTTCCAATATGGCCTATTCCCTCCTCAGACTATTGATATACCGCCGCAGAAAACTCACCTGGAGGCTTCTTACAAATGGTATACCATCCAGACCTCTGACGCTAAGAGTATCCCGGACAATGTTGGGAAAACGGAAATCTCCAATCAAAACTAAAGAATTGCCTCTACGTCTTTGCATGATCTGTTTAACTATGTTTTTCTTACACCTCACGCTCACTGTAATACAGCCCCAAAAATCTAACCTCACACTTCTTATTTCACTGCTCCATCCATAGTGTCTCACGACCCAAGCCTTACATGGTGTCTTCCTTTCGCACAGCCATGATATCATCTCTGACCAGCAATGCAACTCCTTCCCCTTTTTCTTCCCTCCCTGTCCCATCTGAAGCATCTATATCCTAGAACATTTGGTTGCCAACCATGCCCTTCCTTCAACTAAATCTCTGTGATCGCAATAACGTCATATTCCTCGGCATCAACCTAAACCCTAAGTTCATCTGTCTATACTCCATGCATTAAAGTAGATGCATTTCAGGTCACCAGTTCTTTTGCATTCATCTGCTCTCTGCCTACTCTTCCCATTTTTAATGTTATCTTCCTGATTCTTAGCGTTTCCAGTTTCCACCTCACTGCCGACTTGTTTAATCTTGTGGTTCCCAGCGCCCTGCCACCTCCCCAACAGCAGTAGGAAAAACTCCCGAAAGGACATTCGTTCCCGTCTGGTTCAGATGTAGATCGTCAATTTTCTTATAGTCCCACATTGTCCAGAACTGGTCGCACAGTCCAACAAATCTGAAACCCGCCCTGCAGCACCATTCCTCAAGTCACGTGTTCATCGTGCCTTTTTTTATTCATTTCTACGCTGGCAGTCACATGGCACCGGCAGTAATCCAGAGATTACTACCTTTGAGGTCCTCCTTTTTAATTTCTCTCCTGGCTCCCTGAATTCTCCCTGCAGGTCCTCATCTCGTGCCTGTATGCACCAAGACAACTGGCTGTTCACGATTCCCTTTTCGAATGATCTTCAGCCGATGGGCGACATCCCTGGCCTGAGCACCTGGGAGGCAACATAACTCTCCAGAATTGCTGATGCTCCATAGTGAGTCCACCCGCAGCTCCAGAGTGACCACGCGGTCAAGCAAGTGCTGCAGCTGGACACACTTCTTTCAAGGGTACGTTTAGAAAACCTTTACAAGGATTTGCAAGGTTTGCACTGCTTGGAGGTGAGAACGAAACTGTAGGCTTCGTCAGATTCCCAGGAGCTTCAGGGCTTAGATATGGCCTCTCAGAAGCTTATAAAATCATGAGGAAGACAGACAAAGTAAATAGTCAGGGAGCACTTTTTCACAAGACACGCGAGTTCAAATCTACATAGCAAACATTTAATGTGAGAGAGGAAAAATTTAAAAGGGATGTGCTGGACACATGTTGTTCACACAGAACTTTTCTGTGTGTGGAATGAATTGCCACATTTAGTGGCAGAGTCTGGTGCCCTCACAACATTTCAAAGGCATCTGAATGGGTGTATAGACAGGAAGACCTCGGAGAGATAACGCACAAATATTGTGAGATATGTATGGATTAATTTCGGTAACCTGTTTAGCAAGGGCAAGTTGGCTCGCGGGATTTGTTTCCATGCTCGACAACTCTGAGATGCTCCAGCCACCGGCACCGGTTTGAATACATCATTTGCAAAAAAAAAAAGCATGATGTTTGTTACTCAGCGAGTTTGGCTATTTTGATTGGAGGGTGGATGGGCCCAACCGATCCAGAGATGAAGGTTTTCCGGATATTTGCTGCCAATGACCATTCTTCTTGACACTTTCCCAAGTTCGTCATCAAAGATTTTGGCTAAAGAAAAATACCTCACATATCGCATTACCCACTTTCCTCTCCAGCGAATCCAAAACCTGACAGCTCTTAACGTGGAACAGAATCAGAACTGAAAAGGCAGTACCATGATCAGACACACCAAAGCTTAAGTGCTGTCTGTGATGCACTGTGAGTCGTCTCTGACATGAACCGCTCGCACAAGTAACAGCGAGGCAATTCCAAACCAACTGGAGATTTAGTTTATTGCCAAGTCCCAGAAAGTGCTCAAGTATCATAAAACAAAACAGAACAACAACGAACCAATAAGAGTGAACATTTCCAATAGTATCCGTGATTAAATTAGGCCATCAATGCCCCGGTGATCACCTTTCTCCCTCACCAGGACAGTAGTGAAGGAAATGAAAGAATAGCAACGTGTCACATCGCGATTGCCCACCTTTTCACCACAGCATCAAATAACGTCGAACAGATTCAATGCAGGATCTTCTTTCGAAATAACGGTGAAATAACTATGTCTATTCACTTTCAGAATAAACGTGGAATAACACAAGTTGTCTGGAATATGAATAACCAACATAGACTACTTGGGTTACAGATTCTACTGATGCACAGACTTTCATATGAAAAGGTACCTTGGGTGATTGCCCTACACCCAGAAATCCTCTGGCTACCTTCTGTTTGCCCTGTCACATTAACCTTGTGCTGCTGTAATCGAATTTGCAGTTCTTGCCATTTGTCCGTATTGCAACTAGGGATAGCTGGTCGTGGCAACTCGTGACTGCCACACAAATTCTTTGCCAAAATTGGATTGTCCCGCAACGTGATTCGCAGTGCACGAACTTCGCAACGAGGATATGCCACGCGGCAAGTTACAAAGCACGCTTCCATTTATTAAAGTCAGTTTCTGGGAACTGACAACCAGATTCCTCCTTACACTCGGAATTATGACAACACATAAACCAACAGCCTCTCTCAGAGACAAACGACCAATGCCCATCTTGTGCCGGACAAACGTAGTTGACAAGATTGCACGCAGGGACTGCACAGAAAACTATAGAGGAGAAGCAGACAGGCGACCATCGAGCTGCATTCATGCAGTTCAGTTACCCGATAAACCCCATGCACAGCTGTTCCTTGTAGGTACACACAGGGCACTGAGTCTCTCTGACTCAGGGACTTGGGACTCGGATTATATGACCATCTGCAGTACTGGTTACTTCCTTGTGTGAGGTAACTCCCGATGGAACATATGTAAAACACGATAGCTGATTGAGAAAAGCGTCCAAAATAGTACCCAAGAGACGTATTTCTGTTGTGTTTCTGGTCCTGTTCCTGACATGACATCCAGCATTGTAATTATTGTGTGCTTCCTGACGATTCGGTGGATGCTTCCGTGGTTGCATTGTGTGCAGTAATCTGCGTTTTAGCTGCAATTACGTGCGTTTGAAACCCAGGACCACCTGCCTCTATTCTGTTTTCTTCTTCACATGCGCAATTGCAACACAGTAAACGATCAATTATTTTGGAAAATGACATACACAGGCGTGTGAAAAGCCCAGTTTCCGTGGCAATTATGCAATGGTTAGAAATTACATTGATTCAGGAGATAAGGATGGAAAATGTGTTTGGGTAGAGATGAGGAACATTGAGGAAAGAGGAAACCAGCCGGTGTAGCTTACAAGAACATTAACAGTAACCACAGTGTAAAAAAAACGTACAGGAAAAATACCGCCTGTGAATGCTAAAAGAAGTCAAGAATTATGGGAGACATTCATTTCCCTTCTTCCACTCCCGTTTGAATTGTAAAGAAACTTTGAAGAAAAACAATCGAAAAGTCATATATGCCCCATCGAACAACGTGGGTCATACCTTGGCCGTTGATTACAGTAGATTAGAATACTTACAATATGGAAACAGGTCCTTCGGCCCAGCAACTCCACACCGACCCGCCCCAGCCCAAATACATTCCTCTCCATTCACCACGTCAATTCAGCACGACCATTTCACCTTACCGGTACATTTTTGGACTATGGGAGAAAACCAGAGCAAGTGCACGCAGCCACGGGGAGAATGTGCAAACTCCACACATTCAGTTGCATGAGGCGGGAATTGACCCTGACTCTGTGGTATTGTGAAACAGCAGCGCTCACGATGGTGTCAGCGTGAGATGGGACTTATTTGCCGTCTTTTATTGGGAAAAATCTCTTTCATTGTGAGCATATGGAAAGACCAGCTCCTTCGCCAGAAAAAGAAATGAATATGTCACTAACCTTGGATTGTTTCATGTCCAAGAACACACAGATCAATACCTCTCTTGATCAGCTCTGCTGGTCATGTTTGCAAAGAGATCTAGCAAATTGCCAAAGTGGGATTGTCCTTTCAATCAATAATTTTGACTCAATTTGGCTGCAAATATCTTTTCCTAACTTTGTGTTTTTCTTCCTTTACGTTGGTGCCTCGCACCTTACAATTCACAGCAGAGGTGGGAGAGGAGAATGGAAGCATTCAGCTTATCACGTCAACGGCAGCTTTCAATGAGATTACGGCTGATTTGGTCAATGCTCAACCCACCTGAGCTGTCTGTAGTCATGGCCGAGTGGTTAAGGCGATGGATTCGAAATCCATTGGGGTTTTCCCACGTAGGTTCGAATCCTGCTGACTACGTTATGAATGCTTTCCTGCTGGTACAATTTTCGCTCAAAGTTCAGAAAAACTATTTTGTGAACCAGGCCGGTAATTTGATTAGACTGGGGAAACTCGAGTTCTTCATCAGAAATGTTCCATATTTAAAACATTATCTCTGTTTCTCTTCCCAGATACATTGCTCGACACATCGGGTTTCTGCATCTGTTATTGAACGTCCTGAGCAGAAGTGCTGCTTTTCATTAGATTCCTTTAATCCCTGTCCACTGTTCTCTGACTCGGGTCAGTGGCAACACTTCCTCCTGCTCGTCAAAGTGCTCATTCCCCACCGCTCCCTCTCCCATCATTAGAAACAACCGCAGGAAATCGCCACTTAACCATCTTTGTTCCAAAGTGAAACTCATCAGCCTCGGGAATCTCTCCACCAAACGGGACTTCTCATCACTGGACATGGTGCAAGCCAGAGGATTGTGAAGAGATACTGTGAAAATATTGTCAGTTGGCAGTTGAAAAAATGTTTAGGAAGCAAACCATATAATTTAGGCTCCAGCTTTGTAAATCTTGATAAACTCTTTGGGAAATGGAATCAGAGGAGAATGAAGAAGTGTGAACTGTACGACCGAGTAGAGGACGGGACATTGACTCTGATGTTCTCGGGACAGGAACTGATCTGAGACATTGAAATCATTCTCGCTCACGTACGTGAGGAATGCAAACTTCATCTGGACTCTGGGACAATGAAAAACTCTGGAACACTCAAGACAATATCCAAATATTGACTGGGATCACTACAGTACGAGTACGATAGGTGAGTCATTTTTTGCCCAGTGTGTGCAGGAGGGCTTCCTGACACAGTACGTACACATGCCTTCAAGGGACGAAGCCACTTTCGATTTAGTACTGGGTAACGCGCCTGGCCAGGTTTTAGATTCGGAAGTAGGTGAGCACTTTGGAGACAGCGATCACACTTCTCTCAGGTTTACTTTCGTGAATGAAAGGAATAGGTGTACTCCACGAAGCAAGAGTTTCAGCTGGTGGAAGGGAAATTACGATGCAATGAGGTAAGATTTAGGAAGCGTAGAATGGGGTAGGAAACTGCAGGGGGTGAGCACATTAAAATGTGGAGCTTATTCAAGGAAAAGCTCCTGGGTGTCCTAGATAAGTATGTACCTGTCAGGCAGGGAGGAAGATATAGAACGCGTGAGCCGTGGTTTACTAAGGAAGTGGAATCCCTGGTCAAGAAGAACAAGTCTTATGTTAGGACAAAATGTGAAAACTCAGTTAGAGCGCTCGAGGGTTCCAACGATATCAGGAGAGACCTAAAAGGAGAGCTGAGAAGAGCCAGTAGGAGACATGAGAAGTTGTTGGCAGATATGATCAGGGTTAACCCTAAGGCTTTCCATAGGTATGTCAGGAATAAAAGAATGACGAGAGTTAAATTTGGGACAATCAAGGATAATAGTGGGAGGTTGTGTGTGGAGTCAGAGGAGACAGGGGAAGCACTAAATAAATATTTTTCGACAGTGTTCGCCATAGAAAATGAAAATGTTGGCGAGGAAGATACAGAGCTACTTGCATCTAGACGAGAAGAGATTGAGGTTCACAAGAAAGAGATATTAGAAATACTGCAGAGTGTGAAAATAGATAAGTCAGCTGGGCCGGATGGGAGCGATCTGATTTTGTTCAGCAAATGCACTGCAGGAAGTTACAAATCAAGCTGATGCTAACAACGACTCATTTTGAGCCGCTAATTTCAGTGAAGTGGCGGCGCCAATAAAAGGTGTCACGCATCTCGTCTAATTCCACATCCAGAGCTCGAAATGACCAGAGGTTTCTCGCCGAGTTTCTGCAGGGTCTTGTTTGGACGACACCATGACACTTTTTCACTGGAGTGGATCATGAAATCGCGTCGTGACTGTGAATAAAACGGTGGAAACTTCCAGCAGAGAAGGACGCGACCCTGAAGCAGGCAGCTGAGGACAAATGTTTCACTTTTGCCAGTGAAAGGCACTGCTTCACAAATTGGAAACTTCGAAGTGAAGCAATGTTGGTGATTATCTTCGCTGCTTGTTCACCTTTTTAATTCTGATTCCGTGAAAGTCCATGGCATTACATATCGACATTCTGCCAAGTGCCAGCTTGTCTCTTGGGCCAGTGGCGTAATGGATAACGCGTCTGACTTCGGATCAGAAGACTGTAGGTTCGAGTCCTATCTGGTTCAAGCTTTCACGCTTTCACCGTGTTGTACGTTGACGCTCCCCTGTGAAGTTCTCTCGGGACATCCCCTCTGTGCTTCCGCATGTTAAGCTTGCATTTGTCCTCTTGTCCGTTTCAAATTCCAGCTCTCCAGAACGGACACCTCCGTCAGTTTGGCGGTATCTTCGGGTGTGTCGCCCTCTATGGGTGAAAATGAGCGTGAGTTCCTCAAAAGAGTTACAATTCGTTATACTTCTGTCCCATTATTGTGCCATGTAAGAACATCGGATAAACTCATTGACATTTGACCTGGAAACATTAGAACACACGAGACTTTGGGCCAAAGTTCGAAACTGCGACTCGTATAGATGGCTCTCTAATTAGCCGCAATGCACACGGGCGGAATGGCCTTTTCCCACTTTGTAAATCTTCGAAGACAATTTGAAAAAATTCTGCAACGAAAATGATCAGACAGGGTGTTTTATTTACACCAAATACGATAGTATCTATCGCCTGGTCTTGTTATTTACTTGTGAGGATTCGGTATTCTCAGCACTGTGGCCCGGATCGTATTCCCGCTCATGGAATGGTTGTATTGTTCAGCAAACATATCGGTGTACCAGTATTTCTGCCGATTTTCCGATGCTGGCAGGTCATTGGTTTTGTCCAAAACATTATGAAGGTTAACATAAAACAAATAGCTGCAGGTGCTGGAAATCTGAGCCAAAAACGAAAATTGTTTGTGCAGCGGAGCATGACTGGCAACAGAAACGTCGATTCTCCTGCTCCTCGGATGCAGCCTGACCTGCTGTGCTTTTCCAGCATCACTCTGATCTAAAGTCAGGTTTCCAGTATCTGCAGTCCTCACTTTTGCCTAGTTTCTTCAGTGTCTCTGGTTCCCAATTCAAGAACTCCATCTCTAGCGGTTTCATGTTTGTACCTCCGTGCTGAGGAGTTGAAGAGTGAAGAAAAGTAACTCACCTCCTCCATCTCTGGGGTAATTAGGGACTGAAAATGAATCGTGTCACATTGAAATATATCTACATGCGAATTAATCTCTGTCTTTTATTGGGAACCATCTCTTTCATTGTAACCATCAGGAAAGATCATTTCGTTCGCCAGAAAAAGAAATGAATATGTTACTAAACTTTGTTTGCTTCAGGTCCGAGAATACTCAGATCGATAGCTCCTTTGCTTACTTCTGCTGGTCATGTTCGCAAAGAGATATGGCAAATTGCCAAGTGTGATTTTCCTTTCAATAAATAATTTTGACGCAGTTTGCCTGCAAATATCTTTTCCTACCTTTGTGCTTTTCTTCTTTTACATTGGTGTCTCGCACCTTACAAATGACAGCAAAGGGATGAAAGGAGATGGAAGCATTTCGCTCATCAAGTCAACGGCAGCTTTCAATGAAATCACGGCTGATTTGATCAATGCTCAACCCCCCTGAGCTGTCTGTGGTCATGGCCGAGTGGTTAAGGCGATGGATTAAAAGTTCTTTGGGGTTTCCCCACGTAGGTTCGAATCCTGCTGACTACGTTATGAATGCTTTCCTGCTGGTACAATTTTCGCTCAAAGTTCAGAAAAACTATTTTGTGAACCAGGCCGGTAATTTGATTAGATTTGGGAAACTCGAGTTCTTCATCAGAAATGTTCCATATTTAAAACATTATCTCTGTTTCTCTTTCCAGGTACACTGCTCGACACATCGGGTTTCTGCAGCTGTTATTGAACGTCCTGACCAGAAGTGCTGCTTTTCATTAGATTCCTTTAATCCCTGTCCACTGTTCTCTGACTCGGGTCACTGGCAACACTTCCTCCTGTTCGTCAAAGTGCTCATTCCCCACCGGTCCCTCTCCATCATTAGAAACAACCGCAGGATATCGCCACTTAACCATTTTTGTTCCAAAGTGACACTTATCAGCCTCGGGAATCTCTCCACCAAACGGGACTTCTCATCCCTGGACATGGTGCAAGCCAGAGGATTGTGAAGAGATACTGTGAAAATATTGTCAGTTGGCAGTTGAAAAAATGTTTTGGAAGCAAACCATATAATTTAGGCCCCAGCTTTGTAAATCTTGAGAAACTCTTTGGGAAATGGAATCAGAGGAGAATGAAGAAGTGTGAACTGTAGGACCGAGTAGAGGACGGGACATTGACTCTGATGTTCTCGAGACAGGAACTGATTTGAGACATTGAAATCATTCTCTCTCACGTACGTGAGGAATGCAAACTTCATCTGGACTCTGGGACAATGAAAAAATCTGGAACACTCAAGACATTGATGTGTTTCTGTTCGCCGAGCTGGAAGTTCTTGTTGGAAACGTTTCGTCCCCTGTCTAGGTGGCATCCTCAGTGCTTGGGAGCCTCCTGTGAAGCGCTTCTGTGTTGTTTCCTGCGTCATTTATAGTGGCCTGTCCTTGCCGCTTCCTGTTGTCAGTTTCAGCTCTCTGCTGCAGTGGCTGGTATATTGGGTTCAAGTCGATGTGGTTGTTGATGGAGTTTGTGGATGAGTGCCATGCTTCTGGGAATTCCCTGGCTGTTCTTTGTTTGGCTTGCCCTATAATAGTAGTGTTGTCCCACTCGAATTCATGTTGCTTGTCGTCTGTGTGTGTGGCGACTACGCATAGTTGGTCGCTTCGTTTCGTGGCTAGTTGATGTTCCTGGATGCGGATCGTTAGCTGTCTTCCTGTTTGTCCTATATAGTGTTTTGTGCAGTCCTTGCGTGGGATTTTGTATACTACATTAGTTTTGCTCATGTTGGGTATCGGGTCCTTAGTTCTGGTAAGCTGTTGTCTGAGTGTGGCTGTTGTCTGAGTGTGCTGTTAAGAGTCCTCGTGGTCGCAGTAGTCTGGGTGTCAGTTCGGAGATGTTCTTGATGTGTGGTAGTGTGGCTAGTCCTTTGGGTTGTGGCATGTCCTTATTCCGTGGTCTATCCCTTAGGCATCTGTTGATAAAATTGCGAGGATATCCGTTTTCGGCGAATACCTTGTATAGATGTTCCTCTTCCTCTTTTTGCAGTTCTGGTGTGCTGCAGTGTGTTGTGCCCCTTTTGAATAGTGTCTTGATGCAACTTCGTTTGTGTATGTTGGGGTGGTTGCTCTCATAATTCAGGACTTGGTCTGTGTGTGTGGCTTTCCTGTGTACCTTTGTGGTGAATTCTCCGTTAGGTGTTCTCTGTACCATCACGTCTAGGAATGGGAGTTGGTTGCCCTTTTCTTCCTCTCTGGTGAATCGGATTCCTGTGAGTGTGGAGTTGATGATCCTGTGTGTTTTCTCTATTTCCGTGTTTTTAATGATTACAAAGGTGTCATCCACGTATCTGAACCAGTGTTTGGGTTGAATTTGCGGTAAGACTGCTCTGACCTTTGCATTACTGCTTCTGCTATGAGTCCCGAGATCGGTGAGCCCATGGGTGTTCCGTTGATTTGTTCGTATATCTGGTTGTTGAATGTGAAGTGTGTTGTGAGGCACAGGTCCCAAGATTTAGGAAGATTAGGTAAGATTTAGGAGGCGTAGAATGGGGTAGGAAACTGCAGGGGGTGAGCACATTAAAATGTGGAGCTTATTCAAGGAAAAGCTCCTGGGTGTCCTAGATAAGTATGTACCTGTCAGGCAGGGAGGAAGATATAGAACGCGTGAGCCGTGGTTTACTAAGGAAGTGGAATCCCTGGTCAAGAAGAACAAGAAGTCTTATGTTAGGACAAAATGTGAAAACTCAGTTAGAGCGCTCGAGGGTTCCAACGATATCAGGAAAGATCTAAACAGAGAGCTGAGAAGAGCCAGGAGGAGACATGAGAAGTTGTTGGCAGATAGGATCAGGGTTAACCCTAAGGTTTTCCATAGGTATGTCAGGATTAACAGAATGACGAGAGTTAAATTTGGGACAATCAAGGATAATAGTGGGAGGTTGTGTGTGGAGTCAGAGGAGATTGGGGAAGCGCTAAATAACTATTTTTCGACAGTGTTCGCTATAGAAAATGAAAATGTTGGCGAGGAAGATACTGAGATACTTGCGTCCAGAGTACTAGAGATTGAGATTCACAAGGATTAGGTGATAGAAATACTGCAGAGTGTGATAACAGACAAGTCCCCTGGGCTGGATGGGATCTGTCCTAGTATCCTCTGGGAAGCAAGGGAAGAGATTGATGAGCCTTTGGCGTCGATCGTCAAATCATCGTTGTCTACAGGAATAGTTCCTGTGGAATGGAGCAGAGCATACGTTGTTCCCGTGTTCAAAAAGTGTCGTAGAGACAACCCTGGTAATTACAGACCAGTGAGTCTCACTGCAGTTGTTGGTAACGTGTTGGAAAAGGTTATTATAGATAGGATTTATGACCATCTGGAAAAGAATAATCTGATCAGGGACAGTCAGCACGGTTTTGTGATGGGTATGCCTTGCCTAACGAATCGTATTAATTTTTTTGACAAAGTGACCAAACAGGGAGATGACAGTAAACCGGTTGATGTGATGTATATGGGTTTCAGAAAGTTGTTCGATACGTTTCCCCACAATAGGCTATTATACAAAATGCGGTGGACTGGAATTGTGGGAGAGATTGCAGCTTTGATCATAATTGGCTTGCCAATATAAAACAGTGTTGTAGTTGATGGAACATGTTCTTCTTGGTGTCCAGATACTGGCGGCGTACCACAAGGATCGGTGTTCGGTCCACTGCTGTTACATGAGATCTAACCTTGCCAATCAGTCTCCCATGGGGAACATTGTTGAACGCCTTACTGAAATCCATATAGATCACATTTACTGCTCTGCCCTCATCAATCTTCTTTGTTACTTCTTCAAAAAACTCAATCAAATTTGTGAGACATGATTTCCCACGCACAAAGCCATGTTAACTGTCCCGAATCAGTCCTTGTCTTTCCAAATACATGTACATTCTGTTCCTCAGGATTCCCGCCAACAATTGGAGTATTCTTGGCAGATGCAGTTTCATGTCGGGAATGCGAGATCATATACTTTGTTGGGAAGAATCAAAAGACACGCTACTATTAAAATCGATAGAAACGCAAACGATGTGCAGTGCAGAGGAGTCTCAGTGTTCTTATACATGAAACGAACAAAGGGTAATCCCATATTTATTTCTTGCTGGCAAAAGAAAGCGTTTTCTGATGCTTACAATTAAAGAGATGGTTTCCAAGAAAATAGGAAAATTAAGTCACCAGTAGAGTAATCAATTACCAAGATATCCCTCGTGATGTTTTATGGGACATGTGGGATTTTTTTGATTGTGGTTCTCCAAACGTTTTTATAATGGAACCGAGAGTTTTAGATGGGAAGTTAACATCACGCATGACTATTGCCATTTTTGTTACTCACACACAATATTTTTTCCTTGTACGATTTATTTCGCTTTGTGGTTTCTGCGAGTGGTCTTGTAAACCACACAAGCTTGTGAGTTCATTCCTCACTGTTCCTCAACTCCAGCCAAACAGACTTTACATCCTTATTTCCTGAATCAAGGTAATCGCTAACCATTGCATAAATGTCATTAAAACTTCGGTATTTCACAGGCCTCTGTATATCATCTTACAATATTAATTAATCCTTTACTGTATTGCAGTTGCGCATAAGAAGAGAAAAATAGCATCGAGAATGGAGGACCTCCGCTTCACACATCCGTTATTGAAGCGAAAATGCAGATTACTGCCCATAATACGATCGTGGAAGCATGTGCTGAACCCTCAGGAAACACAGAATAAGTGCAGTGCCACAGGGCATGTCAGGGACAGCACCAGAAAGACAACAGAAATGCTGCTATGAACTCCTATTTTGGATGTATTTCTCAATGAGCAATAGAGTGTTACATGTGTTCCATCAGGGGTTACCTCACACAAAGAAGTAACCAGTGCTGCAGACGGTCATATCATCCGAGTTCCAAGCCCTGAAATCAGAGACATTCAATATTCTGTGCATAACTGCAAGGAACAGCTGTCCGAGGCGTTTACAGTCCAGGTGAAATTACGAATGCAGCTCTCTAGTTGTCAGCCTCTTTCTCCTATGTCGTGTTTCGTGCAGTCCCTGCATGGAATCTCGTCAACCACGTTTGACCTGCACATGATGCGGATTGGGCCTTGTTTTCTCGTGAGTTGTTGTCTGAATGAGGCTCTCGGTTTCTGTGCTGTCATAAGTCCGAGTGTTCAGAAGAGTCTGGATATCGTTTTCCAGAATTTGTTTTTAATACAGGGAAGCATGACTTAAAAATTACATCAAAGCATATCCTCGCTGCGAACTTTGTGTGCCATGCATCTGCGAATGAAGGTGTGTGGATATTGGTTCTTGGCAAAGAATTTGTGTGGGGGGTCCAGCAGTCCCTAGTCGCAAAACGTACAAACGGCAAGGGCCACACATTCGACTAGAATAGCACAACAATAATAGGACAGGGCAAGCAGAAGACAGCCAGACAATTCCTGGAAGCAGGGCACATATCTACGGATTCCATCCGTTGGACCCAATCTGCAATCCCAACAAATGGAAGCAGCGAGAATGAAACCAAATGAATTCGTACCAAAACATAGGAGCAGCGCTTCACAGGAACCTCTGTAGCGCTGAGAATGTCACCCAGACAAGTGACATCTTCTCGAGTCACCGAACTTTTCAACAAGAACTCCAGAAGCATCCGAACTTCACATCTTTCTGCTCCAAAACACTCCGCTTTTCCACAAATGAGAATTGCACACTCAACTACCGCGTGTAAGATGAGAATACCAGCCCCTACACTACCAAGGGCGGCAGTAAGAGCGAGGGGAAACAGCTGCCACTGTCATTCCACAGCTACAAACGTTCTTTTTGAAAGGTACATTTTCGTATGAATGTCAGGGCAGCAGTAGAATATGGGAAGTTAACAGCCCGCGCTGTGTATTCATATTCTGGACAATGTGAGTTGTTCACAGTTTTCCCTAAAAGTGAGTGGACGTCGTTATTTCACCGCTGTTGTGAAGCCAGATCCTGCACTAAATCTGCTCCCTCGTTTTTTGTTGTTGTGGCTAAAAGTTGGGCAATCGCAACGTAAAACGTTGTTATATTTCTCTCATTTCCTTAATTACTGTTCTGGTGAGGGAGGCTGGAGATTAGCTCGCTCGATCAGGTGGAGGCACCAACGCATTGTTGAGCTAATTTAATCGAGAATATAATTGGTAATATTCACTTTGCATGGTACATTTTTCTGTTATGTTTTATGTTACTTGAGCACTTTCTGTTACTTGGCAATGCACTAAATCTCCAGAATGTCGGGAAGCTCCGTTTGGAATTGCTTCGGTGCTATTTGTGTGAGCAGTTCTGGACATACACGTCTCGCACTGCCTCACAGACAGAAGTAATGAGTTTGTGTGTCTGATAATGACTCTGCCTTTTGAGTTTTGCACCTGGTCCACGTTAAGAGCTGTCAGTTTTTGGATTCACTGGAGAGTTGATGGGACAACACGATTTGTGAGGTTTTTTTTAGTCAACGAAATTATTTGATGGAGAATTTGGGAATGTATCAAGGAGAGTGGTCATTGTCTGTAAATGTCTGGAAAACATTCCTCTCTGTGTCATTTCAAAACATTACGCCTCAAGAAAAAATAAAATTCAAACACGCTGACTTAGTAACAAACAGCATGCGTTTTTGCAGGTGGTCTATTCAAACTGTTGTCAGGTACTGGAGTGTCACAGAATTGCCGAGCACGGAAGCAAACCTTCCTATCCAACTAGCACCTGCTGAACAGATGACCGTAACTAATCTAAACATATTTGCCAATATTTGTCCCTTATCTCTCCGAACACTTCCTGTCTGTATACCCATTTAGATGCCTTTGGAGTATTGTGAGTGCACCAATCCCTGCCACTAAATTTAGCAATTTATTCGACATGCACAAAAATGTCTGTATTAAAAACAAGTGTCGCTCACATCCCTTTCAAATTGTACTGCTCTCACATTAAACCTATGCTATCTCGCTTTAAACTCACGTGACTTCTGAAAAAGTGTAGATTGACTATGTTCTCTGCTCCTCTACCTCATGATTTTGTAAACTTTTCCAAGGACATCCCTCAGGCCTGAAGCTCCGGGGAAAACTGTCGAAGAATATTCAGCTTCTCGCTAATGTCCACACTGTGCAAACCTTTCAAATCGTTGTAATTTCTTTTTAATTATGCGAAGGTATTCAAAGAAAGTGCCAGGGGAAATTGCCCGAAGTGAAGAGATGCTGAAACATTAGTCTTGATAGGTTTGGCGCTTAGTTATCGTCAGGTAGCGTCGCTGAGTGGTTTAATGTAGGTAAAAACAATGAATACAGATGCTGGAGACCAGATTCAGGATTAGTGGTGCTGAAGAGCGCAGCAGTTCAGGTAGCATCCGAGGAGCAGTAAAATCGACGTTTCGGGCGAAACCCTGGGTTCCCTGAAGGGCTTTTGCCTGAAACGTCGATTTTACTGCTCCTTGGAAGCTGCCTGAACTGCTGTGCTCTTCCAGCACCACTAATCCAGAGAGGTTAAATGTGCTGGGTTTGGGGTCCAATGTATATTGCGTCGTGGGTTTGAAACCCAACTTTGCAATAGAACAACAGCAGGCAGCTTTTTATGACAGAACTACACAGGTCCTGATATTGTTTTATGGGTGTGTTTGTTACTCCTCGGGTCTCTCACCCTCTCTGCGGTAAACACGGGTACATGAGCAACTGATTCTTAAAATAATGAGAACTACTGCTGTCCACATTATTCCTGTCCGTTGGACCCAATCTGCAATCCCAACAAACGGAAGCAGCTGGAATGCAACCAAATGAATTCGTACCAAAATATGAGAGCAGCGCTTCGCAGGAACCTCTGCAGCGCTGAGAATGTCACCCAGACAGGTGAGGAAAAGTCTGCAAACCATCTTCCTCGCGTCACCGAACTTTTCAACAAGAACTTTCGCTGTCCTCTCGAGCGCTGTGCGTTTGGATGTGCACACGCACAAATTTGCTGCCAGTTGCTGTGTCTCAAATGGTCAGAGCATTTCGTCGAAATGTTGGTTCTCCTAGCCGAAAAACAGCACAGAGCTGTACATCTCTATAACTCTATGACTCTAAGTATTGAGACCGACCATCTTCTGACAATACAACCACGAGAACTCATCCATGATTGACCCTGAGTCCGCAGTGAGTGAAACGGTCATGTGCAGCAGAATGTGACCCCACTCTCTACAAGCCCCCGCTGCCAACAGAAAGGGGCCACTGCGGTTTCAGTCAGCGGCTTCCTGCCCATACCTGGGACACAGCTCATGGAAACTCCTTGCTCAGGAACGGCTGTTACCGTGTGAAAAGGTAAAACATTCTAATTCAAATTGGAAATGGCTTCAGAAGATTGTTCCTGTTTTTAAAACATTTTATAGTCAGAATTCCTGCCTCGAATATGAGAAGTGGTAAACTTTGTAGGCAGGTAGAACAAAGAAAGTGTTGATGGTGAGGACTGTATCTCTTCAGCAGATGGGATTCCCTACACTCTAATCAGAAATGATTTGGTTTCCTGAGGTGTTTTCCCGATTGATTTGCAGTCTGCCAGATTGTCTGGGAATCACTTCGGCGACCTAAGGATCAGGGTCAAAATATGAAAATATTAACAGAGAATCGTAAATCCCGGGGCAAGGCCTAAATGGATTGTAATGGTCTAAAGGAATAAATCTGAAAATTGATAGACTTGAAAAATGTTATTTGCAATGGGGAGGAATGAACGAGATTTTTGAAAATTGCCGTTTCAGCTGAATTAAACTCAGTATGAAATGATAAATTAACCAACATCAATCCTGTCCTGGCTCGCTCAGTCGGTAGAGCTTGAGACCTTAATCTCAATGGTGTGGGGTCGAGACCCACGCAGGGCGCTGTTGTTTGTTAATAGGTATGCCGCTCTCCATTAATGTTGCAAGAGCGAATTCGCTCGCTGAGGCAGGTTTTGTTGACACATTTTTCCTCCGTTTTTGATCATCTCTTGGTTTCTGAGTGAAAACTGTCTCCACTGTACTGCAGGTGCAAGAGACAAGGTTATCAGTTCAGCCAAATATGCTTTAAACGATGTCCCTTCCAAAACGTGAGGTACCATTCCAAACGTGCCCCAACCAAAATGTCCAGAGACGTCGAATGCGAATGGCCACATGACAGTGACAGCTGCATGTCAAATGGTGCTGCAATAGAATTAACTGAATGAGAATGCTCTGATGGAAACCGAATGGAACTCTCCCTGAATTTTTCCCAATTCACTCGGTAAATGATGCTGTTGTGCACCCATATGGGTTTACGTCATGAACAGCTTATTGTCAGTAACACGGATGGGGGTGATGCAGGATAGTGAGGTTTCCGTGTGGGTCACAAGTGATTTGTTCAAATAGGGAATTCAAACGTCCACAGAGCAGACATAGCTGATTGGTCCAAGATCACACTTCTCCCTTCTGTTTCAGTACCAACAAAAGAAATTGCGGGAAAATCTCAGCAGGTCTGGTAGAATCTTGGAATGGAAAACCGAGTTAAGTCTTCAGGACCAGTGACACTTATTTCTCCATGTCCGTCTCCGTCTACCTTTTTATTGAATATCTCCTGACTCTCAACTTTATACTCAGTTTATCTTTTATTACTCCGTTTCCAAACATTCTCCCAGCCTCCAAATTTAATAGCAGAACTGTTTCATCTCTCACCTCGCCGAGTTATGAGAGGAGGACTTCGAAATGCACGATTAACTCTGTTTCTATTTCCTTAGGTACTGGATGGCCAGAGGCCAGAATGCATTAGAGGACAGTTAGAGCTTTCAGCCCATCTGGTCTGCCGCCGTTCGATCATGACTCATATCATTCCCAAACCAATTTTCAGCCTTCTATCTGTGACACTTAGCTCCCCTGAATTTAGGATCCAGTCTTTTTCCCAGAGTGCGAATGAAACCATCCCAACCGTCTCCACATATGCTGGCAGCTGTTACACAGTATCTGGGTGTGATCGAGCTCAGTTTCAGTCCCACACAGCAAACACATCTGTTCTGAGCAATGCAATCCCCGCTGCATTAGAGATCGATCGGGTCTCTGACCCCACGGTTTTTCTGCGAGGCAGTAGTTAGCTCCTTCACCACCCACGGCAAGGACCGGTGTTTCAAAATGTGGGGACAAAGAACGACAGGCACAAGAGTTTGTACAGGTTCGGTCGAAAGGGTTGTTGTCAACTTCAGTGGAGTCCCTGCTTCAGAGTCTGGGTTTGAATCACCCAGGCCTGGATAAAATTCCAAGTCAGGAAATGAAGATTTATTTCTCCTCTTCTTGTGGCTAATCTGAATGAAAACCATTTTCTGCTTCCACAGAGAGCACAGACCCGGTTCTGCCAGAAGGAATCCAGTGATTGATTGCATCCAACTGGAATCATAGAGACATAGAGATGCACTGCAGGGAAACAGACCCTTCGTTCAAACCTGTCCATGCTGACCGGAAATTCCAACCCAATTTGGTCCCTCTTGCCAGCACACGGCCCATATCCCTCCAAACCCTTCCTACTCATCTACCATTTCAAATGCCTCTTAAATGTTGCAATTGTACGAGCCTCCACCTCATCCTCTGGCAGCCATGGCAGCACATACACGAATAAATTGTCACTGGAAATCCCCTCTAAGGATCTCGCCTTTCAGAGCTGAAACGATCTTGCTGTTGATTCAATGTCGCTATGTCTAATTCTTGGACATCATGACTGTATCACTGTGTTGAGCACTTCGAGGACGAAGTAAAGTAACTTACCATCTCAATCTCTTGAGTAATTGTTTTTGGGCAGTGAAGCCTATCCCAAAGACGTGCATTCTCCAGAATTTCGTTTGAAAAAGCTGCAGTTCCCAAGTGGATCCCCGAAAGTGATCCGGAACAAGTGTAAAGTTTCGAAGGGAAAGTAGGATAAACTGAAAGTCAATGATGACTGTGATGAATGAGGCAGAAAGTGAGTGAGGAGCTGTTGGTACAAGGATCAATGTCAGTGCTAATGGTTTAGCCCTTACTGCCCACTGTTAACACCGACTCACACACCACTCCTGGTAAATTCACCACAATTACCCTGGTCTCTTGGTATGAGTTTTCCTCTGTGGATATTCACGCGGTAAATCGGCCCAGGGATGATGAACGCATACTGTTTATCCTGTCAGGTGAAAGAGGTGAAGGCATCCGTTTGAAATCAAAGCAAGAAGAGATTGCCTCTTCCTGTACATTTTCAGTGGAGAGTCACCAGCTGTGAACTTCTTTCCTGCACAAGCAGACGTTGATATAAATTCTCATCGAGCAGCTTTATTACAGAAAGGTGGTCCGATTAACTGTGATCAAATACTTCATTAAATGCCCTTATTGATTTGAAGAACAGTGTCTGTAGTTTCGTCAGTTAAAGCATATGGTAATAACCAGGCGTTAATGGTGTCAAATGCTGTCAAATGTTCTGTACATTGAAAGGAAATTGTTTAAACTTCTTGTAAAAGCCGTATTGTTTATCCAACATCGCGAAAGTGATAGTTCAGCATGCTTCTCCTGTTTGAGCTCAGTCCGTTGTTATTTCGTGCTACCAAGCCCTACCGCCTGATGTGGACCCATTAATCTATGTTCTATCCTACTAATTCAACGCAGAGTTCTTTTTACTCTGTTCGACAAGGATTTGTCTATCTCTTCTACTATTATTCTCCATCCGTCTTTTCAAGTTTTTTTTGGGAATAATGAAGAGACGCAGGAGACACTGCAGACTTGCAGGACAATGTTTTAGTAATAATGCATCCAATGAGATAATGGCTCTCATTGTCTGCTGTCACCATTCATTGATTTTAGGCAAACGGCAATGGCATCATAGAAATCCTATAATTGGAGTGAAACTGCTTTTTTTCTGTTCTATTATGAATACTATTTAGAATTGTAAAAGATCATAACGTTTTGAGTGAACAAATGTCACCTGATCTCAGACCTAAGTAACATAGGCATTACTTAGAGACTGTGAGCCCAGTTCTACACACTCTGGCCGGGCGGGGAGGAGAAAGCCACGGAACAGACTCCGATTTTAACACTTTTGCAAGAGTAGAAATGAAAAATGAGGGATATTGACAGACAGAGAGTGGGAGAATGTAGAAGAGAGTGAGATGGTACAGAGAGACAAAGGGAGACAAACAGAAATTCTCCATTCACCATGGCTGCTCATCGACATAAAGGAGAAGAAAAAGGTCATGAAGGCCAGCCTTTCACCAACTCAGGGCAACAGCAACAGTATTACAGCTAATAAAGGAATTTTGCATTTTTACAGATGACGTCTGTCAGCTAATGAGAGATTCTGGTAAGTATGCTGTTTCACGAAGTGAAATTGACAATTACCCAGGCAATAAAGCAATAAAAAGCATAAGTAGCCTGAATCTGTGATATGATACATTAAATCTCTTTGTCTCCACAGATGCTGTCAGGCCCTGCAGTGTTTCTCTGTCAATTCCTGTTGTTGATTCAGATTTCCAGGATTCACACTTCTTTGTTTTATGCTAGTCTGAATCCTGTTTGTGACAATACTCGATTAATTGCCAGTTCCATACAAAATTCCCTGCTTTGGGAAGGTTGTCAACAACATAAACGGTCAGAGGAAATCCCCCATTGCTACAGCAGTGAGAGCACTGAGTCCTTAACAGTAGACTTCCACGGAAAGTGAAATATGGCGCTGCATGTTTTCTCAATGAATCCACTTTTACGTATTTCATTTGTGATCATTTTAGCTGCACATCAGTTTCTTTCTTTCTTCCATTTCTGTCAGCTGGGAAAAGGCCTTTCCGCCCATCTGCAGTGCGGGTATTGGACATTCATCTTTTCGAGTCCAGGAGCTACTATTTCTTGGAGGACCTTCTGCACTGCATCTCGGGTGGGGTGTGTACCACTATATTCACCTGTCTATAGATATCGGAGAAGGGTCTATCTATTCCACATCACCAGGCTTCCTCATCGCTCTTCTGAATCTTGATTATTATTACCCTTGCCATGGCACCTCCTTCTTTGATACTGGAAACCGATATCCCGTGTCAGGTGTACCTGTAGCCGTGGTGGATACTACTCAGTGCCAGTAACTGGGTACACAAGGATCTCTGCATAAATATTTATTGCCTTATTTATAGTCGTCCTGGTTACCAAACGGGCATGGGTGGCATGTAAAGGTCAACTTAACATCCTTGGTTAAGATTACCGTCTGCGGTTGTACCCCAGATACTCCTGCCATCACAACTCGTCCTGCCATGCAGCCCCATATTTCTATGAATCTTCTAATCACTACTTACACTTATTTGGATCCGGTGTTGTCCGATGTCTCCTCAAGGTCAGCTACATGTTTGCAATGGCTGGCGTGTATCAACGTGGCTCTTTCGGCGATCTTAACAGCTATCTGTGTTGTAGGGAGCCCTTGGAACGGTCCCAGCCAGCTCTTCGCCTTCATGCTTTTGCTCCTGAAATCTTTCACCACTATCCAGTCTTCAGGTTCCAGATTATGCATCTTCCCTTCTGCTGATTGGGTGCCCTTCTTTTGATTCTGTATTTGAGACAGAAGTGTGGAGAGTTTTATACCGTAACATAACATCTCGTCCTCACAGTGGTCTGTTATCTGTCTTACAATCGGTCTTGGGCCAATTCCTGTATTGGGACAACTTCCAAACAAAATCTCAAACGTCCTAAGATTTACTCTTCTTCTCCTTCATATACTTTAGAACAATTGGAAATGCCTTTGTCTATGTCACCTTTAGTTCCTCACAACATTTTGCCAATTTATTTTTAAGGGTAGTTTTCTCTCTTTCCACTACCTCACCGCTCGCTGGGTGGTAGGCACAATGTTGCCTCACCATTATTCCCAAGTAATCACTGATCTGCTATAGGGCAATATTTATAAATGGCATTTCATTGTCGCTGCTTAGACTTTCAGGGATGCCCCATCTCGGAATTATTTCAGTTAGCAAAGCCTTGGCTACCGCACTAGCATCCTGTTTAGACGTGGGAGCACTTCCACCTCTTGGCAAAACATCGACTATTACCAAACAATGCCTTTTCCCTTCGCTGGGTGTTAGTTCAATAAACTCCATCTGTGAATGTTCAAAGTGTCTTTGGGATTGGGGGGTGTTCTGCCTGATTCATTTGTATTCCCCTCCCCACATTATTAGTGGCACAGATAACAGATTATTCACATTTTTATTATGAACAATGAGTAAATCCCTTTCTGTACCAGCGTGTTGAAATATTGTCGTACATCCCCACTTTTGACACATGGTCCTTACCGTGTGTTACTTTGGCATAGAAAGGGAATAAAGATCGTGGTAGACAGGGTTTACCATTGGGGCCACACTGCACCCATTCCCTCATTCTGCACCCTGCCCTTGTCCATTCACGCTTCTCCTTCGTTGTGGCCTGCGACTGTAAGTCCCATAAGTCTGCTTTGGATTACAAATATTTGACATACACATGTCAAACTGATCACTTGGCGGCTGATTGGCTGCCGTCCTTGCCGCTGAGTCTACATTTTCATTGCCTTGAGAAATTGAATCATAATGCTTCCTGTGGGCTTCACGTGGACACACAGTGATTGATTTAGGCAATCGGACTGCTTTCAGGAGGTCAGAGATCAGGCCATGTTATGTGATTGGCTTTCCAGTGGAGGTCAGAAAGCCCTTGTATTTCCACAAGGATCCAAAATTATGTACAACCCCGAATGCATATCTGCTGTCGATGTAAAAATTCACTGTTCTGCCTTCGGTCAATTTACATGCCTCAATCAAGGCAATCAGCTCTGCTGCTTGCGCTGACAGATGAGAAGGAAGTGATCCCGCTTTGACTACCTCGTGGGTAGTTGCTACATCATACCAGACACTGGCCTAGCTCTTTGCTTCTGAATACTGACCTATCCACAATAAAACGCCGTATCCAGATTCTAAATTGGCGAATCCTACACGTCTGGTCTCGGGCTTCAAACCTAAGAACTTCAACTGTTGTTCCACAAGTTGTAGTTTTGCGAGACTAGATGGCAGAGCATCGCAAGCCTACCTTTCTCACATTGTTTCTCTGTTGATGCTGCGATTAAGCATTCGCTTACATACTGCAGAAGCACTGACCCCCCCGGTTAAAACAAGAGTCTCCAGACTCCTGTGTAGAGCCTCGTTAATTATGGTGGGGACTCACAGTTATCTTGAAAATGTCACGTGAAAGTATACTATTGGCCTTTGAATGGAAATGTGAACCAGAATTGAATGTTGGCGTGTAACGGTACACAAAACAAGGCATTTGCTAAATCCACAATTCAGAGCCATTTACATCCGGTGGAATTTGAGCCAATATAATATAGGGGTTGGGGACATTTGGGGTGTGCGGAATAACAGCGTTATTGATAACCTGCAGGTCATGAACAAACCTCTATTCTCCCGATTGACCTGGAATGTTTGCCTTTTTGAACGAAAAAAAATGGGTGTGCTCACCAGTGATTATTCACGGGGGATTATCACTCCAGCCTATAAGAGAGATTCAAAGACTGGGGTAATTCCTTGCACAGCCTCGGGTTTTATCGGTTCTTTTGCTTTGCAAGGACGATAATCAGACTTCGGGGTTATTCTTAAGGGTTCGTATGAACCCCACATCGTGTTAGCCTTTTCCCCTGAAATCAGTTGGGACCCTTCTTAATCTTGGGTCCGAGACATCTACCATAGGTAAACGCCAGACGACACGACTGGTGGGTATTACCTGGACTGCCCTGTCTTCCTGAGTTAGCCGATTTAGTATCTTCCTATGCGTCCTTATAACTGCATTGAAGCAGATAACCACACCGACCCTGAAGATACAATCTTTTGTTTTTTTTGTGGCTGTCGTACCCATGGTCCCAAATTCTGACACCTGTCGCTGGATGCCTTCGCCAATGATCCGTGAGGAAAAGAGCCTTCCACATCAAAAATAAACAGGGTCTACTTAGCGTCACAGATATTTAAAAAAGTTTAAAGTGACAGCACATCTGTGACCATTCCAATAAAATTCGCACAATAACAACTGATCAGGTTTAACCAATCTCCTTAACCAATCCTTCTCTTATGATTTGTCAGGACCATCGCGGTGTTTGTGTGCTGTGCAGTGCAGCATATCTCCAGCAAGAAAATCGCTGTTAATGGGATTAACATGGCTACTTGCTTCCTGGGTGAGTGAATCGCTGAAGGAACCTATCGCTCTCTGACATGCATCACGCGTCATGATTCGTATTTTCCAGCCTGCACTGTTAAATCTTCTTTTTGTATTACCTGCAAGCCCGTCGGGATACTGTGCAAATCCGACCCCAGTCTCACTATGAGATCCCGAGACATCAGATATACAGAACAAGATTCTGGTAACAGAAATGAGAATTGGAATTTCTCCGCATTACTGGTTTCGCACAATAGGGGTGCGGTAAATCTCTCGCGTGTCACGAATCCTGACGCACCCATTAAGTTGAGGAAGCTTCCGTTCATCTTTATTTGCGTCGACTCTCTGAACTGCCTTGAATTATGAACTGAATATGTTGCCCTTGTATCTTCCAAAAAAGTAAGAGGTGCACCTTCCACATATAACATAGATGTAAGCATTGACTTATATGCATCATCGTTGTGCTGAAAATGTAGTTCACGCTTCGGTAACTCAGTGCTCAGGAGAGAGGTGGGACATGTTTCAGTGCCCATAAGGTTAGTAGTAGAGATGAGCATAAGCGAGTATTCGTTGCCAAGCATAAAGCAAAGAGGTTTACCTATAACTTTGGGGCTGCCCACCTCCAACTCAGCCTTCCTCCATTAGTCACCCTGCTGCCCAGCCTCCAGAGCCAATTGAGACAGTGGTCCATTGCTCTGCAAACAAAGCACCCGCCAGATTTACCTCTGCCAGCCCTTATTTTCACGCAGCACCTCCTTCCAAAGGCTGGGAGACCATTTGCATCATAGTCAGCTGAGCCTTATGTGTTTGCTGTTCCATCTTTAATTTCAGTTTTTCCTTCTCTTGGGCAAGAAATTTTTCAGCATGAAGCGCGTGGAGTTCCATCAAATTCAGGTTTCCTGTGTCCCAGGTAATACATTGGCAAAACGCCTCATGTAATGGGCGCCTGATAGCTTTCACATATTCCCTTTAAGGTACAATTCGCTTCTTCTTAGCAACACTTCAAGGTCAGTGGCCTGAAACATTCGAGTTCCTTTCCAGATAAGGAGTTGTTTTTTTTTCTACTTCCTTGGCTGTTGATATGGTAGTTTGCTGGCCTTGTACGTCTGCTATTAGTTCGGTTTAAATATACATATATTTTATTTCTGTCTGCAACACTTGCCCTCTGCAAAGTCAGGCCCTTACTTTTTTGTTTCCCTGTGGTTTTATTGGTTTCAAAAGAAATGTTAATCTTCCATTGCAATGGACATCCCATTATTTTCACAGGTCGGTGCAACATCGAGAGCCGAAGTGCCTGTACTGCACTGTAACGTTCTGTGTTGTAAGATACATTTCCTGCTGGTTTCCGATGTCTCTCCTTACTGTGGAAACTTCTGGACACATCTTCCAGTGATTTGTCTGCACTTCATTCAATCCAGAAAACTGTAGTTCCTGCTGAGAATGTGATCTCTCTACAATGGAGAGAGGAAAACAGAGTCGGTGACAAAGCTGAGATCACTTAAGTTCTGTCCAGAATCAACAAAAATTATCCCGGTCTTCCAGTGTCCTGTCACTTTAACATTGCATTGTGTACCCAAGCCATCATACCAGTCTCTGGTCTCCTGCAGTTCTCCTTCAAGGCACAGCGCAAGCTGGAAGATCGGCAACTCATTTTCTACTGAAAGACCATGCAGATTTCAACATCGAGGACCCAACATCGAGTTCAATCATTTTGGATCCTGTCCGCCCTCTTCCACATTTTTCACCCACCTACACATCCCATCAGTTCCGAACACGAATCATTGGACTCGAAGCGTTAACTGTCCTTTCTCATCATAGATGATTTTGTTCAGACATTTTGGCATTTCTTCAAAGAACATTTCTTCTTCCGTTGTAATCGCAAGACTGCAGGAACCGTCTGATTGCAGGAGGAGAAGTTTACAGGAAATGAAAATAATGCCAAGGGCTGGGCCATTCCCATTGTGAAGGTAGATGAGCTAAGCTGGGACTGTGTAACTGAGCACAGAGAAGGCTGAGTGAGAAACTGATTAACATGCACATATTATGAAGAGGATAGATATGTATGACAGGAATAAGGCTTTTTGGGAAGGAATAATAACCAGTGACATAGATGAAAAGCAGGAGAAAAGCGGTTTAGAGGAGATTTAGGAAGAACGCTTTCACCATAGAGGGTTGTTAATCTGGAATTTCTTAACTGAACGTGTGGTAATGCTAAGTGTTATGAGGACATTTCAGCAGTATGTAGCCGAACACTTGAAGATCCAGCGCACACGTGGATAAGGACCAGATACTGGAAAGTATGACGAGGTCAGACAGACGTGAGATGGGCGTCCCGAACGAAATCATTCTCAGGCAAAGTTTAGTGCTGAAAACTGGGTGAGGCAGCGACTCTGTGGTGCAATGGAAAGCGCGTTGAATTTCTACGTCTTTCTTAAGACTGCCATTCAAAAGTTGTGGATGCAAATCTCATCAGAGTCGAGTTTTAGTTTATGGTTTGAAAGGTGTTCAGACCAGACTCGGCTGCTCATCTGCAAAACCTTTGACATTCATGCAGAAACCTAACTGTCCAGAAATGCAGCATTTTCCTCTCAGCGATGAATAACTTCGATGTCTATTTATGGTAGAGAGCGATAAATATGTGTTCGCCACTTGGCAACACGATGATATGGATACTCTGGAAAAAGACATAAAAGTGATGTCTGAGCTATGATGGTACAGAATGGCGTGGCGGGGCAGGAGCGATGTTAAGAATGACCTACTTTTGCTCCATTCTGCTTGAGTCTTTTCTGGCCCAGGTTTTTAAACAATCACAATTAGAACAATGTGAATCTACACCAATTAATATTTTCTGTCTCACCTCCACTTCGCTACCCTCCAAGCTGGAATAGATAGCTCCTGTTTCAGCTTTAGGTCAGACAGTGGAGGATTCTCACAAGTTCTCTGTTAGGCTGAACATCCCTTCACAGAGGTTTCCAAGTGGACACATGGAGCAAGCGATTACATGGATGCTGGGGATTGAGGGACAGATTTCCCTCTTGCTGGGCTAGAATTCTGGCCAAGGTAATGAACGTGAATTTCTGACATTTTCGAACTTACTCTGGATTCTTGCGACTTTACTAATTAAACTAAAATTCAATTTGCCCTTGCATAACATGATTAATTTTACACTATTTATAAAAAAAACATGCGACATGTCCTTGGATGTAGTAATGCAGAGGATTGTTGACCTTGTGTACAGTGTGGGTCATTGTGCCGTATGAACATTCCAAAGGATGCTGGTGAAGTACCAGTGAATCGAATTCTCTGACGAATTGATACCGATAGAAGGAAAATCCCAGGACAGTGGCGACATGACATTGCCTGTGATCAACGCAGGAAGCCACGGTAAACGAACACAGAATTCAATTATGCCTATTTTCACCACATTTTACTATGTCATTTTCCTGAATCTGATGCTCCATAATCGATAATCCATCATCAGTATAACTTTCTCTGCGCTGTGTTTCATTTCAGATCTTCAGCAAAATTGGTTTGAGGTGCCCAGTGGTAAGATCAGTAGCCATTGGTCATCAGTACACGGCAGCTCCAGTGGTGCAATTCGTCAGTTTGATGGAATTGCACGACATAATGTAAGTGCGTAAGGTGCCAAAGTTGCACATTCGGTTTTCGCCAGGTTTTGGTTTGACTGATAGTGACCAGAGATGATTGCAACTTCAAGCTGAAGAACAGTTCAAACACCGAATATTACACCGCAATAAAGTTCATTTTGGCCCTAACGTTGCACCGACCTGTGATACCAATCTGACTAGTATTTTACCATCATAATCCGCCAGTTTATACAATGACCATTTCATTGCCCTGAAAGTTGCTGAGTCTCCGAGTGTTGAAGGCAAGCCGTCCAGCCCCCTGACTACTCCCTGATAAAGGCACCTACCTCGGTATCTATCACCCTCAATTTACATCGATGTGCTCTTATGCCAAAATTACCATTTGAAGAAAAATGCCTTCACTGTCCACCTTCTGGCAACCTCTGATCATCTTCTTTGTCTCTCTAAATTCACCCCTCAAACTTTTTGTCGCGAACAAAAACCGCCTCAAGCCCCTCAACCTGTCCTCGTAAGACCATCTCTCCATCGAAGGCAACATCCTAGAAAATGTCCTCTGCACCCTTTCCAATACTGTCACATCCATCGCATCATGTGGCCACCAAAAATGCACGCAACTCTACGAGTGCGGCCACACCAGTTAATTTCTGGAGCCGCAAAGAGATAATTTCGCTCTGAAACTGGATCACTCTCCCAAGAAAAACTAACACACCGTACTCCTTGCAAACAAACCTGTCAACGTGATTAATAACTTTCCGAGTTTTACATACATGGGCACCGAGATCGCTCTGCACATCTACACTTCCAAGAATATTACAATTAGCCAACAACTCTTTATTCTTGTTGCTCCTTCCGAAGTAAATTATCTTACACTTTTCCACATTCAAATCCATTTGCCACTTCTGAGGTCAGCTCGGCAGATTATCCATGCCCCTCTGTAACCGTCAGCAGATATTGGCACTATTGACAACATCGTCGATCTTAATGTCATCTGAAAACTTACGAATCCATCATTCCATGCCCTAATCCAGGTCATTTATAAAAATGACAAACAACAGCGGACACAAAAAGGAACCTTGTAGTACACCATCAGTTACTGAACTCCATGATTATCATTTCCCATAAACTGCCACACTCTGTCTTCTTTCAGCGAACCAATTTCTGATCCAAACCGCTAAACCATCCTCAATCCCATGACTCTATATTTTATGCAACAGCCGACAGTGCCTTACTGAAAACCATATCCACCACATCAACCACTTTACTCTCATCCACCTGTTTGCACACCTTCTCAAAGACCTCAATAAGGTTTGTGAGGCACAACCTGCTATTCATAAAATCGTACTCACTATCCCGAATCAACTTCTTCCTTTTTCGATGATCATAAATCCTATCTCTCATAATCTGTTCCAAAACGTTAGCTGCAAGAAAGCTAAGGATGACTGTTCTATAATTACCAGCATAGTCTCTACTCCCCTTCGTGAAGAAGGGGACAATATTTGCTAAACTCGGGTCTTCTAGCACTAATGACATAAACACTGACACAATAAAGCTTATAGTCAAAAGTTCTGCAATCTCCTCCCACGATTCGCAGAGAATCCTCGGATACTTCCCATCAAGTCCAGGGGACAAACGTATTTTTATACTTTCATGAATTGCTAACAACTCCTCTTTGTGAATGTAAATTTTGTTTATTCTAATAGGTTGCATCTCAATACTCTCTTCGACAACATTGTCTTGTTCATTTTTGATATTCTGTACACTACATTAGTTTTGTTCATGCTGGGCCATCAGGAGCATACATCAGGAGCATTTCCGAACTGACAGCCAGACTACTGCGACCACTAGGACTTATAACAGCACACAAACCAACAGCCACTCTCAGACATCAACTCACCAGAACGAAGCAGCCGATACCCAGCATGAGCAAAACTAATGTAGTGTACAAAATCCCATGCAAGGACTGCACAAAACACTGCATAGGACAAACAGGAAGACAGCTGACGATCCACATCCACGAACATCAACTAGCCATGAAACGACACGACCAGCTATCCCTAGTAGCCACACACGCAGACGATAAGCAACATGAATTCGACAGGGACAACACTACCATTATAGGGCAAGCGAAACAAAGAACAGCCAGTGGATTCCTAGAAGCATGGCACTCATCCACAAACTCCATCAACAAACACATCGACCTGGACCCAATATACTGGCCACTACAGTGGACAGCGGAAACTGAAAACTGGAAGCGGCAGGGACAGGCCACTATAAATGCCGGAGGAAACACCAGAAAAGCGCTTCATAGGAGGCTCCCAAGCACTGAGGATGTCACCTAGACAGGGGACGAAACGTTTGCAACAAAAACTCCTAGCACAGCGAACAGAACCACAGCAACGAGCACCCGAGCTACAAATCTTCTCACAAGCTTTGATCAGTCCGTTCTACCTCAGCAGATTCAGTCACGCCCTCACCAATATCCTTTTTGCTACCAAAATACTGTCTTTGACGAATAATGCCACATCTCTCCCTCTGAAACGACTGTCCTGTTCTGACTGAAAAGTCGAAACTGAGGTACCAGGAACAACCATTCTATTCAGTCCTCCGTTCATGTCTCTGAAATGGCCACAACATCGAAGTCCCAGGTAACAACACATGGCACCTTCCCTATCCCAGATGCTTCCGGCGTTGAAGCAAACACACTTCAAGCCACCTTCATCCTTGCCAGTACACTCTTGTAAACTTGAAACGCTATTTATGACAAAACCACTCACAACCACCTGCAAACTGGAGCTACAATTCAGCTTCCCACTCTGCGGCTGAATTCGTTCAAACTCTCATGAAGAGCTTTGGCAAATTATCCCCTCAGGGTATTGGTACTCTTCTAGTTCAGGTGAAGACCACCCTGTTTGTAAAGGTTCATCGACTCCAGTATGAGCCCCAACTGTCCAGGTATCGGAATCTCTCCCTTCTGCACCATCCTTGCAACAACATTTTCAAATGCACACTCCCTACACTTCACCTCACTACGACGTAGAATGGGCAACAAATCAGAGAGAACACCTCTGTTTGTTTTAGATTTAAGATGTCACCCTCGATCCCTGAAATTCTGCCATACATCCACATCACTTTTATTACCGATGTTGTTAGTGCATATGTGGACAATGACTTGGGGTTGCCCACTCTCTCCCTTAAGGATCCTGAAAACACGATGCGAGACATCACAAACCCTGGTAGCTGGGAGACAACACAGCAATCACGAGTCTGCTCTATATCCACAGAATCTCAATCTGTTCCCATCGATATGGAGTCCCCAATATCAAATGCTCTCCTCCACTCTCCCCCACCCTTCTGAGAACAAGGGGCAAACTCTGTGCCAAAGACCTATACCCAATGGCTTTCCCCTCGTAAGTCATCCCGCCCAAAAATAACAAATATGATATGCATGTTACTGAGGGGCGTGGCCACAGCAGATGCCTGCACTGTCTGCCTGTTAGCGTTTCGGCTCCCGACTGTATCCCATCTATCTATTTCTTGTACCTGAAGTGTTACTGACTCCCTATAACTTCGCTCAATTCTACTCAGACTCCAAATGATCTGACATCAAGCTACAGTTCCCGAATGCAGTTGCCGAGGAGCTGGAGTTGGGTGCACTTCCTGCAGATGTGGATATCTGGGACATTATTGAAAACCCTTACCTCTCACATTCTACAGAAAGAAATGTCAAATGTCCGGCAATCCATTCCTAATATTGTCCACATACACACACTCATATATATATATATATGTATGTATATGCAGATCTATACACGTATATAAAAATGTGTGTGCACTTGCATGTATACGTGTGCGCATATATATTTAAAAGTTGCAAAAGAAAGTTGATTGAAACGGCATTTATTTTTTTAAGAAATTATTTTGTGGAATATTCTGTCGTTGGGAAATACCTCAGTTACTTACAACCAGCAGATATACTCCCTGAGTAAATATCCATCTCTCAATAGAGATACAGAGGTGACGTTTGAAGATGCTGACGTTTCTCATATCGCTGATCCTGTGCTGTGTTAAATTCTGGAAAGGATGTTTAGTTCGTTTCATGTTACTTATTTTGTCACATCCTCGCACAGGCCATTAAAACAATCCAAACATTATTAGATTTATCTCATTGGACAATGTTGTCGGCAAAACTGGAACCGAAATGATAAAGATGTTTGAAGTACTGCTATAAAGATTATAGGATTCAAACAGGAACATTTTTCGAGTCTTGTCACTGGATATTTTGGGGGGAGATGGGTGCGCAGCAAATGGTCTCACTCCCTTCTCTGTGATAGCAGCCAAATGTCCAAGGCAATAGATGAAAAGAAAATGGTGCATTCCATCGACAGGTCAGTTCCCACTCACTATAGTAGAATTTCGCTTTGATTGTCGCCAACGTATAAAGGGTTAGGTGAGTGGGGAGATCGGGATTCTGGTGGTAAGCTGAGACATTGCGATAATTAATCCCACACTGTTGGCATCACTTTATATCATAAAACAATTATCCAGCGGACTGAGCTTACCGACTTCCCTTTAGTGCTGAGCTAACAGAAACAGCTCAGTTCATTTACAATTTATGGAAGTTCATGTAGAACAAGCTGCTAAACCTTTCTTCACAATTAGCACTTTCTACACTTCGTCGTACTCAGTTGGAGGTGATATGTGGTATATTTCCATTTAACGTTAAGCAATTAGAAATTGTGCACCTAACGCTTACCCGACCCGGCCGACCAGACCCCCTGTCTTGGTGAAATTCATTCATTATGTTTCTGCACGTATTTTTACAAATACTTTAGAATCAGCTTCTGACACATTTTTCATGAAAAATAATCATTTTCGATTTCAATTACTGTAGAATGAAAAAGAAAATGCTCCAAACTTTTCCTTATCATTCATCGCTGGTTTTGAAATTCGAAAGTTTAGTTATAGATCCATCTGAATGAAGGATTTTCCCTCCTGTTTACTCTCAGCAAATGCACATCATCAGGGAAACTTCCACATGGACGCAACTCAGTTTTGCCTGGTTTCACGCCACATGATCTATTTATCTGTTCCACCACCCCATGAAACCCCGCCTTGTCTTTTCTAGTGGCGTTATGCCCAGTACTTCGTTGGCTTCCTTTCCATTCTTTTTTGTTTCCCAGTAGACGCTGTCCATTCTTCCTGACGTCTTTTGATTCCAGTCATCGGCATCCATGTCTTTTATCATCTCTTTTATATTCCAGGGAAGTCCATCTTGAGAAAGAATGTTGTTCCAATGCAACACATGAAAACCCGCTCGAATGGTGTATACTGTCATTATCATGTAGGGAAGACGGGAGCTAGTTCAGTTACAGGTGAATCGGTTGGTTGTCACACAATGGATCAACCACTGACTGGGGAAATGACTGTTTTTCTTCACTTTTCTCCCCTCTCTGAACATGTGATAAAACAACACAGTAAGGTATCATAGAATGCCGACAGTTAAAAAAACTGCCCACTTGATGCAACAAATTCACACCGATCCTCCAGGGATTAACCCTCACAGAACAATTCCTTACCATATTACTCTTCATTTGTTCGTGAATAAGGCACCTTACTGACAGTCGACCCATTTGGATTAATACCATGTCTCAGGCTCTGTGAGGCAGCAGTGCTAACCAGTGAGCCAACTTGCGGCCCTGCAGCAATATTTCAAGGCACATGCGGACGCGTGGAAAATGCGTTTCCTGTCAAAGATGCTCCACTTTTGTTGTTGTCCTTAGCCGGAACAATAATCCTGCTTCCCTGACCAAGCATTGCAACCAAATCACAGCGGTGATAGTGCTGAATTGTAACCACTAGCTGACATTTAGGACGGCAGGTGCAACTGCATATTCTCTTAACAGCATAGTATTTTTTTCCTGCGATGAGACGTTGCTTCCAAAAAACTATTCGTGACACCGAGCTTTTATAGCACAGAATAATGAATTATGTCAATCCCAGTCCATCAAATATCCATCCATTCTCATTTTCAGCTTCCAGTAGCCCGCAGCCTGACTTCTGAAGTGTTAATCTCAAAGAGACGTTCCCTGCAAAGGTTTAATCTCAAATGAAGAAGCGAATGAGACTGAAGTCAGATACGATTAAATTTGATCATGAGCTGCGGGAGAACTGAACCGCATTTTCAACCAAAGAGGGAAATATACAGACACATCTTGTGAGAATGACAAAGGCCTTAGGTTAGGAGAGGCCAACATTCAGAAAATGAGGAATTGAACTGTTTGCCTCTTCTTTCTTCACTTCGGGCTTTAAAACCCGATTCTGTTTGCATAAGAAAAGGGGTAAAAAGGCAGGCGACTGTCCTTCGAGGTCTGGCACAGTCGTGAATAATTGGTACATACTAATCGTTGAATTCTCCACCTGTTGAGGTAGCCTGGCTAGCTGTGCTCTTCCAGCCTCCTACCTGTTTCATTTGAATTCAAGCAGATTCCTGCCTCTACAGAAGGAATGGAAGCATTCAGCCGCTTCACTGTATGTTTTCCTCCCCCACTATTTCACCGTTACTTTACTGCTTCGACTGTATCACTTTGTTTTTCCCGTTAGACGAGAGCATTCTTGGCACCAGATGCTTGTCGTCCTAATGTTCCTCGAAGTAGAAACACAGATGGGGATTTAGAAAGTCAAGCAGATGAGGCCTGGTCCGTGGGGAAAATCACTTCACGATGTTCCCTCAGGAATAATTCCAAGAAACACGGAAAATGCTTCTGTGAATGTTTGTTGCAACCAAATTCAGCAAGGCCCAAGCGAGATTCGAATACACGACCAATGATTGCTCAGACCAATGCGCTCGCCTCTTAGCTATGGAGCCACCGGCAAAAATAAATATTTTTTCTGACTAACAGAAAATGATGAACTCTAGCACAGCAAATTCCGTCGTCCGAGGTTCGTGATGCAAGCTTCGATTTCTGTTTTAAAATACGACTTGAAACCCATTTCTTTCATCACTTGTTTGATATAACATTTTGTCAGCTTCCCAATATCTCATAATGTGACTGGGATCAAAATTTGTTTAAACTCCCTCCAGAGGAACAGCTTTGAAGTTTCCATTATATGAAAGGCACGATGTAGTATTGATAGCAATTAATTGCCCTTCATTTCAACAAAGATTACAGCTTTTCTTCTTCTCTTGTTGACTAATTCGTTTCCTATAGCATTGTGCAATTTACGTAGTCAAGAGATTTCACAATCTATGACCATCGCAGATGAAGTTTAGGCACCAAACGTGGAACAGTTCAAATCGAACATACTCCGGCGGTTGGAATTCCAGGCTATGCAGGTATCTGAGAGGGCGTTTTAAAACAAAATCTTGGGTGTCGTGTTCACTGGCTGGGTTGGCATTTATTGAATAACACTAATTGCTCTTGAGTGGGCTGGAGGACATGACAGTGATAGACAGAGTGAAGACAGTAAAGAGATTTGCAGAAATGATAAAAACGTTGGAATTTAGCTGCCCGGTAATGGTGAACAACTCTTGTTGTTAATACTCCCATGTGCAGCAGATTTGTTGAAAGATCTCAGGACTACATCGTTTGGTGAATAACCCGCAATCCCTGCCCTTCCAGCATGTGGGAGCCCGTGTGGAAAGATAAAGCTGCGAAGGCCGCAGTGCACGTTTGGGAAAACGTGCAGTGGTAAAAATATCATTCAGTTAGGAACAATGAAACACTGAAAAGAACGCAAGTACACCCTTGAATAGAGGCAGAGGGAGTTAGGCCAGAGCAGAGGGGGAATTTCTGGAAGTGTGTTACCACCGTTTTATCCGAACGAATGGATGAGAGTTTGAGTTGCAGAAGAGGGGAGACGTGGAAGTGTTAATTATGTTAATGAGGTGCAAGTAGGCTGACATGGTGACGATGGCGACATGTGGTTGAAAACACAAAACGCGGTGAAGGATGTCCCTATGGTTATGACGTGTCTCGTTCAGACTCAGACTGTTGCGAGGGAGAAGATTGAATCAGTGGCGAGGCATTTTCTCCTCGCACATGATCAATGATGCTTTCCAGCTCATCTCATCCATTTGCCGCAACTCCACTCTCAAAACCCATCCCTCCCTTATTCATCACTTTAAATTCCAGCAACCTTCAGAGGCATCATGTTCTTCTCTGACATTTCAACCAAATGAAAATGAACCCCACCAGCTAAGATGAGTTTCCCTCCCCACCCTTATCCGCTTTCTATAAAGATCATTCCCTCTACGACTACCTTGCCAAGTGCACGCCCCTCACCAAACCACCCTCCCCTCCCGCCCCATTCTTATTCCAACACGGGATTTGCAAAACCTCCACCCACACCTCCACTCTGTCGCAGGCCCCAAATGAGCCTTCCACATCCATGAGAGTTTTACCTGCACTTCCACACATGTCATTGAATGTATCCATTGCTCCTGATGCAGTCTACCTATATTGCGGAAACAGGATACCTAATTACAGTTCGCTTCAGAAAACACCGCCAAACACCCCTAACAAACAACATCACCGACCCGTGGCCGAACATTGCAACTCTCCCTCCCAATCAGCCAAGTTCATGCAGGTCCTGGGCTTCCATCGCTCTCATGAACTGTCCTATGTATCAATCTTCCTTCCCACCTATCCGCTCCGCCCTGCTCTGCGACCAATCACCACTACACCCACCTCCATCCACCTATCACACTCTCAGCCATCTTGCCCCAGCTCCATCCATTCCAATTTGTCTCTCTACCCTCTCGGTTTACAAGCTTATTTCTTGATGATGGCTCTTGCCCGAAACGTCGATTCTCCTACTCCTTGAAAGCTGCCTGCCCTGCTGTGCTTTTCCAGTAGCACAGTTCCGACTCAGGAGCGAGGTAGTGGATTTTGATTTCGGGACTGAAGACAGAGGCCTCAGCTTTGCCATGATGTAATTGTGAGAAATGTCTGCTCCAACAGAACTGCATGTCAGACAAGGCAGGACAGCGTTTGACCTGGAAAGAACAGGGAGGTGATCGTGTTTATGTCCACCTGCAGATCTATTTGTTCTCTGTGGTGGATGATGTGTGCATGAAAGATTCTGACGAAATTCTGGTCACATTCCAAGTGTCGAAAATCCCTCACCCTCAGACCATATCTTAGAAAGTATCCAGAGTCTTGTGAAAGTTGCTATCCCACTCTCATTTTTTAGATAACATCAATTTCGCAGGATATTAGAAGGGGAAGATTTACAAACCAACCTCTCCGCCGTGATCTGATAAAGTCGCACATTTTATCACAAGTAGAACTTGATCAGATAGAGAACATGAAAGGAAGAAAAACAACCCTCTGGTTACAGTGAGAGAGAAGTCATTCTCTTATTGTGTGCGTGGACGATGGTTCTGCCCATCATCAGAGCTCATAAACTACAAATGCAGTCATACTCAGAAAAGTCAATGGAAATGTGCGTATTCATTTCCTTGTCTGAGCTGAATTCCCATGGAGGCAAAGATTCCAAGAAAAAGCGATTCACCTTTTCAGAGTGTGGAAAGGGATTCACTCTGTCTCTGGCCTGCTGCAGCACCTGCTCGTTCAAACTGAGGAGAAACCATTTCAACGTCTGGACTGCCGAAAATGCTTTAAAACGTCCAGCACAACGCTCATACTAATTAGAAACCTTTCATCTCGCCAGACTTTGGCAAATGTTATCAAAACTCTGTGTGCTTCATCTCTGAGAAATATGCTCATATTAATGAGAGACCTTTAAGAATTTTGGAGACGTGCCGTCTGATCTACCTGCTCACCTGGGAGGAGAGACATCTTCGTTTCCAAATCGATTGGACCTGCTGTAAAAGTCCGAGTGACCGGGGATGGCTCATCACATTTCTCACAATATTAACGTGTCTTTCTAAATGCCCTGACTGCAGGAAGTGCTGCACAAGTTCCTGGAGACGAACGTGTCATCAACGCGTTTACACTGTGGAAAGACATTATTCTCTCTAAACGTTCCAGGGGGCAGTTTATCATTAACGTCTTTACGTTGAGGCGACGTCGTCACGCCTCAGGCGTCTGACTGTGTGGAGTTTGCACGTTCTCCCCGTGTCTGCGTGGGTTTTCTCCGGGTGCTCCGGTTTCCTCCCACAGTCCAAAAATGTGCAGGTCAGGTGAATTGGCCATGCTAAATTGCCCGTAGTGTAAGGGGTAAATGTAGGGGTATGGGTGGGTTGCGCTTCGGCGGGGCGGTGTGGACTTGAGGGGCTGAAGGGCCTGTTTCCAAACTGTAAGTAATCTAATCTAATCTAATTGAAGAGAGACATATCAAATGTATAGTCTGTGGAATGTGCTTAACAGTCTCTGTAGAACTGATGTCCCTTCGACATTTTCACAATGTGCGAGACGTTTCAAGTGTAGGTATTCTAGGAATAGGTTCAAGCGTTCATCTCAACTCTCAGTACACCAGCAAGTTTGCAGTGGGCAGAAAGCATTTATTTGCTCCATGTGAGAAACACAGTTAGCTAACTCATCGACTATGCTGAGACAGAAGAGGGATCCCACTAAGGGAAAGAATTCACTCACTCATCGACCCTGCTGAGACAGTGCAGAGATTACTTATCTCAACAGCGATTTAACCTTGTTGTTCATCATATTTAGATCTGAAAGCAAAGTTTTGTTATTCTGGGTAAAAATCAAATAAATCAGCTTTGTATTAAATTCATTGTCAAATGTCATTGGAAGGATGGGTTTACCGAGTACTTGAGGCATCAGCACAGGTTCTCAGGGGGAAATAATGTCTGACAAATATATTAGGCATCTGTGAGGATGTAATGAGCAAGTAAGACGAAGTCTACCCTGTAGAGGTGACCAGCTGGAATTTCTAAAAGGCTTTTTGCGAGGTGCAGTATGACAAACTGCTCAATAATGGTCAACTTCTACTTTAGACGACGGTGTGTTTGGAGTTTCCACATCCTCTCCGTTTCTGCCTGGATTTCCTCCCCAGACGAAAGATGCGTCAGTGATCTTCGTTGGCCATGGGGAATGCAGAGTTACAGGAATTCGGTTGAGGTGTGAGTTTGGGTGTGATGTCCGTTGCAGGATTAAAGGAATCTTCCTGGGACGAATGGCCTATTTCCACATTGTAGGTATTATATTAGGACAAGGTTGATCGGAGGGATTAAGGCTTTTGTCATATGAAATTCTTTTTTTAAAAAAGGTCACAATTTCAATATAAACATATGATTTCAATTGAATCTGTTGAATGACATAAGGAGGGGATGGGCATTCTTAAAGAGGACATCATAAAGGTCAAGCGAGAATGTCAGATCGCTTTAGCATGTAAAGTTAAGGATATAATCTAAAGAGATTCCACAAGTTCATTCAGAACTTGAGACGAAATAGGACCACTTTAAGATGAAAGAGCTCACTTTTGTTTTTAACCTCAGCAGATGGAGAGATATATAATGTTCACTTCGTGGAGAACGAAATGGACCCTACAACTAAATATTGATGTTTATAAAGTCGTTTCCATTGAAAAGGGCAAGTGCTGGAGGACTTGGAAAATATGAAGATGGATATTTCTCCGGATTTGATCTCATGTATCCCGGAACTTTGTGGCAAGTTAGGGAATGAAACTGTTGGGCCTTTCGTAGAAATAATTGTGTAAGCTATTACTATGAGTGAGGTGCCGCAAAAATGGGGAGTGGCTAATTTTGTGCTTTTGTTAAGAAAAGGTTACATAGAGAATCCTGGGAACGATAGACCTGTGTTTCTGACGGTGGTCTTAAGTAAACTGTTGGATGCAATTATAAACGATAGGATTTAAATGCATTTGGAGATACAAGGAATAAATAGGAATAACCAGAATGTTTTTGCGCGAGGGAAGTTGTATCTCACAAACATGACTGAGTTTTCGAGGGCATAACTAATATGATTGATCCGGACAAAGTGGTAGATATTGCTCACTTGAACTTAATAAAACCTTTTTCAAGGTTCCACATGTTTGCCTGATTCAAAAAAGTGAGATCACAGAGAGTTCCGTGAGATTTCCAATTCGATAGAAAATTAGATTAACAGCAGGAGGCTGGGAATAGCCGTGAAAAGTAGCTTTCAGACTGCAGGACTATTACAGATGGTGTCCCACAAGGATCGAAGCTGAGCCCACATTCATTTTTTCATTTAAATAAATGATTTAGGTGAGAAGATAAAAAGCATGGTAAGTAATTTGCAAAATTTGTTGGAAAAGGGACAATAAAAAGGTGATGGAAGATTGTGAAGAGATTTTCTCGTCAGGTCAATTCCTCTCTCTGTCCTCGAGTTTTTAAAGCGTGGGGGAGTGGGGTTGGGGAGGGACAGTGAAGGGCCATCCGTCCATCGTACAGAGCAGGTTATCAGACGTCCATCTATTCTCGTCCCAGTTTGCAGCATTTGCGCCATAACTTTGAGTGTTCTGACTTTCCAGGGAAAATGTCAATGAGATTCGCTCTGTGAGCTTAAATGACACAACAATGGTACTGACGGTTGACTTGGTTGCAACACCTTTGAGGAACGTATTCTCATGTTCACACACAGAGGCAGACACGCAGGCACATTCCCTGACAGTGACAGATTCCTCATCATTATACGCACTCCATGCACTTTGCGTCCGCACGTTTCTCTGGTGAAAGGCGGCTTTAAGTGGAATACAAGCCACTTCTGCAAAAAATGTGAACCGTTGCTGTGAGCTGCGATATGAAGTGGATACTGAGCTGAAATAGTCCCACACGCTTCGCATGTGTAACTTCCAGTAACACAAATCTCAACAAATCAAGGCATCTTGCTCCTGGAATCTGACAGGATATGCCCAGCATACATTCCTCACTAAAATTACTGACACTCGGCAAACTCGAGACACTTTCACATCTCTTATCGTCTCGTTCTGTTTCTGTCCCTGTCACACCTCCAGATTCCTCTTCATGTCTCGTCCCGAGATCAATGAGCTGTTTGATACAAATACAGACACATTGAGAAAGTGATATTTATTTCAAAAGCAGAATCAGGGAATGTAAGCTGCGAGGGCTTGCTCACGGCAGAGCAATAAGGCACCACGGTTTCATGTCCTGATTATTGTATAGACTGATTCCACCAATGGGCACCGTACCAGTTATTACCAATTAAAATCTTCCAATGAATACCGTGACTGACAGAAAGTAGCTTCGTCCCCTTCCTCGCCGAGAGATATTTTGCAAACAATGTCCTGTTCCTTCACAAACTGAGATTTTCTCAGCTGGCCATGGATGCATCGAGCACAGAAAATGCCATTTGGCCCACTAAGTCTGCACATTCCAATACAATCCCCTAAACCGTTCTTACCTCATTTGGCAGCACTTTGCTCAAAGGCTCAAACGAATTCAGCACTGTAAGTGTTCGACTATATGGGTCTTTCATGCTTCGGAGGTTTCTGCCTTTTCAATCATGACAGGCGGTTGGTTGCAGTTTCCCCAGCTTCCTTATCTGGGCTATATGCTTTTTACTTCATCCTGCGATTTGAATTTCAAACAAAAAAGCAGAGAACAAACACACTTCTAGTTCACTCTCGACTCTCAATCACAGTCAGCAAAATGCTTAACTGCATGAGGAACTCACAGTGGAATTAACGCCCATCGCCTCAATCACTTGGCCACACCTGCAGAAGTACGTTACTAAACTGGTTTCAAGTACTCCCTCCCTGTGGAGCTGAGGGACAGGCAATCATTGTTAGGTTTGTTTGAATTGAATCACCACAGCTTCGACAGGGTAAAATGTCAGGATATGTTTGGTGTGTGTAATCAATCTCGATATTTCAACTTATCATTCATTGAGAAGCAAAGACAGAGATTGCAGCAGAAACTAAGCATGTCTGGCAGCATCTGGAGATAGAGAAACAGAGACAACGATTCAGAGCTTCTTCAGGAGTTTCTCAGAACTCTGTTTTGCTCACAGGGTCTTCCATTCGTGCCGAGTTCCTTGAGCAGTTTTTGTTTTTTATCAGAGATTCCCAGCATCCTCAACACTTCACTAGCCATTAAACAATAACGAAACACATTTGTCGTTCCTCAGTGGATAGGTTTTCCGATTGGGAGCATATTCCCGAACCGACTAAAAACACGAAACTACACAGCAAAGGATTCGGATGGATAAGAACAGCGACCGCTGCATGCGTGGGAACATCCTATCGGTTAACAGCCGAACGAGAGAATTAATTGCTCCACAGATACTGGGGAGTTCCTTGTAGCAAGCCCCTTGCAGGATCTCATAAAGAAGACTGTTAGCGAATTCAAGAATTCGCCTGCCCTTCGTAGAATGACAATTGCCCTCGATTGGTTTGACGTTTCCAAAATAAATCCTGGGGCATTCGTTGTGGAAAGTGGGAACAGTCTGATCCGACGCCTTGCCGACAGTCATGTCACCGGGAACTAGCTCTCCTAAAACCGGGACCTACTCCCTTCGTGCCTCATGACGAACATATTCCTGAACACGGTAAAATCCCGGAACTGTGCAGCTGAAGATAAAAGTATGGTGTGATTGTCACTCCCTTCCTCGGTCGTGGGAGAACGGCACCTGTTAGTGAAGACCCGAATGCACTGACTAACATCGCCACAGAGACTGAGGAGCCAACGGCGTCAATGATCTCCGAACGCAAGCTTTAGTCTGCTCCTCCCCCATGGAAAATGCTCCTTAATTAGCTTTACCTTTCGAAAATAAATCCTTGGAAACTCATTCTGAAGACAAGGGAATAGTCTGCTCCCACCCTCTAAAGACACAACCATGACACCAGGAATCAGTTCTCCTCCAACCGGGACCATGTCTCTTCCAGCCTTTCAGTGTCTTGTCTGTGACCGTGTTTTCTCATTGTCCCGGAGCTGAAATGAGATTTGACGTCCTGACGTGCACGAACGAGAATCTTTTCAATATCACAGATCAGTTCATGTCCGACGAGCATCAGAATCAAAGCACTGGCCTCCGCAAGCACGGAAAGATTTCGAACCTGTCTCTGCTCAGTCGAACAGTTCATCGTTCATTCGCCTCTGGATCCGCTTCCCAAGGAATATATAAAGATTCAAAAAACTCGAGACGCGGATTTCTGCTTTGCTTCTTGACAGTTTCCCCACCTGCCAATTGGCAAAATTTTCCAAGAATCGCTTCACAACCCTCTGCATTGCACTATGTCCTGGGATAAATAAATCTCACTTTGTGGAGAGTTTCCCGACTCTGGTAATGTTTTGTTTGGAGCAAAGAAGTTTAATGGGAGATTTCTTGGGAATGTTTATAATGATGTGGGCGAAAGCGGTGTGGATGGGCGCGTTGATAGTCAGGAGGAACTGTTGCCCCTGACCAGGGCAACTGACCAAAGGATGAGGAGTAAAGACGTTTAATGGAAAACACAACTTGTATCAAATAAACTCAGTGAACCCTACATATACACGATGTGTTTGTTATTTTCTGTGGATAGAGGAACAGAGCTAACGTTTTGAGTCAGATCCGTTTCTCGTTCAGAACACAAGTTTCCTGCATGTCAACAATTTAGCAGACCTGAGTTGTTGAGACGGGTTTTCTGGAGTTGCAGGGATAACTCCCATTCATGAGAGATAGAGTGGATGGGAAGGATCGATTTCCATGAGCAGAAAGATTAACAATACGGCAATGGTCGAGTAACAAAGATGTTCTTGTATTTTTACAGCGCCTTTCAGCATCACTTCAGTCACAGGCACTGAAGTAACTTTGAAGTAGATGTGTCATTGTCAAAACTGAAGTGCTAATCAGGGCAGTTTGTTCAACCAGAGTTCAAGAAAGAGCACTCAGAACTGGCCTCAGAGACACCAGTGAGATTATGCTTTACTTTAAGCGTTTGTTCCTCTGTCGTTTATATCCAGAATAGTGCAGGACTGGAGGTACTAATCTCAGGGGAAGGTGTTACCCACTAAGACACAGATGAGGAGAATGTTCTCACGTTCATAGGGTAGCAAGTATGTCGAAGTATTTACAGTAGATGTCTGGCAAGTCTCAGTATATTTAAGCCTTCAATTATCTCTCTATTAATAGCATGGAGCAAGATGTAGTGTGAAATGTGCACAAATATGCTGACAATTCACACTCGTGGGAGCGCATATTATGTTGAGAACGTGGCATTTCGCACAGGAATATAGATAGGTTGAATGAATGGGGAATAACTTGTCAGATGCAGTTTCATGTTGGCATTATGAGTTCATGCACTTTGGTCGGAGAAGTCAAAAGAAAGAACACTATTAAAATCGAGAGAAAGTAGAAGAAACGTGAGAGACAGAGGAATCTCATGCCTGACACAAACATGTTTAGTATCATATTCTTTCCCTGACAAAAAAGATGGCTTCCTTTCCGAATGCTCACAATGAAATAGATGGTTTCCAAGGAAAGTAAAAAACCCTGAAACAAATAGCCTAATGGAAAACAAAGGAAAGAATTGAGTCGTTCCAATGGACAACTTTGATGCTTATGGCTCTCTAAAATTTGTTTATAATGGAGCTGGAAGTGGGAATTGGGGGAGCTGGGGAGTGAAAGTCAGGTAACCCATGATTACTGTCATCCTTCGTCTGTTTTCCTCATTTTTTGTATGTTTTATTTCGCATTATGGTTACTGTGAGTGCGCTTGTAAACCACACCGCTGGTGACTTGTTTCCCAGACAGTTCTTCAACACGACTCGTAAGAATTCAACATTCTTTTCTCCTGAATCTAGGTAATCTCTAAACACTGTGCAAATATCACCAGAACCTCGACATTTTCCACGCCTGTCTGCCTTCTTGCAATATCAATTGATTCATCACTGTGCTCCTGTTGCACAAATCAAGAACGACCCAAACCGCATCAATTGCATCGAGGCTGCGAACGCAGATAACTGCAGCCGCTCCCCAGAGTCCGGGCAACTGTGTGATCACAGAAGCACACATTGTACAGCCAGGAAACTCAAAATAATTACAGTGCCAGAGGCCGTGCCAGGAACGGCACCTGAGAAACAATAGAAACACTCTTTTGAGCTACGGACCTGGTTATATTTCTCAATCAGCAATCGAAGTTTACATTGGTTATATCAACTGATCCCTCACTCAAGGAACGAACAACTGTTGCAAATGGAGGAGAAAATGAGGACTTTAGATACTGGACATCAGAGTCTAGAGTGCAGTGCTGGAAAACACAGCAGGTCAGACAGCATCTGAGGAGCAGGAGAATCGATGTTTTGGGCATGTGCCTGATGATTTGCTCATGCCAGAAACATCCATTCTCCTGCTTCTTGGATGCTGCCTAACCTGCTGTACTTTTTCATAACACCGCCTCCATTGCTGCAGACTGTCATACAATCCAAGCTTCCAGCCGCAGAATCAGCAACACTCAGTGTAATGAGTCAACCTATTGAGGTCACCTGGCAGTGGTGTTTAGTGTCAAGTAGATCTTCATGAATGCGTGTCGTGAATTGTCTGTCCTGTATAATGTTCCCTGCTCTCACTACGTGCAACATTGTTTGACCATATTTGTATTGTACATGATGGGTATTGGGTCCATTGTTCTAGTGAGTTGTTGTCTAAATGTGGCTTTCACTTTATATTCTCTCAGAGATCCGAGTCGTCAAAGGGTGCCATTCCGAGACATTTTTGCTTGATGTGTTGGGTCTTGGCATGCCCTCCTAACGTTGTTTTTCTGCAAGGAATTTGCGGGAATATCTATTGTTGAAAAGCATTTCTGGAGGATCCAGTAAACATCACAATCAGTTGTACAGAGTGGCCATGCACAGACATGACGAGGTCAACAAATTCGACCAGAACTACACAACAATAATTGGACAATAGTGGGCAGCCAGAGATTTTCTAGAATGACGAGACTCATCCAATGACTCCATCAAAGAACATGTTGACCTGGACGTAACATACTGGGACTTGTAATGAACGTCAAGAAGCAGCAAGTGAAAGCAGTGGGAAGGAAATTACACCAATTCGAAACGCTACAGGACAGCAGAGCTTCATAAGAGTCTCATCAGCCTTGAGGATGTCACCGAGAAAGGGCAGGAAACTGCTGCAAACCAACTTCCCAACACTATCGAACATCCACACACCATCTGCAAACTTCACTGGAACTACAAATCTTTACACAAACCTTGAAACCCTGAAACAGTCAGGGCCGCCCCAGCGGGAGAATGAACCCTTGCATTCCACATGACAGCTGAGGATACGAAACACCATCCTCTAGTGGGCGTCAGAGCGAACTGCTCTTGCAAGCTATTTGTGCGTGCTCTTGTCAAAATAACTGCTTGATTATCATCATCCATTTTTTCATCGTTTGACGTTGTGTGCTTTTAGCATTACAAATTTACATCTGAATATCTCTGAATTTTCTGAGAATTTCTGCCATTCCAACACTTCGAGACAGTGAGTTCCAGATTCCAACCACTCGTTGTCTGATAACGTTTTTTATGTGCAGCTACCCAAACCTTTTTACTCTTATCTTAAATCTATGGCTCCTTGGTGATTGATCCCTCCATCAAATGTTTCGTTAAGTGTACATAATCCATACTGCTCATCATTTCGTACATCTCAATACTGTCTCATCTCAATTTCCCCTGCTTTCAGAAAAAACAACGCCAGTCTGTCAAAACTCTTTAATAGTTGAAGTTCTTCAATCCAGATAATATATTGGTAAATCACTTCTGCATCGCTTCCACCGTTGTCATATCACTGCTATAATGTGAATTGTAAAATTATACACAATAATCTAGCGAGAGACAAATGATGACTTGAAATAAATGTGGGGAGACCAGAGACATTGGTCTTTTCCAATAAAGTCATTCCCACGATACTGTTCGGTGCCCTTTTCATGAACCCAATCTTCAATGATCTCTGATCCATGCAAATAAAACACTATATGTGAGGATTCAAACCCCAACCACATTGCATGATAGCATTAAGTGGCTTAATGGTCCTGATGGTGATATTGGGTCACGTTCACATCACAAGAGTGACAGCTGCAGCACAGACTTAACAGTGTCAATGTGAAAGTGAATGTTAATTTTTCCAATGCCCCAGCGACATCGGAGGAGGGATGGAAAGGGGGAATAGTGATTGTTAAAGGGAGAAAAATCTCCGAGATTGGGTGCTGAGAGTGGCGGCTTGAAACATTAAAACCAACACCTGAGTGAGTATTTTCATCTTAAAATTGATTGTGTCCTTTCTGCGTTTCTTTTGCACAGGTTATGTGGAGTAACATGGAACAAATGCTCATTACAGATACTCGGATTTGAATGGAGGTTGCTTGACCACAACGCAGAGGTCGAACCACTATTCGATTACATGAAAAAGCACAATACAAAAAGCCTTTAATGCAATGGCAGAGATAGTCGAGGAACCGCATCACATGCACAACAGGAAAGCCCACTGAGACTGGATTGAATCGTCACCCTCGATGTCCCCAGTGGCTGTGGAGCTTCCATCATTGAGAATGTTGAAGACTGAATTCGATAGATTTCAATAAAAGATGAAATGCACAGTCGAGATTTCACAAATATTGTTGAAATATTGGTTTCAATAAACATGAAGTTTCACATCGTAACTGTACCCGTGCCGTGAGACAAGGAAGAAACTATTATTGCACACTCACATCACTCCGGTTCCCAGGTCTGAACTCAGTGAAACTGTGTACGCAGTGGCGAAGATCCGATTGGAAATTGAGAGTGGAATGAACGAGTGGATATCTACTTTGCCTGCCAGTGTCAAACTCCATGAGCATGCAGTCCTACTGTGAAGGTAGAGAGTCGCGTGAAACACCGAGGCTGGGAGCTCCAAACTCGCTCGGTGAAACTTCTGTTGACATGGCCAAGAGGGCATTGGGTCGTGGGAAAAGATCCTGAGCTATTTTAATCTGAATTGAAATGATTTGATTAGATTCCCTGCACGATGAAAACAGGCCCTTCGGACCAACATGTTCACTACAACCCTCCGAAGATCAACCCATCCCAACCCTATGTTTACCCCTGGCTAAGGCACCTAACATTATACACAATTTAACATGGCCAATTCACGTGATGTGCATATCTTTTAGATTGTGGGGGGTACCGGAGTGCACGGAGGAAACACATACAGACACAGGGAAAACGTGTAAACTCCACACAGACAGTCGTCCGAGGCTGGAATCGGACCTGGGACCCGGGTGCTATGAGGCAGCCGTGTGAACCAATGAGCCACTGTGCCACACATTTGGTCACTGAATTGACGCCCGCAGCCCTCTACAGCAACGATCTCCAAAGAATCACCACTCTCTGACTGAAGATATTCCTCCACGTCTCATTTCCAAATTGTTATCGCTTCACTTTGTCTCTGTGCCCTCGGGTTCTAGTGTGTCACTGTAGTTGAAACATCTTTGCCACACTGGCTCTGCACAGGCCTCTCAGCACTCTGTAACTTTCAAATAAACTGAGTCATTGACTCAGACATCATTGAAACAGACCGCTGTTCCAAACAGTCCATGCTACCATTTACCGAAACTAACGTAGTACCAACTACGTGTACTGGGTCCATATCTCTCTTACCATGTCCTATTCATGCACTTATCTAAGTGTCTTTTAAATGTTGTAACTTTGTCCACATTCCTACTTCCTCTAGAACTTTGCACACGAAACATACCGTGTAGAGTAAAACAAAGTGAACCTCATGTCTTTTTTCACTTTTGTCCTCACACCTTAAAAATACGCCCACTAGTCCTGAAATACCCCAAAGAAGGAAAGCACTGTTGCAGTTGAGCTAATCTGTGCCCCTCAGGATTTAAAAAAAAACATTTATACGGTAAACGTCAACCTCCTATGCTCCTTTGAAAGAAGTCCCAACCTATCCAGCCTCCCTATTACAGCTCAATCCCTTCATTCCTAGCAACATACTGGTAAATCTCTTCTTAACCCTGTCCAGCTTAATATTCTTCTTTGTCTGACTTGGAAACGAGAACATTGACACAATACTACAGAAGATGCCTCGCCAACATCCTGTACAACTTCAGGATAACGTCCCAACTTCAATACAAAAAACTGAGCAACGCATGAAAGCGTTCGAACATCATTTTAACGAAGCTGACGATATGTGACACGACTTCCAAAGTCCATTCCGTGACCTATTCACGTGTCTATTACGCAGGACTATTCAAAACAGTACTTGTAATTGTACAAGTGCTACATCCCTTTTTCATTCAAACTGCAGTACGTTACATTTGTTCAAGATAATTTCTCTTTACCATTCATTTAATCATGTACCCGAATGATCAATGTCTCTTTTAATCTCCTATAACCTTAGATAACCTTCTTCTCTGTCGACTGTACCACCATGGAGAGTTGTAGCGTCCCTCAGCACAGAAACAGGTCGTTTGGTGCAAACTGGTACATACTGATCATAATGCCGGTCCACATTAACCTCATTTCTCTGCACTTGGACCATATCATTCTAATCCTTTGCTATCCATGTAGTTGTCCAAAAGCTTTTTAAAATGTTCTCCGTGTACACACAAAGACTTATGCTGTCATCTAATGAAATGCATGTCGCTCATGTTAGTGTCAACCACAAACTGATGATCCCTGCCTTCCATATTGTCATCTAAAACATTTATATTAGTCACAAACAAAAGAGCCATCACTGATCCCTGTGGAACACTGCTGGTCACAAGCCTCCAGTCTGATAAACAACACACCAAAACCTCACCCTTTCTCTTGTTGTTAATTGAATTGTGTATCCAATTTGCAAACTCACTGTGAACCACATCTGATCTAACTTTATTCGTTAGTCTTCCATGTTGAATCTAGTTAAACGCTTTCCTAAAGCCTAAGTAAGCAAAGATATTTGTTCTTGCCTCATCGATCCTCTTGCCTACTTCATCAAAACCTCATAAATTTGTGAGACCCAATTTCCACCTCACTAAACCATGCTGATGATCCCCTATTTTTCGTGGACTCTGAAAATGCTATCTTCCAAAACCACCTCAAAAAACTTGCGAACCATCAATTTCAAACTCACAAGCCTGGAGATTCCAGTCTTTTCCCTGTATCAATTCTTCAACAAGGTTCGTCAATGTCCAGTCATTTTTAATCACACACATATTTAGAGATGACACAATTATTTCAGCAAGGAGTCTTGCAATTTCCGCGCTTACCTCCCATAATGCTTTGGGATTCAGTACAAACACAGGGTAAACCTCAATGCTAATTCAAACCAGCAACACATAAAAATATTTACCCCGTGCTGTAATCTGTCAAAATTCGATCGTCAAAACGTTTCGCAAAGGTCACGATTTAAAGGGAAAATATAAACTTTTTTCTTTATGTCGAACAGAGAATGAAAACTAACAACTATTTACAACTAGTTTCTCTTAAACCCATCTTTTACCTTCCACTCCGCAATAATATTTCAATTTGCACGTTCTCCCCGTGTCTGCGTGGGTTTCCTCCGGGTGCTCCGGTTTCCTCCCACAGTCCAAAGATGTACAGGGTCAGGTGAATTGGCCATACTAAATTGCCCGTAGTGTTAGGTAATGGGTAAATGTAGGGGTATGGGTGGGTTTCACTTCGGCGGGTCGGTGTGGACTTGTTGGGCCGAAGGGCCTGTTTCCACACTGTAATCTAATCTAATTCTAAAAAGATTCCCAATAATGATTTAAAAAGTAATCATTGTTCAAAACCACTCAGCTTTTTCAAGTCTCATTTTGTGGATTTTTCTGGGAAGATTCTCTTCAGGTTTTCCTCGATGTTCTGCCATGCAAACACATTTCCAGGAAGGTACATTTGTAGTATCTCTTGAGCTGGGCGTCCCTGACGCAGTCCTAGCTATTGAAAATGCCCTGATTTATACCCCAAAACATCGGATTATTTCATTGGCTTTAATATTATCAAAACGTGAAGTTCCCACCTGATTTTGATTTCGGATCTTGATTCATAATTTAAGCTGATGGCAATCCAGCTCTGCTGGCAGTTTCGAACAAATGCCACATTGTTCCCTTGGTCAGATCAGGTTGTTCTGTGTCCTTGCAAGCTTTTCAACTCTTTTTTTTCACACCACGTTCATAACAATACACTTGTCCAGGGTCTGGAGTTTTATACGCCTTTTACATTTTCTGAGATGTCCAACAATTATTTTCCTGTAATATGAAATGTTTATCAGTTTGTATTTCCATGATTTCTGTAGCCTCCTTAAGTCTAACATATCCTTGGCGAACAGACTTACCAAACTGAGCTGTTCCACCTTGCTTGAATCCCTCTAAATACTTTCTCTTCGTCTAAACGTCCAAATGTCTCATAAAATAATGTAGCAGTACCTCTACGTACCAGTTGCTCTAGCAGTTGATTCCATGTGCAAGCCATCCTCTGTGCGTAAAGGAAGTCTTGTCATTCGGTGTAAATCTTACGAGGTCTGGACTCCCGGATCCAAGGGAAAACGAACTTTGCTGTTCGCCTTATCGAGAGCACTCTTGATTTTATGAATCTCTATAAAGTCATCTTCGACCTCCGATGCTGCAGTATGACAAGGCAAAGCCTGCTCGTTGTATTAAAAATCCAGTCCTGAGAACATGTAGACTCTTTGTTGCATGAGGCCAGACAAAGTCGAATGTAATCCAGCCACTAGAAACATCACCGAATCTCAAATTATTGATGCTTGGTCAAATAGTTTCGGAAAAGGTATCGTCCTCTTCACATAAGGAGAGTGAACATTTGGTCTCGCTGTCTCCACAATAAAAAATGACGTGAAAAATTCGTTTAATGCCTCTTCCATCTGCTGAGCTCAAAAGCAATGTCAACCTCCTTGATCTTTCAGGTAATATTTCTCGGGCTGTTCTCTTGCCAGATATGTACTTGTAGATCCTCTTTGGATTATCTTCAGCCCTGGCAGATTAAATTATTTCATATCCCCTCTTTCCTTCCTGGTCTGCACTTTATTGAAGTCCCTACAAGAAACTCACTTGAACCCTGTTGTCTGTCTGATATAGGATACTCTTTCGTTTTGATTTGTTCCTCAACACCTTTATTCAACAATGGTCACGCCTTGTGAGTGTCCAGCCTGACAAATTCAGCTCAGATTGACAGCATATCTGCCACTGGGAAAATGTTAATCTATGATTAAAGTTGCAATAACAGAGCATTAGAAATGCATTACAGAATAAAATGGATTCCGAATAGCTTTGTGCTGACGAAATCAGACCTAACACGTTTACAAGTATTTTCAGATCGTAACAAGCAAAATACATAAAGGGGAATGCAGTAAATGGAATTTATCTGAATTTCTAAAATTATTCTGAACAGTGTTTCATACGATAGCACTTCACAAGCATAGAAGCATAAACCAACGCATTTGGTGGTATGTATTAGTCGAGGATTGGGGAATGAATGGAGAGGCGAGGTAATGAGGGCATTTTCATGATAGTAAATTGTAACTTGCAGATTCCCGGAGCCAACAATATTGGTGCCACAGCTGTTGACAACATGTACGAATCACCTGTACAACATAAGTCAATGTACTGTTGCTCAGTTTGGAGATGACACAAAATAGATATAGAAGCAAGTAATGAGAGCGGCACAGCAACGTTGTGGACTGACAGAATCAGGATAAACAAGTGGACAAAAACGTAGCAGCATATAACATGCAAAAAATGAGGTTTATGCGTTTTGGCAGATATAAATATTAAGTGGGGAAATAAACAGCACAAAGCATCAGCATACAGAGCACTTCGCTTCCTTGTACATGAAATATGAAAAGTTAGCATCCAGTTTCAGCAGGTAATCGGGAAGTCAAATAATTTTGTTTCACTTTATTTAAACGGAATGGGGACGAATGTTTTTTTTTCAAAATACACATGGCATTAGTCAGATCAGAGCTGGATTAATGTGAACAAATTTAGTCCCCCGATTTTAGGAATAGCAGTTCAGGGAAATTTAACACAAATCATCCTGGATATGGGAGGATATTCTCGGGAGATGAAACTGAGAATATTTCCCCTGTACTCATTGGAGTGTAGAATAATGTAACAAGACTTTACTGAGATACATTATATTATGAGGGACATGATAGGATAATTTAGGAGAGAATGATTCGCCTTGTCTGAGAATCGAAGACCAGAGAACATAGTCTCAGAGTAAGTAGTAACCTATCTAAGAAAGATATGGAGGAATTTCTTTCTCTTCGAGCCGACTGAATATGTTAAAGTATTTATTGCAGGGCGCTCTAGAAATTGGCAGTTCAGTGTATCCAAGATTACACTGAGATTAGAGAGGGTGATAAAAAAGGAGGGGGTGTGGCGTTGCTAATTAGAAATCGTATAATGGCTGCAGAAAGGCAGTTCGAGGGGGATCTGCCTTTGGAGGTCGTATGGGCTGAAGTCAGAAATAGGAAAGGAAAAGTCACCTTGTTGGGTGTTCACTATAGACCCCCCCCAATAGCAGAAGAGATGTGGAGAAACAGATTGGGAAACAGATTTTAGAAAAGTACAGAAGCCACAGGGTAGTAGTTATGGGCGATTTCAACTTCCCAAATATTGATTGGAAGCTCTTTAGATCAAGTAGATTGGATAGGCCAGTGTTTGTGCAGTGCATCCAGGAAGCTTTTCTAACTCAGTATGTACATTGTCGGACCAGAGGGGAGGCCATATTAGATTTGGTACTCGGTAACGAACCGGGACAAGTGATGGGCTTGTTCGTGGGTGAGCATTTTGGTGATGGTGACCACAATTCTGTGACTTTCACATTGGTTATGGAGAGAGATAGGTGCATGCAACAGGGTAGGTTTTACAATTGTGGGAAGGGTAAATACGATGCTGTAAGACAGGATCTGAGAAGCATAAGTTGGGAGCATAGGCTGTCAGGGAAGGATGTCGTGAAAATGTGGAACTTTTTCAAGGAACAGATACGACGTGTCCTTGATATGTATATATCTGTCAGGCAGGAAAGAGATGGTCGTGTGAGGGAACCTTGGTTGACGAGGGAGGTTGAATGTCTTGTAAAGAGGAAGAAGAGGGCTTACATAAGGTTGAGGAAACAAGGTTCAGACAGAGCATTGGAGGGATACAGGATTGCCAGAAGGGAGCTGAAGAAGGGATTAGGAGAGCTAAGAGAGGGCATGAAAAATATTTGGCGGATAGGATCAAGGATAACCCCAAGGCATTTTATGCGTATGTGAGAAACATGAGAATGACGAGAACGAGGGTAGGTCCGATTAAGGACAGTAGTGGGAGACTGTGTATTGAGTCGGAAGAGATAGCAGAGGTCTTGAATGAGTACTTTTCTTCAGTATTTACAAACGAGAGGGACCGTATTGTTGAAGAGGAGAGTGTGAAACGGACTGGTCAGCTAGAGGAGATACTTGTTAGGAAGTAAGATGTGTTGGACATTTTGAATAACTTGAGGTTAGACAAGTCCCCCTGGCCTGACGGGATATATCCTAGGATTATGTGGGAAGCAAGAGAGGAAATTGCAGAGCCGTTGGCAATGATCTTTTCGTCTTCACTGTCAACAGCGGTGGTACCAGGGGACTGGAGAGTGGCGAATGCTGTGCCCCTGTTCAAAAAAGGGAATAGGGATAACCCCGGGAATTACAGGCCAGATAGTCTTACTTCGGTGGTAGGCAAAGTAATGGGAAGGGTACTGAGGGATAGAATTTATGAGTATCTGGAAAGACACTGCTTGATTAGGGACAGCCAACACGGATTTGTGAAGGGTAGGTCTTGCCTTACAAGTCTTATTGAATTCTCTGTGGAGGTGACCAAGCATGTGGATGAGGGTAGAGCAGTGGATGTAGTATACATGGAATTTCGTAAGGCATTTGATAAGGTTCCCCATGGTAGGCTTATGCGGAAAGTCAGGAGGCATGGGGTAGAGGCAAATTTGGCCAGTTGGATAGAAAGCTGGCTCAACGGTCGAAGTCAGAGAGTGGTGGTAGATGAAAAATATTCAGCCTGGAGCCCAGTTACAAGTGGAATTCCGCAGGGATCAATTCTGGGTCCTCTGCTGTTTGTAATTTTTATTAATGATTTGAAAGAGGGAGTCGAAGGGTGGATCAGTAAATTTGCAAATGATACGAAGATTGGTGGAGTTGTGGATAATGAGGAGGGCTGTTGTCGGCTGCAAAAGGACTTAGATATGATGCAGAGCTGGGCTGAGGAGTGGCAGATGGAGTTCAACCCTGCCAAGTGTAAGGTTGTCCACTTTGGAAGGACAAATAAGAATGCAGAATACAGAGTTAACGGTAGGGTTCTTAGTAAGGTGGCGGAGCAGAGGGATCTTGGGGTCTATGTTTATAGATCTTTGAAAGTTGCCACTCAGGTGGATAGAGCTTGTAAGAAGGCCTATGGTGTATTAGCGTTCATTAGCAGAGGGATTGAATTCAAGAGTCGTGAAGTGATGTTACAGCTGTACAGGACTTTGGCTAGGCCACATTTGGAGTACTGTGTGCAGTTCTGGTCGCCTCACTTGAGGAAAGATGTGGAAGCTTTGGAGAGGGTGCAGAGAAGATTTACCAGAATGTTGCCTGGAATGGAGAATAGGTCGTACGAGGATAGGTTGAGAGTGCTCGGCCTCTTCTCATTGGAACGGAGAAGGATGAGGGGTGACTTGATCGAGGTTTATAAGATGATCAGAGGAATAGATAGAGTGGACAGTCAGAGATTTTTTCCCCGGGTACAACACAGTGTTACAAGGGGACATAAATTTAAGGTGAAGGGTGGAAGGTATAGGGGAGATGTCAGGGGTAGGTTTTTTACCCAGAGAGTGGTGGGGGCATGGAATGCGCTGCCTGTGGGAGTGGCAGAGTCAGAATCATTGGCGAACTTTAAGTGGAAATTGGATAGGTACATGGATGGGTGCTTAAGCCAGGACAAATGTTCGGCACAACATCGTGGGCCGAAGGGCCTGTTCTGTGTTGTATTGTTCTATGATGTATGTTCTATCTAACAATTCACGAATGAAAAATAATTAGAAATTTAATTTGATCAAATGTTATTCCAATATTTAGATGAATTGCATTTTTAATAACAAATGTAGGTAATTGAAACAACAAAAAAATCTACATCTTTTCTTACAATGCAATGAAAGCAATAATCATTTTGTAGCGCATATGATTGGAAAAAACAGTTTTTTAATATTGCATACAGTGAAGACTACCCTTTTTGCAGTTATGTAAGAAGTTCATAAATTCAAGTTGCAGCGTTTGTTGAATTTGCAACAAAAATGGTTATAATTTGAATTGTCTCTTGCACACTCACAACAGAAGAGGAGCTTAAAGATTGTTAGAATAGTTAAAAAAAGTGTTTCCAGTGTTATTGTATTACAGTCAATATCCATGATAAGTTAGAATTATTGTTTTAAACAACATAAATCGTCGTTAACAACTGAACTGAAATATCAGATATCAAATGCACTTACTGCATGGACGAGTAAACAAATGCTTACTGTTGTCATTAGTCTCAGGAACAATAAGATACTCAGCTTATTCCACTGAACAGTAATCAGCTGATGATGAATATCTTTGTGTCGCTTTATGTGCACTGTTTTGTGTGAACATTGACTTCAAGAAAATTGAGATATTAACATGAATTCGGAATAGATTGATAACTGGGTGTTAAGGATCTTATTTAAGATTAGACTTTTTAAATAGTTGATAGAATTGCTGAGCAAAACACACTTCAGACATCATGCAATAAATGAGATAAGTGATTGTGAGATACGAAGTTCAGTCACTTCAAAAACTTCAGTCCGGAACAAGACCTGAACCAGTAGTATCGTTTATTACGCTGTTGCAAGAGGGGTGTGGTGTCCATTGTCCACAAGACACACACACACACTGAATTTAACGAGTACACAATATTTATGAAATTCGTTTCTCCTCCCTCCTCCCATTGCTCATTCACTGTTTACAACTATTTCTAATCTAAACCTGTTTATCTCTGAACTCATCCGGCCTCGTCCATGACAAACTGTTTATCTCTGCCCTCACAAGGCCGTTTGACCACCTCCCTCGGTGGTCTTATTGTTATTTATCCTTCTTCAATGCCATCTGTTTACGTGCTAACCAAAGCAATATTTCCTTTTATTCTTTATTTACTCCTAGCCTGATGATCTTTTGTTTTTTTTTTGTTTCTGCTGAAGCGGGAAACAGATGCTTGTAACTGTTTGTACAGGCATGTCTCGCTTAACCTACACCCTCTCCCCTCACAGCATCTTATCTATTTGACTGTAACATCTACCATTATTTGCAGACACATTTCATTCTTTTATGCACATTTTAGCTAATGAAAAAGCAATTATATATTTCCTTCACATAATTTTCATTCTTGTTAACTCAGCTCTTGGCTGAAACAATTATACACTGGTGCGAGTTCATTTACCTTGAATAAACAATTATAATTGCAGAAGTAACACTGGTTTACATATATCCCACAGTGATAAATATGCAAAGTCAATTTTCAAATGAATGCACTTGGATATTTTCACAGCAGTTCGATCTGACATTCTATATAAATAGGTGAGTGGAAAACTAAAACAAATTTCACATAATTCATAAACAGATCAATAAATAAAAATTGATAAGTAAAAGGAATTGGCATTTGTTTATTTTACTGAACAAGAAATGTATTCTTTCTCTTCATTGTTATAGCACTGGAGCATCAAGTTCTATGTGCTGTTTGAACTCAGCTCTTCAGAACAAAAGAAAATCAATGAATATCATTACTATGTATATTTCATCTGTATGACTGTAACATTCTCAAATATTTTCCAACGAATAATGATTGAGTGGAATTTGATACATTCTGTTATTAGTGAACTGAACAAAATAAATAGCAAATACTGTGATTATTGGAATGAACAACAGATGGAAGCTAATCTAATTTTGAACTGAAAGGCAATTCAATTGATTCTTAGATATTTTCTAATCAACATTCAGAGCTGCTCTGTGCAAGGTGGGAATTGAAACTGTACCACCTGGTCTGGTAACAGAGACGCTATCAGAGCTGCACAACATTCCTTCATAATGTTCCCAACCAGGCTGGGCAGGTGTATAATCACATGCTCACTGTGGTTACTCAAGTGAAAATTAATCAGATGTTTATTGTGATAATTGGATTGGAATTAAATGGATGGATCCTGTGTGTAATGTACTGAAAATTAAATAGTAATTTACAATAATGATGGGAGTTAACAGATGTCTTAATTAAATATGATTTTTATGATAATTTGCAGAATGACAACTTGACAGAATTGTGTGATTACTGTAAATTGATAAACAAAAATGAATACAATCATTCTATTTGTTCATAACAGTTTTTCGTTTTATGAAATGCAAAGTAAAGTCTTTTTGTTCTACACGTAAATTGGAACAAAATGATGAATTGGTCAGTCAGTGTGACTATTCAGCTGAAGACAACTTTCATTTTTTCTGAAAATGTATGATTTCTAAGAAGCCACCATTTCCTGTGATTGTTTAATGAAACAAGAAAGATGTCAATCCTTTTTTTGTGTACTTCAAAAAAAATCATCGGAATTTAAATAATTTTGCACATGAAAAATATTCAACCATTATTGTGATGTTAACATTGAAGAGAATTACACTCAAATCATTTCAAAAGTGTTTCCAAGTTTAAAATGAAAAGCAATATTCACAATGATTGAGAGATTTTACATTGACATGTCCTTGCAATAGTTATTATATGGAACCATAATTCCACAGTTACATCCTTTGCCAAATTGAACAATTATTAGATATTAGCAACAAATTGATTTTGAAACTACTATTAATGAATTTAAGAATAATGAGGTATATCATCTTACTATTCCACTGAGTAATGCGCAGAAATGAAGAGAAATATTGCAGTGTAAAGTAACTGGTGTTCTCTGAATATCAATGCCTGAGATGACTGTGATCTTTCAAATGAGCAAAAGTCAGATATTTACAAAGGATGTCGCAAGGGCAGTTATTGGTCTTTTCTGGGTGTATTAGCCCGACCAAACAGGTTTTTATATTGTAGCATTCGCAATAAGAAATATGGAAGATATTAAAAACACATTAACTTAGACTTCGTAACAAGCACAAAGTGCTGTGTAATTATTATAATTGTTCATTGTTTCTAGAATATTGATAGATAAATTAACTTAGTATTTTGAAAGCACTTTGCTCTGACGTCGATTGCGTAATAATTAAGATTGATAAACAGAAAATTAATATATAAAAAGTCGCTTTAATAATTCTAAAAAAAAACTCAGCAACAATTGACACAGTTCAACATTGGGGATGTTTGGTGAGTCATATTTATTTACTTAATTTTTATCATGAAAAATGTTTAGATATCTATGTCAGAATAAGGAAGATAATAATTAGACCGGGAAAGTGAGTACTATTGTGAACAAAAGGTCGAGTTAATGACATTTTGGACAGAAAATTATTTTGCTCAAAATGACTGATAATTACGTGATTATTGTTCATTGACAACTAATGCTGAAAGTAAAAGAAACAGATTCTAACATTTCCAAAGCAGATTTTTTTTTCTTATAATGAAATTAAAATACAAATCATTTTAGAGGTCACATGATTTGAAAAACTGTCATTTAATGTGATATTTGAGATGAAGAATCGTTCTTTTTGCCCCAGTGTAGTCTTTTCAATAATTTAAAATTTAGTGTTATTTGAGCTAAAGAACAGATGGGTGTACCTACATTGTTTTCCTCACACAAAATAAGTAAAGTCAACAACATTTTTAAGTTTCGTAGAGTTGATTAGCAAAATGCATTGAAGCTATCATGCACGAAGTGAGATAAGTGAGAGAGAGACAAATTAAATGTTCAAATGAGCACGTCGATATTTTGAAAGCATATCAATCTTATGAATTATGAATAGGTGGATGGAAAATAAAAACAAATTCCTGATAATTAATGAATGAATAGTAATAAGAAATTGAATTTGTTCAAAGCACATCACAATATTTAGATGAATTGCAATATTTAGTTACAATTGTAGGTGATCAACTGACCAATGACTAATATGAAGTTGCATTTGGTTATTTTGCTGAAGAGAAATTTCGACTGTTTATTTTTTTCATCTTTATAATACTGGAGAATAAGGATTCTTGTGCTTGAAATGTCAGAACTAGGTTCTTCTAAACAGAAAAAAAAACAGTGAGTATCATTTCTTAGACTCTTCCAACCTTAAGATTTCAACATTCTCAACTACTTTTCCAAGGAATTTCGAACCACCAGAATTAGATGCATCGTTTTATTAGTGACCTGAAGAAAATAAGTAGTAGATATGGTGATGATTGAAATGCACAGCAGATTGAAGTATATTTCATGTTGTTTTGAAAAGCAGTTCAGTCTATGCTCAGGTATTTTCTCAGGAATATTTGGAGCCGCTCTGACACATCTCTGCTGAAGATGGGAATTTAAATCATTCCTCCAGATCTTGTCGCAGAGACACTGTCAGAGCTCCACAAGGACCCTTCATAATTCCCCCCCCCCCCCCCGCACCCCCCCCCCCCACCCGGAAGGGTAGGACCATAGTCACATGCTTACTGTGGCAACACAAATGAAAATGAATCAGATGTTTATTGTAATAATTTGTATGGGAATTAATTACATATTTCCTGTGTGTAATGAACTGACAAAATGAATTAGTAATTTACAGTAATGATGTAACAAAGCAATAATGACTTTAATTTAATATGAAACTCATGAAGATCCATGATAGGAAAAAAATGCCTAATCATTTGATCATTGTACACTGATGAACAAAGATCAATAAAATAGTTCCATATGTTCAAAGCAAGTTTTCACAGAATAAAAAGAAAATTAAAACGCTTTTGCAACATAAATGAATAGGAAAATAAATTAATTAGTCACACAATAGGACTATTCATCTGAAGACAACTTCCCTTCTTTCCAGAAATGTTCACTTCCCAAAGTTCAAAATATATCGCGACTATTTCATGAAACAATAGAGATGTTAGTTCCTTTTGTTGTACTTCAAAACGTCGGAAGAATTTTAAATGATTTTGTTCCATGAAAAATGATTAACTTGTACCGCGTTTATAAATACAGTAAATGTTAACATGTAAGCAAAACATAATTAAATCAATTCAACTTTTGCTAGGGTTAAAATAAAAATTGATATTTACAACGCACACTGCAAATCTTTACATTATTTCATACATGAACCATATTCCACAGATATGCCCTGAACTATAGTGAACAATGATTAGATAATAGCAGCAATTGGATTGTCAAAATTCTATCAGTTAATTTAAGAATACTGAGAAATCTTAGTTGATTATTTCACTGAACAATGTGGAGAAACGACCAGGAATTATTCTAATGAAAAGTAATTACAGTTCTCTGAACGCTTCAGGCTGAGATTACCGTGATCATTCAAATGAGCAATCATCAAATATTTACAATGAGGCATCGAATGGGATGTCATTGGTTCCAATATAGGATCGTTCACCTGAACAGTAAATGGATTTTTATATTGTAGTGTTCGTAGTCAGAAACAATTGATGCAATTAAAATGCGATTCGCACTATATTTGTTAGAAAGATTAACTCCAATAATTGTGCAATTAATGTAATGGCAGTGACTGGAAAAATAACATTCTAATCTGAAAAGATAAATTGATTTAATATTCTAAAAGCACTTTGCTGTGATGATTATTGGATATTCATTAAGATCGGTAAACTGAGGATTACAATATAATGGCTAGCTTTCTGGATTCACAAAAATGATCCATTCAGTTCTTACTCAGCAGTATTGTTTTTGGGTCAAACATGCAGGATTACAAGAATGACATGTTTCCATCCATTGGTTTGATTCTTGAGACGTGCTTTTAATTTATATACTTTTGTTCATGACCAATGTTTAGCCATTCCTGTCAGAAGTAAGAAGTTAATCAGTAGATAGTGAAAGTGCGTATGACAGTGAACCTAAGATGCAGGGAACTTCCATAATTTTGTGATGATTGTACATTGATAAATAACTTTGGAGTAAAAAAAATCAACATGTTCAAAGCAGTTTTTTTGCTCATAACAAATTGAAAATTTTAAAAATCCTTCTGCAGTGCACATGATTTGAAAACACATCAGTCACTAGTCAAAAAAATACCAGTCACAGAAAACATCGGCTCGAGACAGTAAGACCCTTATGAAGAGTATTCTACTCAACAGTAATTCGAGGACCTTGAACATCTTCATGTCGTCCTTGCAAAGAACACTCTTATTATTCCTAAAGTTTTATTATCGTAAATATTTCGACATTTATACCAGAGCTAGGAAGAAAATGAGAAGCGATTCACATGAGTATTTTCGTGAGTGAAAGTCAAAATAAATTTACAGTGCCAAGTTTCACTATTTTGTCTGAATAAGCAGATAAAGATTTTTAAGGTGCGAACTCAAAATGTTTTCACCTACAGGTTGTACTAAGCCAAAATGCATTATTTTATTTTGCGATACTTCAACTGGATTGGAAATCTATGTATGCTGATGTTAGCGTCCTCACTCATTGTTATTGGTTTTAGCGAAATATTTCGTGTGCAATTACTGAAGTGAAATGTAAGAAATCAAGTACATTTATTGGATGGAACTGCTCACCAAATGTTTACTGTGGTTCCTGTTCTCAGAAACAATAAGATATTTACTCAGGTTTTTCTCTTGAGAAGTAATTAGATAACCAGGAAGACATTTGAGTGGTTGTATGCGCCGTGTTCAGTGAGTATTTCTTTTCAATTACAATTATATTATATTAATATAGGACGGGATTAATAATCGTGTGTTAAAGATCTTAATTAATGTCATATTTTCTTTTAAAAATTACGAGAATTCCTTTGTGCAACAATAATTTGGAGATGTCGGTGTTGGACTAGGGTGGACAAAGTTAAAAATCACATGACACCAGGTTATAGTCCAACAGGTTTATTTGGAAGCACGAGCTTTCAAGGCTATGGCTCTGCATCTGGTTATCTGGTCTCTTAGGAGACACACTACTACAGCTACACAAGTGCCTTTCATGATCTTCCCAGCAAGGAAGGTTGGGATTATTATCAATTGGGGTTAATCAAATGAAAACTAACCAGTGTTCATTCCGATAATTGGGCTGGGAATTAATTAGACTGTTTCTGTGTAATGGACTGAGAATGAACTAGTAATTCACAATAATGACGGTACTAAGCACATATGCTCTTACTTACATATTAATATCAGAATAATTGGAAGAAAGATAAATCGACATATCATGAGCTTATTGTAAATTCATAAAAAATACGACTGCTGAATACGTTTAAAGCAGTTTTTCTTATAAAGAAAAAGATAATGAGAATGTTTAGCAGTCGGACGGAATCGGAAGAAAAGGTCATTCACTGTGACTATTCAGCTGCAGACATATTCTCTTCCTTCCACAAATGTATAACTTGCAACAATTCCAAATGTATTCTGATTGATAAAGGAAAGAGCAAACACCTGTAAATTCTTTTGTTTTGTTTACAAAAAATGTCACGAATTTAGATTTTTTTAGCTTTAAAATATTTAAATCTTACTGTGATCAGAATTACAATAAATCTTTGTGTTGAAGAAAAATATAATCAAATCAATCAAAATATACATCGATATTCACAATAATTGGGAGAGTGAACACTGCAATATCTTCCCATCAGTTGATGTACTGAGCCATAATTCCACTTTTCTATCCTTTACTAGATTGATCAGTGGTTAGATATTAGCAATAACTAAATTATTAGTATGCTGTCAGTGAACTGCATGTTAATAAGAAACTTCCCAATGTGTTTGTTCGAAATAAACAGTAATTATTGGTGAAATGTCATTAGATATCTCTTAATCGATGAGGCTGTGATTACTTGATTTTGAAATGAGCAATATTCCAATATTTCCAATGAGCATTGGATGGAAAATCGATGCTTTTTGGTGTAGACCTGATTTTTTTTATTGTAGTATTGGCAGTAATAATCAATGGATTAAAATATGATGTGCATCACACCTTACTGAATATTTTCAAGTTTTCTAACAGGTTTCTAGTCCACTCTTCAGTTTAAAAAGGGTAATTTTGGCTCAGTACATCAGTAACTGCAAAAGGTTTCAACTCATCTCCAAAGTTATTAATCTTATAATTTAAAAAAAATCAAAAAATTATCTCTGTAAATGTCATTGACTCTAACTTTAGATTATAGTCAAGTTCGTTCTCTACTTATTTTCTTTCTATTTCTGACACCAGTGGCTAAATATTGATTAGATTAAATGTCATATGAGTGAGACATTAGTTTTCTCTCAAAGATCTGTGCAGCACAGGAATGGGTCCTTTGGCCCATAACGTTATGCTGAACATAATGCAAAAGGAACTCATCACTTCTGCCGACCCTTGATCCATATCCATCCAAATTATCTAAATGAACATTAAATAGCCTTAATGTATCTGCCTCCACCACCGACCCTTGAAGTTCATCCCAGCCATCTACCACTCCCTGTGTAAAAAATAATTGCCCCTCACATGCCCCTTGAACTTTTCCCCCTAGCCTTAAATGCATGCCTCATAGTTCTGATGTTCGCAACTCTGGTGAGAAACCTCCTGACTGACAACTCTACCTATGTATCTCATGATTGTATAGACTTCAATCAATTCTTCCCCCAGCAAGCGCCACTCCACAAAAAAGCAGCCTGAGTTTTTTCTCGCCTCTCAGATCCAGGCAGCATCCTGGTAAATGCCCTCTGTACCCTCTCCAAATCCTCCATATCCTTCCTGTAATGTGGCGAACAGAAGTGAATACAATACTTTAAGTATGCCTTAACCAAAGTCTTATGAAGTTGCAACATGATATCCTGACTTTTGTAACCAGTTCCCTGACCAATAAAGGCAAGCATGCCATTTGCCTTCCTTACCACCCTATCTACTTGCATGGACAATTTCAGGGAGCCATGGTCTTGAATGCCAAGATCCCTTTGAACAACAAAGTTGTTCAAGGTCCAGCCATTAACTATCTACTTTTCCTTAACATTTGAACTCCCAAAGTGAGACACCTCACACTTGTATGGATTAAGCTTTATCTTTAATTTCTCTGCCCATATCTGCAGTTTATCGTTTCCTTGCTGCATTCTTTGACAACCTTCTACATTATTCACAATTGCACTGAACTTTGTATCATCTGCAAGCTTATTAACTCACCCAATTAGATTTTAATTCATGTCACTTCTATATATTTTTATCGTGAAAAGAAGGGTTCCAGTGCAGATCCCTGTGGAAAAAAGACAGAAAATGAGGGAAATGCAGAATTCTTGAATAAATGAGGTTTTTTTCAATGACATAACAATCCTGATGAATAATCTCTGAAGTTGTGGTTTTTGTTTTCAAATTAATTCTCAGTTTACTGATCTTAATGAATATCCAGTACAAACTGCTTTGAATATATTGAATCATTTTAAGTGTTGAGTTCTAACATTATGGCACAGCAGTTAGCACTGCTGCTTCACAGCGCCAGAGACCCGGGTTCAATTCCCGCCTCAGGCAACTGACTGTGTGGAGTTTGCACATTCTCCCTGTGTCTGCGTGGGTTTCCTCCCACAGTCCAAAGATGTGCAGGTCAGGTGAATTGGCCATGCTAAATCGCCCGTAGTGTTAGATAAGGGGTAGATGTAGGAGTATGGGTGGGTTGCGCTTCGGCGGGGCAGTGTGGACTTGTAGGGCCGAAGGGCCTACAAGTAATCTAATTTAATTGTCATTTCAATTCTCACGCCATCATGAGATTCTCATTTTAGTTGAATCCATTATTTTTTAATGCCAGTGTCATAATGAAATATTAATATTATTTTCAGGTCAACACACCTGCAATTAACCAACGTTTTCTCACCCAACACTCATAGTAACTATCTCATGCTCTTTCATTTGAATTCTCATATTAATTGATGGATTATTAATCAGCCTTATCAATTAAGAGATGGCTAATTATTTTTCACTTCAATATTTCAGTTTTTTCCGATATACTGCACAATTACATTGCAATAAGGATTTTCTTATCAACCTTAAATTTGGTTTCAGCCATTTTAAAACTAATTATTGCGAATGTGTAACTGGTAATCATTGTTTAAATGCAATATATCCAGCTGCCGATGTGGAACAATGGCTCAATACATCAACTGACAAACAATATTGCACTGTACACTCTCTTAATCTTAGCAAGATAATTTTCAGTGTGGGAGCTTAGTTGGATTGAATTGGCTGTGAGCAAAAATACATTCTGAGGAAGGGTCACTGGACCCAAAGTATTAACACTGAATGCTCCCCACAGATGCTGCCAGACCTGCTGAGTTGGTTTCCAGCAATTACTGATTTTGTTTCTGAGTTCCAGCATCCACATTTTTTTTGCGTTCTTGTACTGATTGTATTTCACTTCAATGCTAACATTTCTATATTTCTGATTATTACAAAAGAGATAACCATTTTTCACATTAAACATTATTTAAATTTCATGTGTTTCTTGTGTACACAAATCAGAATTAACAAATGTTTGATCTATTATTTTACAATAAATCTTGAATTCTAAGAAATCACAATTTTGTGAAACTGACGGAAGTTGTCTTTCGCTGAGTAGTCACATTGAATGACCAATGCTTTATTTCCAAATCATGTGCTTTACAAAGCAGTTTAATTTCAATTTATGTATGTGAATAACTGCTTCAAACATATTGAATTATTTGATTATCATGAAACTTATATTTATTTAAGATCATTATCGCTTCGTTCCATCATTATTAGAAATTACTAATTCTTTTTATCCATTACACACTGGAACTGTCTAATACAATCCTAGTCCAATTATCACAATAAATATCTGAGCAGATTTCCCTGAGAGTAACCACAGTAAGTTTGTGATTATAGTCCTGCCCTTCCTGCATGGGAACATTATGGAGGGATCTGGTAATGTCTGTACTAATAGAACAGAAGGCAGGCGTTCAATTCCTACCTTAAACAGAGATGTGTCAAAGCACCTCAGAGTTGATTTGAAAATATCTAAGTGTCAATTGAATTATTTTTCAATCCAACATTTTCTCAACTTGTATCTGTTGTTCATTATAATGATCACAATATCTTGAATTTATTTGCTTCAGGTCACTGATTAAAGTATGAATGTTATTAAGGTGAGGGGGAAAGTTTTAAAAGGGATCTGAGGGGCAACTCTTTTCACAACACGTGTTTGGCATATTGAGATGAGCTGTGAGAGGAAAGGCAGCAGCTGGTACGATTACAATATCTAAAAGACATTTGGACAGTTACATGGATAGAAAACATCCAGAGCGATATGGGACAAACACAGGAAAATGGGACTAGTTTAGTTTCGGAAACCTGGCCGGAATGCCAAGGTGGGCTGAATGGCCTGTTTCCGTTCTGTATCAGTCTAACCTTTTACAATTCAAACTTGACTGTGATGGGTACAGGAAAGCAAAAACGGGTGTTAATTCTATTTTCTGTCCATGAAAAAGAGACATAAATTTTAAATAATTGTGTCACATGAAATAGTTCACTCTTATTGTGATTAGAAATACAATGAATCCGAGCATTAAAGTGAAATATAATTAAATTAATTCAACTGTGTTTCCATGGTTAAAATAAAAATTGATATTCACAATGATTGAGAGTTTGTACACTGCAATATATTCACATCAGTTCACGTACTGAGCTATTACTGCACATTTACACTCCTTACAGAACTGAAGAATAATTAAATATTAACAACACATAGATTTTTGAAAATGTATCAGAGCACTTTAAAGAAGGAGATATTTAATGTTACTATGTGACTGTGCAATGTGTAGACATGAACAGCAATCATTGCAGTGAAAAGTAATTACAGTTCTCTGAATTCATAAGGCTGAGATTACTGTGCTTATTCAAATGAACAAAAGTCAGTTTTTCAAAGCGTGTTGGATGCAAAATCATTGGTTCCACTGTGGGATAGTTGACCTGAAAACAATAGCATTGCTGCAATGGATTAAATGAAACAATGGATTAAATTAAAATATGGATCTGACTATACACATTAGAAAGATAAACAAAGTATTTTGTAATTATTATAAGGATACTGAATTCATAATAAATGTTGTAATCTGAACAAATAAGTTGACTCAATATTTTAAAAGCACTTTGCTCTGATGTTGATTTGACATCATTAAGATCGGTAAACTGAAGACTAATATATAACAGCTAGATTGATGGATTGAGGACAATAAATGAGCCATTCAGTAATTATTGAAAAGAAATGACTTTTGCTCAAAATGCAGACAATACAGAAGTAATGTATTTCATTCAATTAGTTTACATGTAGAAACGTATGTTTTTAATTTATTTAATTTTATCCTGATCGATATTCAAACATTTGTGTCTGAATTAGGAAGAAAATAAGGAGATAATGAAAGTGAATATCAGAGTGACCACAAGATACAGTTCATGACATTTGATAGAAAAAGGAATTTGCATAATTTTGTAATTATTGAACGTTGATAAATAATTAGCTTCTCAGGTACTGAAGCAGTCCAACAGCAAGAACTACAAAATCTGGACAATATCTAGGTTTAGGCTGACAAGGGGCAAGTAACATACATGCCACACAAATGCAGGCTGCGACCATCACGTATAAGAAATGACCAAACCACCATCACTTGACATTCAATGCTGTTACCATCACTGAACACCCACTATCAACACTATCCTGGGGATAATCATTGATCAGAAACTGAATTGGTCTCACCACATAAACACAGTGGCTACAAGAGTAATTCAACTCCTGGCTCCTGAAAGCCTGCCCAACAGCTACCAGGCACAAGTCAGGAGTGTGATGGAATACTCCCCACTTGCCTGGATGAGTGCAGCCCTAACAACACTCAAGGAACCCATGGCCACTTCCATCTCGAAGGACAACGCCAACAGCTATATGGAAAGACAACTACCTTCAAGTTCCCCTCCAAGGCACTAACCCACCCTGACTTGGGAATATATCGCCATTCCTTCACTGTCGGTGGGTGAATGTCCTGGAAATCCCCACCCCAATGGCATCGTGGGTGATCCCACAGCAGCTAGACTGCAGCGGTTCAAGAACACAGCTCACCACCAATTTCTCAAGGGTAACTAGGGATGGGCAATAAATGCTGGGCCCAGCCAGTGATAACCAAATCACATCAAATAAATATTAAAATAATGTCTGCAAGATCAAAACAGCTCCAACGCTGTCCTAGCTGCAATCTCTGCCTCTTCTTATTGACAAAGATAAAAGGTTACCCTGCTCAACTTTCTCATCAGTACAGTATTCACCCCAGCCTTCTCTTATACCAACCAGCAGCATTTCCATCACCAGCAGCAACTCCACTTAAAATATTTTGTTACTAACTTTTCATTAACTGGTTACTTCAACTACAATGCAATCTCTACAAACAGACCAAGTACCTTTTAGGCGACAACAAATTTTGTAACAACTCTTCTTCATCTCTCTCTGCCATTCTGTTTGGTTATATGAGGTAGGGAGGGATGGGATCACCACAGTGATGTAAGATATATGTAATACAGTGAGACAGTGAAGGTAGTATGGCTCACGTTGACTCTTAGACCCCACAGAGTGGAACAACACAATCATTGCATAATAAACACAACACAACATTTCAACCCGGCGTGACAGTAATAAAATGTGGATCGGTTGAACCGGCTGGATTTGTTTCAGCTGGAGTTTGTGAGAGTGAGGGGTGACATGACTGAAGTGTCTAAGATCCTGAATGGTTTGTTAAGGAGGACATGGAAAGGATGCTTCCTCTTGTGGGTCATACGTGAACTCGAGAGAACTGCTTTAAAATTAGATTCACCCTTTCAGGACAGAGATGAGGAGATTTATTTCCTCACAGAGGGCCGTGCAACTTTGGAACTCTCTGCCCCAGAAGGTGGGCACAATGAATATTTTTAAGACACAGGTTGATAGATTCTTGCTAAGAGACGTTGGGGGAAGATGGAACACAAATCACTAACAGATCAGGCCTGGCCTTATTGAATGATAGAGTGGACTTGAGGGGCTGAATGGTCACCTCCTGTTTCTTTCTCACATGACCCAGGACTAAGAGCTTTGTTGAAAATGCATTCACTGGATGTAGGTGCCACTGGCTATGGGCAGCATTTATTACCCAGAGGGCAGGTAAGAGTCAACCACATTGCTGTGGGTCAGGGGTCACATGGAGACTAGATCAGGTAAGGATGGCAGCTTCCTTCGCTAAAGGACATCAGTCACCGACATGGGTTTTTCCTGACAATCGAGAATAATTTCATCAATAGAATCATAATTCTAGATGATTATTAAATTCAAACTGCTGAAACAGACTGACCATGTGGCTGTCAGTGAATCCAACACAAGTGAATGGAAACATTGCTCAGAGACTGGTTCTGGAACATTCAACACAACCAGGAAATGGAAAGTGAAAAATTAGCTGAAAACAAGGCCACTGCTCTGATAGGAACAAAATCATTCAATGTTCAGTTATTGACCATTATTGACTCACAGAATATTCTAATCTGCAGAATCACAGTAAAAGGGAAAAGTAAACAACATTCTTGGCAAAGAGATAATGAACCAACTGCTTGTATAAAACAGCTCCGAACAAAGGGGCTGAATCCTCCACAAACTGACAAATCAGATTTGTAGATAGAGATTGGAAATCTTTAGAAAAAAACCCTTCCCTGCTGATGGTGTGTGCTAGAAACCATTCTCAGAGTGATCTGCCATTTATTTCCTTTGAAGAGAATCTGTTTCCCCTCACAAAAGGAGGTGTGTTGCTCACTTACAGACTGACTTACAGACAAAGGAAAACTGATCTGAAACTCGCAAGTTAATTAAGCTATGAGTGACAGTCCACTGCACACAACAAGAGCTCAGACCACAACAGATTCTAGTGAAACCAACAATGCAATGAAAAAGGCGAATTGCTCTTTATAATCATGCAGCCTCTCTCAATCAAATAATCCCAGTCAACTTCTAAACATTTTAAAACTATTAAAATCAATGAATATATATTTATTTCCATTCCTAATTTCCTCCAAAAAATGCATCTGATTATTCTCTTCAAAATATATTTTAAATGGTGAATTCCAAATCACAATTCATTTCCAATTATTCTTAGAGCAAAACAACTTGCAAACTAAAATAGTTTTCATGTCAATAATGACACTGGAAACTTTGTGATGTAGTTTAACTGTATTGCCAAATATTGTTTTGGTTCATTATTGTAGTGAAGATAAAATTAAAGTCTATTTATTTTCTCTGATATCCTTCCATTACTTTATTCCCTAATAATAATGCATGACGTAATGGGTGACAAGCATTAAAATAAAATCGAATTTTCAATGCAAGAACTGGTACAAATAATCACATATTATTCAGTTCATTCATTGTCGTTGATTATCAGAGTTATTTTCACTGTATGATCACGTTATATTCACTCAAATAATCACAGTACAATTTTCACCTCTATAGATAAGTGAAGTGAATGTCAAATTATTAACATTTCAAGTCAAACCAAATTCACATTTTGTTCTGTTTTATTCCAGGAATGATGGAATATATTACATTATTATGAGAAACAGGAACAAGTGAAGGTGGTGGCTCTCAGATGTAAAGCCTTAAATCCAAAGGGCCAGGTGGTAGTTACAATGGGGGAGGTACCTAGTCTCTCTCTCTCCTCAGAAGGCTGTGAGGATGGTGACACTGGCAGGAACGGGTTAGATGATTAAGCGCCTACGTATGAACAGAGGGACGGCAATGGGTGGGATGACCCACCGCCCCGTAAAGCCCAGAAGGCCGTGTCTATAGCATCACTGGGCATCAAAGCTCAAACTTGGACAGACAGTAGGGGGGGCAACAAAGGGAACTGACAGAAACTAAACCTGAACCGTTCACCCGCTGAACGACAGATGTTGGTGAATGAACACCCAGCCTGAAAGAAAAAATGGTAATAATGGGCCTTATTGGGACAATATGGATGAATTAGTAGAGGTACACAGTCTCACCGAAGATGATGTATGGACCCTCCCTCGGGCCAAGATGCCCTGAAGTGTACAACAGAAACTGTCCCTGCAATGAGAGGATGGGATACAAGCCGGTTCCTCCCAGAGTACAGCCGATCAGTGTCTCCAGGCATTTACAGATATTGCAGGGACACACTGCGGACGGGACAGGCTGAATGGGCTAAAATAACCTTGGTGACTCAGGGGCCCAAGGACAATATCGAGGATTATACAGAGAGGAAGCCTGAGGTGTGTAAGCACCACGGAAGATTACCAAACCCCAACCTGTGACGATGAAATAGGTTTGATGTGTTTAAAAGATGACATGGGATCCTATTTAACTGTAATTATAAACATGGGACTCCCAGTGGGAGATAATTCTAACCACACTCTGAATTGCGTCATGAGAGCTGAGGCAAATGTAGAAACACAGGGGAATAGCTGCAGTACAGGGAGGGTAATCAGACCCACAATGTTACAAGGGAAGCAGGAAAGGGCACATAGACAAGGAACGTAGGCACAGAGAGGGAGATAGGTGTTCATATTGTGAGTGGCCTGTGTTCACCTAAGTATATGCATAGCCCATGAATATTCATTGACGCGCTGTTGAAGGGCCAAAACTGCATGATGCTAACACCGGAGCATCTTTGTCAGTTACCGATAAGCATTTACCCCTCACTCCCTCAATTACTAAAATGAGAGCAGTCGGAGTGGGAACCTAGGAAGCTGGATGAAGCAAACCTGCCCCGATGTAGACTGGGAGTATGACAAAATGTATTCAGATATGGAGGTGTGAAACTCAAGAAGGGACCTTCTGGGAGTTGCTCCTATTCATGCAACTATTGACATCAACACCTGAATTTAAACATGGGGATGCTCCGGCCAGGACTGGGACAGAAAGAAAAGGAGAGGCAACCTCTCCGGAGTAGCTACATTGCAGGGAAACTGGGACAGTCAAAGAATCTGGTGGGTTATAGCTCGGACGAACTTAGCGGTGTGCGTAACTCAAACAGGAAAGTTATCTATCGACCCTGTAGAGATCGAGGGCCCTCTCACTCCCCACACAAAAAGGATCTCATCAAAACTGGTGATGAGGGGGCAATAATTGTGAGAGTGACAGATTGACAGAAGCTGGAAATAGTCTGGGTCCATACCTGTGGACATTGAATGGCAGATGAAAGTGGTGTTTACTGACTGAGGAGAACAGGCAACCAGGATACTATTACCTCAGGGATCCTGCAATATTCCAGTATATCCCACCGATGTGTGTTTGATGGATTTAGTCACACTGATCTTACCAACACCTCATCACCTCAAACAGTGAGAAAGATAATATCCAGATATTATACAGAGTATTCTATCAGGTTAACCAGGCCAGGCTTAAAATTAACGCACAGAGAGTGCAACTGGGAAGGTAGGGAGAGACGGAACTGGGACATCATATTGGGGAGATCAAACCAGGAAGGGAGAGGGGACAGTCCCAGCGGGAACAAAAACTATGATTATAAAACTATCCACCCGCACACTGTAAAGGGATCAGGCAAACTTTAGTATTATTTAATTATTGTGGGAATTTTGTGAGGAATTATCCAGAAATAGAGAACCATCACGAGCCCTGGCAGAAGCGCGGTCATTAACCAGGGGTGAGGGAGGCAAAATGCACACAGTCAGCATGCCTTTGGTATAGTTCATGACTGGGCTCGGTGAAGGTATATCACCCTGTCTGGGGGCCACATTGAGCATGAAGAACAGGTCAGAGAGTTAGTGGAAGCAACTAACTTTCCCATTGAAGCAGCAATAATGAAGATTAGGCTCACAGGAAAGTAGAAACTCCATATCAACGGGGTAGTGAGCATGGGTGGGCATACTTACTGAAACGGTGCAGACATTTGAGGAGGATGCAGTGGCAGTAGCTTCAGAAGCGAGAAAGGAAAGTTTAAAGACATTTCCAGAAACAGTCCCACAGCAGGAGAAACAGGAATGGGAAAAGGGTGGGGCAGTAATAGGACATAGGATGATGCAGCAGTGCCACTGTATAAGACAAACATTATTAAAATCATATCATGGGCTGGTCCATATTGAGCAGGATAAAATGCAATATCGGATGATCAACTACAGGGGCGTTCTGGAACAAGAAGGTTTTGTCGAAGGGGTGTAGTCTGTACACAGTGTGAGCCAGGGAAAACAATCAGGATAAAATGCAGGAAGCCACAGGAACCCAGGGGCCCACGGGATCAATTACAGATGGATTTTACGTACTCCCCATCCCAATCCCAGGGAAGGAAATCCTGCTGGGCCTTAACAAACAGATTTACTCAGTGGGCGGGAGCATTCCCCTGCAGATTCTGACCAACTGACACACGTTTCAGGAAACTAAGTTAAGCAGCTCTGTGGCCTGTTTGGTACTGAGCAGAAATCACATCTCACATACCACCCCCAGAGCTCAGGGACAGGAGAAGGAATGAAGCAGACACTGAAAGCTAGTCTGACTAAGGCCCTGACAGAGACAGGCAGGGATGGGTTAGTGTACTCCCCACAATCCTAATGAAACTGACGTCAACCCCAGCAAAGGGAACTGAGCAATCCCCCTTTGAATTAGTGACCGGATGGACTTTGCAGCTGCCAGAGGGTATGGTCATGGGAGGGCAGGAGATGTACAATGGTAAGGATAGGGTGAAACAATTTGTGAAAGAACTGACAAAGCAACTGCATGAGCTGAGAGGGAATTTGCAGACGGACAGAGAATCAGAGACTGGGAAAGGGAGCTCATAAACATCTGAGCTGACATCCCGAACCCAGGAGATCGGGTCGGGGGGAAATATTTGTGGAACGTATGAAAGAAGCACATCAAAATGCTGGACTTGGCTGGGGGAGCCGTAGAATTCCAGAGAGGGAACTCTTCCATCATGCATTAGTAAGGAGCTCTGAATAAACATTGGTCGTGCTGCTCAGCACAGAACTGAAGGTTCCACTTTGATATTTCTCCCAGCAACAGAGTGCAGGGGTATGTTACCGGCTGGAGGTCTGTGACCAGTGCCTCTGTCCTACAAGGGTCAGAGCTGGGACATCTGTTGTTTGTAATACATATAAATGATTAGCCTGAAAATGTAAACGATTTAATTAACAAGTTTGTAGATGGCACAAAGTGAAGAAGTTGTGAATCGTGAAGAATGTTGTCAAAGGAAACATCAAGGACGCGATCAGTTGGAATGTTTTGCGGAGAAATTGCAGATAGGTTTGAATTCAGACAAGTGTGACGTGATGCGTTTTGGGCGGCTCATTGTAAGAGGAATGTATACACTAAAAGGAAGTGCCCTGAGCAGCATTGATATACAGAGGTGCAAGTTCACAGCTCCCTGAATGTGGTGAAGGAGGTGGATGGCAGATTTGGTGAAGGATGATGTGGAGGTTTTGGAGAGTGTGGAAATGGGTTTACCAGGATGTTGCCTGGATTGGGAGAGGTTGGAAAATCTTGGATTGTTGTCTTTGGAAAGTCAGTGGCTGTGGAGTGATCCGAGAGGCACAGACAGAGTGAATAATCTGAATCATTTTCCAAGTGGAAATGACCAATTCCACAGGCCATAGATTTAAGGGGAGAGGGGGCAAGTTTAAAGGAAATGAAAACCGAAAGGAAAGAACAGCAGATGCTGTAAACCAGAAAGAAAAACAGAAGTTTCTGAAAAAGCTCAGCAGTTCTAGCAGCATCTGTGAAGCGAAATTAGTTAACATTTCTGAGGAAGGAGGACTGGACCCGAAACATTAACTGATTTTTCTTCACAGATCCTGCATGACATACTGAGCATTTTTAACAACATCTGTGCAAGTTAAAAGGGAGTTGTGTCAGACAAGTTTCTTATGCAGGAGGTGGTCAGTGACTAGAATGTACTTGTCTGACAGATGGTAAAAACAGAAACGATCACAATGTTTAATAGGCATTTGGACAGGCAGATAAGCAGGCCTGGGTTGGCAGGGGAGTTTGCACGTTCTCCCCGTGTCTGCGTGGGTTTCCTCCGGGTGCTCCGGTTTCCTCCCACAGTCCAAAGATGTGCAGGTCAGGTGAATTGGCCATGTTAAATTGCCCGTTGTGTTAGGTAAGGGGTAAATGTAGGGGTATGGGTGGGTTGCGCTTCGGCGGGTCGGTGTGGACTTGTTGGGCCGAAGGGCCTGTTTCCACACTGTAAGTAATCTAATATACAGGCAGATGGAATCAGTTTGGAATAGCATCATGATCAGCACAGACATGGTGGGCCGATTATTCCGGTGCTGTACTCTTCTGTTTTCTAGGGGGGAGAATGTGTGGAGCGAGAGAGAATATATTGAGTATAATATGTCTCTTCTTTCGAACACACAGTAAGTTGATGCATTTTCAGAGAAGCAATGTTGAAAGGCAATATATATATTTGGATGGCACAGACATAGAGAGCAGGACAGCAGGAATGGGGGACAATGTGTACAAATCCTTAATGGAGAGAGAACGTGAAGTGTTTTGAGTAAATGTATAGGATGCTGGGCTTCATTAATAGAGGGAATGATAACATACTCATGCAAAAGATGCTGACCGTTGACAAAGTTCTAGTTAGGTCACAGTCAATCATTGCATCCAATTGTGGTCAACAGATTCCTGGTCATGATGAGGAAGTTAACATACCACAGAGGGGCCTGTTCCATACTTTGCTTCTCTTTCAGGATGCATTGGTGACTCAAGGGTTAAACATTCTCCTGCCAAAGGTCTTACTGCCGTATTGTAAGAGTACAAGGCCGGTACTCTTCCAATACAGACTGAACACCTCAGTCGGGGTGAGGCAGACCGTATCTTCGAAATAGAACCTCTTGGAGCCACACATGTGGATTCCACCATAACCCCAGACAGAGCAATTTGCCCTTTCCAGACAAGACTGAGAGCCCTGGGCACAACCCTGTTAAACTGTCTCCTGCTCTCATTGTCTCACTTCCCCTTCATATTAGCATAGGTAAGTGAATCCCCCATTTACTGAAAGAAGAACCCTTCTGCCTTAATCTCTTCCCGTCAACACATAATCATGGACAATACGATAATCAGTTTCTGGAATCCATCACAAGTTATCACACGACATTGGCATTCTTCAAGCTTTGTAAATTCATAATTACCAGTTTTAAACTATGTAATGGCAATCGCCTATGCGACTGATATGCCTTTCTGGATTAGTGGTGCTGGAAGAGCACACCAGTTCAGGCAGCATCCAAGGAGCTTCGAAATCGACGTTTCGGGCAAAATCCCTTCATCAGGAATACAGGCAGTGAGCCTGAAGCGTGAAGAGATAAGCGAGGGGAAGGCGGGGGTGGGGAGAGAGTAGCATAGAGTACAATGGGTGAGTGGGGGAGGAGATGAAGGTGATAGGTCAGGGAGGAGAGGGTGGAGTGGATAGGTGAAAAAGGAGCTAGGCAGGTCGGACAAGTCATCGGGACAGTGCTAAGCTGGAAGTTTGAAACTAGGATGAGGTGGGGGAAGGGGAAATGAGGAAACTGTTGAAGTCCACATTGATGCCCTGGGGTTGAAGTGTTCCAAGGCGGAAGATGAGGCGTTCTTCCTCCAGGCGTCTGGTGGTGAGGGAGCGGCGGTGAAGGAGGCCCAGGACCTCCATGTCCTCCGCAGAGTGGGAGGGGGAGTTGAAATGTTGAGCCACAGGGCGGTGTGGTTGATTGGTGCGGGTGTCCCAGAGATGTTCCCTAAAGCGCTCTGCTAGGAGGCGCCCAGTCTCCCCAATGTAGAGCAGACCGCATCGGGAGCAACGTATACAATAAATGATATTAGAAAGATGTGCAAGTAAAACTTTGATGATGTGGACGGCTCCTTTAGGGCCTTGGATAGAGGTGAGGGAAGAGGTGAGGGCGCAGGTTTTACAGTTCCTGCGGTGGCAGGGGAAAGTGCCAGGATGGGAGGGTGGGTTGTGGCGGGGGGGCGTGGACCTGACCAGGTAGTCACGGAGGGAACGGTCTTTGCGGAAGGTGGAAAGGGGTGGGGAAGGAAATATATCCCTGGTGGGGGGATCTGTTTGGACGTGGCGGAAATGTCAGCGGATGATTTGGTTTATGCGAAGATTGGTGCGGTGCAAGGTTTGCAACAGGGGTGTTCTGTCCTTGTTACGGTTGGAGGGGTGGGGTCTGAGGGCGGAGGTGCGGGATGTGGACGAGATGCGTTGGAGGGCATCTTTAACCACATGGGAAGGGAAATTGCGGTCTCTAAAGAAGGAGTCCATCTGGTGTGTTCTGTGGTTGAACTGGTCCTCCTGGGAGCAGATCCGGCGGAGGCGGAGGAATTGGGACTATGGGATGGCATTTTTTCAAGAGATAGTGTGGGAAGAGGTGTAATCCAGGTAGCTGTGGGAGTCGGTGTGTTTGTTAAAAATGTCAGTGTCAAGTCGGTCGTCATTAATGGAGATGGAGAGTCCAGGAAGGGGAGGGAGGTGTCAGAGATGGTCCAGGTAAATTTAAGGTCAGGGTGGAATGTGTTGGTGAAGTTGATGAATTGCTCAACTTCCTCGCAGGAGCACGAGGTGGCGCCAATGCAGTCATCAATGTAGTGGAGGAAGAGGTGGGGAGTGGTGCCGGTGTAATTACGGAAGATCAACTGCGCTATGTAGCCAACAAAGAGACAGGCATAGCTGGGGCCCATACGTGTGCCCATGGCTACCCCTTTGGTCTGGTGGAAGTGGGAGGATTCAAAGGCAAAATTGTTAAGGGTGAGGACCAGTTCGGTCATGCGAATGAGAGTGTCGGTAGAAGGGTACTGTTGGGGACCTCTGGAGAGGAAAATCGGAGGGCTTGGAGGCTCTGGTCATGGCGGATGGAGGTGAAGAGGGATTGGATAGCCATCGTGAAATGAGGCGTGGGGGGCCGGGGAAACGGAAGTCTTGGAGGAGGTGGAGAGCATGGGTGGTGTCACGAACGTATGAGGGGAGTTCCTGGACGAGGTGGGATAGGACAGTGTCGAGGTAGGTAGAGATGAGTTCAGTGGGGCAGGAGCATGCTGAGACAATGGGTTGGCCAGGGTAGTCAGGCTTGTGTATCTTGGGAAGGAGGTAGAACCGGGCAGTGGGGGAGTGGGAGGTTCCCGGACTATGAGGTTGGAAGCTGTGGGTGGGAGATATGCTTTTGTTTAATTCTTATTAAATATACTGTCTCTGTGGGTAAGGCAGAGATTCGTGGAGATGAGTTTGTACAGGTAGACACTCGGCTACTTTAGAGATGCTTTGAAATTCTTGCCAGCTGTCCGATAATAAAGCTACTGCTGTTGTACGGAAAACTTGTGTCATCTGGATTTGTGGAACAAAACAGACATTAACAAGGAAGGATATGAATGATCTTCAGGGTGGGGAGTACAAACTGACTGGAGTGGTTCACTGATGAAGAAAATGCAGTCACTGAATTGATTTGAAGAGATTGCTATTTTCTTTGAAATAAACAAGTTAAATACATTTTTGATAAAGCTGTATAAGTTTATAACAGACCTAGATATAGCAGACAAAAATATCTGTATTTGATAGGTGATGGCACAAGAATTAAGACCAGATGTGAGGTTTTGAGACAGTGGGAGATGAGTGAGTGTCTCAGCTGTATTGGCTGGAAATATTGCCGAACATGCTGCCTATTATGGTGGTGCAAGCAGAGAAGATGAATGATTGATAAAAACAATTAGATCAGATCTGAGGGAAATAAAAACGCAGAGTTTGGGGGACGGATGGGGAATGAGAATGTTGGATTCTGCTACAGAGAGCCAGCTTGGATTTGATGGGCCTCTTTCTGTGCATTTTATTTGGACCTACTTAACTTGCTCTGGTCACCAATTAAATTGTCATTTAGATAAATCTGCTCAGTGTTCCTACTCAGTCCAACACAGGCTGTCCCTCCACCGCAGGAGATAATGTTTACTGCTTTATACTGGGTTCTGGGGTGGGGGAGAGGGAGCGGGCTAACGGTGTGTGTAACAGTCTGCTAGCATTTATCTGAAATGGCAAAACACCAGTGCAGCCAGACTAGGGACAGACTCTGGAAATGTGGGGAATGCCAGAAGGGAATTCTGTACCAATCCCACCTGGAAACTGGCCAAACCAGTCGGACTGGGGAGAAGCTGTTCACCTGTTCTGTGTGTGTATGGATTGGGGGGGGGGGGGGGGGGAGAAGGGGAGAAGAGGGGAGGGATTCGCTCAGGCATTTATTCTGCTGAGACACCAGTGAATTTACTCATAACCACAAGTTGATTCTTTTTCTCTTGTTCGCACCAAGTATTGAACAATGGTTTTGGCAGTTCATAAAGTTTTGCACATAGAGAACTTAGCTTTGGAAATGTTCACAACATCGTTGAATGTGTACAAAATCACACTGAGTAGAGACTTTTATTTTCCTTTATTCATTCACAGGTGAGGGTATCGCTGGCCAGGCAGCATTTACTGCCCATCCCTAATTGCCCAGCGGGCAGGTAAGAGTCAAACACATTGCTGTGGGTCTGAAGTCACAATGTAGGCCAGATCAGGTAAGGATGGCAGCTTCCTTCCTGAAAGGGCATTACTGAACCAGATGTTTTTATCTGACAATCGATTAATGGTCATCATTAGATTCTTAAATTGCAGAATTTTTTTTAATTGAAATTAAATTCCTCCAAGTGCTGCAGCAGGCCTTGAACCCAGATCTTCAGAACTTTATCTGGGGCTTTGGACTAACTGTCTAGCGACAATACCGCTCGGCCAATACTTCCCCACATCGCTGTCCATCTGCACAGAGGGAACAGTGATTTTCTGGTTCATCAGAACAGGGTAATCACACATACGTTTGCTCAATGATTGAAGGAGTTGGATGCTGATGGGCTATTGACATCCACCTCTGAACCATGTATTCTGGGGTTTGTTTCTATTGTCTTGTTATCTTTGGGGGATAAAAACAGTTTCAATTAACTTTCTATTAAATGCATGGCAATCAAGTCGCTCCCATAACTCTCAGGCAGATTAGTTTCTTTTGAAGGGCTCTCCATCTCCCCAAACTCCTCCATCCTCACCTCCAACAGTACAATAATCTCACAGAGTCTCTTTGTGACTATGACTGAGACAATCTGATCAGCTGCTTCTTTCCCTACTCCTAAGTCACGTTGGATCTTAATCTCCCCTTGCTGCAGTTGTGATCCTACATCATTGTACAGTGATGCTCGCATTTCATTTCTTGGCCTATCAGTGTTCATAATACTGAATGTAGCTTCTTGCATATACGGCTTACAGTGCAAGAGTTTAGCTCTTTCCTTCCACCAACAGCAGTAGAATTGTACTCCAACAAAACTTACGGAATCACGGCCCAGCATATTCCCCAACTTGCCTCTTACCATCAAACCAGAGAATCAATCATCATTCAACTGAGAGAATTCAGGATGGCATGTCAGTAACAGCAGCATGAATACCTAAAAATGAGGTGTTAACCTGATGAAGTTACCAAAGAGGACTACTTGTGTGCCAAACAGCATAAGCAGCAAGTTATAGACAGAGTGAAGCAATCCGGGAAACAACAGAACAGATCTAAGATCTGCAGTCCAACCACATCCAGTTGTGAATGAAGTCAGAGCACAGCTGGAGTTCTGAGGACAGTTCTCTTCAAGATATTAACCAACAAGGATGTCCGAATGGATTAATTATCATAAAACTCAAGTCCGTTTGATATTCATATATTTACAATCAGTGTTCAATTCACCAAATGTAGCTGAAGGTAAAGATAACCTTCGAGTGATTGTAACAGTGGAGACATCTGAATACTTTATCAGCAAATTAAAGCCTGTTGTGTTTAGATAGTAATAATTTTAAAGAGATTTTAAAAAGTAAGGTGGCTTGAGTATAATGGAAGAAGTTGATTGATGTGTAGCTGATAATATTGTTTTAATCTGAAGTTAATTTATGATTAGTTAACAAATAAACACATGGTAGGGAATTCCAGCCCCATGGAGTGCACATCCAGTTCCATGTGGGAAGCCAGGACACTTCTTGTCTGAGCGACAACCACAAGAACACGGAGGTGACATGGAAAATGTCAGGAACACTCGGTTGACCACAGCTAAAGTACAGTACACATTTCTGATCTCCACATTCCAGGGTTGATGTGATCACACCAAAGAGGGTACAGAAGAGATTGATCAGAATGTTTCTACAATTGGAAAATTTCTGCTCTGAGGAAAGGTTGGATATGCTGGGGATGTTTTCTGAGGAAGATGAGCTGAGCTATAATTGAAGTGATAAAATGCTGAGGAATCCAGATCGAGTGGATAGGAAGGAACTATTTATAACAGAGAGGTCGGTAACTGGAGGTTTTAGATTGAAACTAATTCTCAGAAAGATCGGGGAAAGAATTCATTCCACTCGGAGATGGTGGGAGACAGGTGGCAGAGGCAGTAACCAGCATCACATTAGAATAAAAGGACATGGATGTAACGGAAATGCTGGAACATGCAGGGCAATGGACTAAAGTCTGCAGAATGGGATCAATGTGATTTATTTGACATTTCCCTAGAATATTAAACTCCAGTCAAATTTCAGAATTTATGAGCATCATCAGATTTGAACTCTAAATGTCGGAATAAATTTATCAGAAATTTGCAGCACAGATATAGGCCACTTGGCCCAACCTGTATGTGTTAGCTGTAATAGAATTACCCAGGCTTTACAGCGTTCTGTCCTCATCATTCAGACCAATAACTTCAGACTGCGTACTCTGCCCTCTATGTTGTTATAATCTGTTTTTTCAATGAATTTCTTTGACAGCTGCTCACCTTGTTTCCTGGTTTCTTTCCCAGCCCTAGCTCCATTCCCCGTGGCCTTGAGGGACTACCATTTCTGCAATTTAATCTCTCCTGCCTTCCCCCATGTGACAGACTATCTTTTTGTCCTTGTCTCATCCCCACCTTAGTCACAACCTGTTACATTTCTGATGGTTCCCAGACCACTGTAACTTTCACTGTGTCCCCTTGGGTCAAAGGGACGAGTTTTAAATTCTCTTCCTCCAGAGATAATTGGAAAACTTTCTGGTTGCAGTTTTCCCCAGATTTTATTTTTAAAAAGAGCATTTATGTCAGATTGAAGTATTCGTGAACCTTCACCCGCAATTCCGACCATTTGGATGTAATCTGTGACCCTCCCACAGATGGGCAGGTTTGCTCCATTGGCTGTGCTAACATGGCCTGTAGTGTGCAGGTTCAGCGGGTTGGGTTAGCCATGGTAAATGTGGGGTTATGGAGGTAGGGTGGGAAAGCAGGTCATTGCAGGCTCGATAGATAGAATTTCCTCTTTCTGCACCTACGGGATTCTGTGACTCTAACTAGTTGTGATTGTCATAACGTTTTCCTAACAGCAGGTTCATTCAGCTCAGGTACATATGCTGCCTTTGTGTTTCTGTTGGTTCTCACTCAATCATTTCCTTCTGTTTTACAGCAATTTCACACTGTACGTTAGGGTGAGAATGATTTTGTAAATACAAACACACCAACCGAAACCCACATAGGTCAGGAACTGTTTCTGCTGCTGGCATCACTCACAAGGAACAGAAAAATAATAAAGGATTTGTCACAAATCTTATAGGAACATAGAGGTTATAATCACGAGGAAAGGCTGAACAGCTCAAAATGTTTTTCTCAAGAAAAGAGGAGGCTGAGGGACAACCTGGCATAAGTCGGAAGCTTTGTTTTTGAGGGTTCAGAGATTTGAGGTTGGGTCTGAAGCATGGTTCATTGCCCCAAGTCAAAGTTGCTATCTAAATGTGTATCTTTCTTTTATATTTCTGTCTGAGTTAACAATCAGATGGGAAGGTCAGTGTCTGAGTGTTTTCCCAAATCCCTGATTGTATTGGCCTCCCCCACAATCTCAGGTGCCTCACCACTCACTGGGTCACGGAGAAACTCTGCTGTTACAATGAGAATGGTCTTTGCTATCGCCTCTCCTCGTGCTTCCGCCTAATCCCCACTTCCCTTCATTACATCCCAGCTGCCTCTAGCCCACCCACATGGGCATGTTGAAGAGCGTGACAGGAGAAAGGATTGAAACCGAGAGTTGAATAGCCAAAATGAAAGAGGAAGAAGGAAATAAACTGGGTTTGTGGATCCCAGGGGATACAGACTCCAGGCTGAGTCCTTTGTGGGCAATCCCGCAGTAATACGAGACAGTATTCCATGATGAGAGTTAAACCCGGGTGGCAAGACAGGGAGCCACTGAACATTAGCAAGTTTAGCTCAAACATAGGAAATTTGTTCAGTCAGTAACAGTGTGATAGACATGGAGGTGAAGTGAACAGTGAGAGGAAATGTAGCCAAAAGCTGCAGATGGACAACTTTCATTGGAACAGGAGGAGGCCATTCAGCCCTTCAACCCTGCTCTGCCATTCAATGGATCATGGCTGATTTGTGGCCTAACTTGCAATTTTCAAAACCCTCCAAACTCATCAATAAACTTCTCTGCAACAGACAAGATGAATATGAAAAACTAACCATTTGCAAATGCTGGGAAATCAGAACCAAGAACAGACATTGCTGGAAAAATTCAACAGATCTGGCAGCATCTGTGGAGAGTGGAACAGGTTCTCGTATGAGGGGAATGAGATTGTCAATAGCAACTGAGAAAACAGGAGGACATGCTCAATCAGAATAAAACCCATTTTGGTCTTGCACTTTTAATTCAACTGCAAAAATTATTCATTATTATTTCCGAAATAGGATAATAGACCGGAAATCAACTCTTCATGTCATTGGGCCTGGGAAATTATTAATTCTGACCCTGACCAGCCAACATGTGAATCCAGACCCTGAATAATGTGGTTGACTCTGAACCATTGCCTGGGCAGTCAGAATGGATGACAAATGCTGCCCCAGTAAGTGATGCCATGATCCCATGAACAAACAAAACAAATCCAATCGCTGTGGTTCCTTATGAACTCGCTGGTGTTTCATCAAGCTGGATATCTGAGTGAACTGCTTCCTACACTCAGAGCAGGTGAATGGCCTCTCCCCAGTGAGTATTTGCTGGAGTACAGTGAGGCTGGATGGTGTCCTGAACACAGCCCACAGTGAGAGCTCCTGAATGGTCTCGCACTGGTCTCCTGTGACAGGAAGAGATGATATTCACCATCCCGGGGGATACTGGGTCAAGATACCTCCAAGAGGGATCCAGTGAGAGTTGATTGGGACAAACTGTTCGCATGCATGGTAGAATCAATAATGAGGAGGCACCGATGTAAAGGGATTGACAAAGGAAGCGCATGTGACATGAGACAAAACAATTTCATGCAGAGAAAGTTTCTGGTCAGGAATGCACTGCCAAAAAGTGTGGTGAGTCAGGTACAATGAAGAGAATCGAATTGAACAGTCATTGGAAGAGGGCGAATGGGAAGGTTTATGGGGTGAAGGTAAAGAATGGCATTCAGTGAGGTGATGAGCCAATCAGCCTCCTTTTGTCCTTCTGTGAACATTTCATTCTGAGCCCTCTAAGGAAATATCAGAGCAGGGATTGTGAAGGGGTCAGATTGAATGATGGTCTCGGTGAACAAAAGACACAGACACAGAGGGGTGTTGGGATGGATTGAATCAAATGTTATCAATTTGCATGGCCCCCAACACTACAGCAGTTACAAACGGGAGTGATCAAGAGAGTGGAATAAGAGCAGCAAATACATCTTAAACATTTATACAGCTAAAGAGGATGCTGGGTAAAGATATTACAGTTAGTGCTGACTTCATTCCAGATACACCAGCCAGGGAGCACACCCTTCCTGTATCTGTCCTATCGAGCTCTTAAAGAATTTTGTTCATTTCAAGTGTTTCTTAGATACTCCAGAGAAGACAGTTTCATGCTCTTCAATCTCTCCTGCCAGGGCAATGCTGTCGACAGAATTCAAGTCACTGGTGCATGTAACTGGCTGCTTCATGGACTGGAACTGGCAATTGAGACTGTAAGGTTACTGTATAAAATATCTTCAACTGTATTGCCAGATTGCCAGACACATGAGGGGCTTTAAGTAAAAAACACAACTTACGGGCATTGAGTGTTAGAGCACTTCCTGTTGTGGGGGCATCCTGTTCAGGTACAATTTATTGATAACTGTTAGAATTGACCTGCACTGGCTCCGTAGAAGTGGTCAGAGCATTATAACTGTCATTGGAGCAGGTAATAAATTTCTCATGGGTTAAAACGTTTAAATAATAGGTGTGGGTTCTTCTGGTAAAGTGTGCAAAGTTATTCAAAATGGTCCTAATTTACTTTCAGAAACAAATGAGAGAAAGGCACATTACTGAGGTAATTGTATTAGTCCAAATTTAGAAATTCAGGAGAACCGAAGGGATGCTGGTGTTGGGAGGTGTAATAATGATAGGGAAAAATTGTTTTACAGAGAGAGAGTTCCCAGGTGGGAAACTCAGCTTTAACATCACATCAACTGCAGAGTCATCCAATTCCGCAGGTCCTGATCCTTATTGTTAATTAGGAAGGGGAAAGCGGCATTCCCAGTCCAGAGAAATCATTCCCATGTTTCGCATGTGGTCGAATATTTAACTGGTCATGTGATCTGGGAAGACACCATTATGACGGGACCAGGGCGAGGGTATGCAAACATGAGGATTGGGGGAAGGAAATTACCTACCCCTCCCAGTGGACACTCACCGACATACTCATACTGTGGAGAGGCCGCTCACCTGCCTCACGTATGGGAAAGGGTTTACTCGATCTTACAATCTGCTGAGGCACCAGAGATGGCACAGTGGATTTAGACCCTACACCTGCTCAATGTGTGAGAAAGTATTCATTCAAATCTCCCATCTGCGGAGGCATCAGTGCATTCCCATCGGGGAGAGGTCATTCACCTGCTCAGTGTGTGGGAAAGGATTCACTCAGAGACCTGCTGAAACACCAGCGAGCTCATTCTGGGGAAAGGCCATTCATTTGCTCCCAGTGTGTGGGGAGAGATTCACTCAAATGTATCACCTGCTGAGTCCTCACTGAGCCCACACAGGGGGAGAGGCCATTCAGATGGTCAGAGTGTGAGGGGGGATTCAGTGATTCATCCTGCCCCACTGAGACCCCAGCAAGCCCATACAGGGGAGAGGCCATTCAGATGCTCAGTGTATGAGGAGAGATTCAGTGATTTATCCCACCCCCTGAGACCCCAGTGAGCCCACACAGGGGGAGAGGGCATTTAAATGCTCAGTGTGTGGCAAGGGATTCAGTGATTCATCCCACTCCCTGAGACCCCAGCGGGTTCACACTGGGTATGAAGTGTTCACCTCTTTGTGTGACAAGGGATTTGTTGAGTCTTCAAGACAACTGAAAGTCCAGTAAGTGGTCATCCACCTGCTCCGTGTGGGGTAGAGGTCACACATCACTGCAGTACTCTGATTCTGACATTACTGTTCATCAGAGTCAGGACTGGACCTTGTTCATGATGACACTGTTGGAGTACTGATGTTGTGGTTGTTAATCACATTAACTGGGCTGGAGTTGACAGAAATTATATTGCCACTTTCTGAACCTCAGGGTGTCTCTCTGGGCAGTAAGTCTCCACAAACAACAATGTGACAATAAGCAATGATCACCTGTTTTGATTTAAATTATGATCGTAACACTGCTGCTTCACAGAACCACGTACAAGGTTGGAGACCAGCCTTGGTCAATGTGGAGTTCCCACATTCTCCCCATGATAATGGGCTCCTCTCCAGGTGCTCTGGTTTCCTCCCACAGCCCAAAGACAGCACCCAAGCTACAAATCTTCTCACAAACTTTGAATTCTATTCTATGATTGAGGATAAAGGCTACACAGCAGGGTGTCCTTGGAGAAGGAGCATGTGGTGTGTATCAATGCTCTTGATGCCTTCAGATAGAGGTGGGCACCGCAGGGGATACAGTGCTTTATCTCCACCGCTGCCCCCTCACCCCCAACTCTACTTTGATTTAGTCCCTTCTCACTCTGTCACTTGTAATGGTTTGCTTTGCCCGTCATGGGCCTTGTTTATAAATATTCAATTGTTTACACGGGTGGTTTACTGCGGGTGATTAACCAAAAGCAAAATGGGGTAATGATGATTTTGATGGTGGGAAGGTTGTTCAGCTGTGTGTGATAACACGTCTGGGTAGGAGAAAGGGGGGAAAAAGAATGCTTCACAGCTCACAGAAGGAGAACTGAAAAGCAGTTAAATCAAACCAAAGGTTCAGACAGGGAGGGAATATTTCCCTCGAGCCTGAGTAACTGGAAAGTGATGGTGTCCAGGAATAGACATGATTTTCTTCTAAAGGGCACTTGAAATTTTAAAAACTGTTATGTTCAGATAGTTTCAATTCTTTTACTTTTATTTATTGTGGAATAATCTTTAACACAAGGTTTGCAAATTTGTTTTTTTTTAATGTAAAAGACAATAGTTAAATAAAATCCATCAAACCAACACTCACTGAAAACTGATGTGGACGTGCAATCCCCTGGAGAATCCCTGCCCACTCCTTCCTACCCGGGCTCCATGGCTATATACATACCTGGGAGATAGCAGCAGGAGGAGACCATTCAGCCTTTCAATCCTGCTCCACCATTCAGTGGGAAACAGCTGACCATCCAGCTCAGTCTCCTGTTCCTGCTGTGTTCCAATCCCCTTTCATGACTTTACCTCGAAGAACTATATCTAAGTCCCCCTTTGGTTTCACTGCCTTTTGTTCCAGTGACGTTGCCGTGTTACTGTGTGGGTGTAGGCAGGAGTAATGTGATGGTGCTGCCTCCTGGAGGGTGCACTCAGCACCCCTCATCATCCTGCAGTAACATCAACTGGGTTTCAGCAACTCGAGAAATAAACCATTTCCAGGATATGGGCATCACTGTCTCGGCCAGCATTTATTCCCCATCTCTCGTTACCCTTGAGAAGATGGTCGTGAGCTGCTGTCTTGTACAATTCACAGTCCATTTGGTGCAGATAGATCGAAAATGCTGTGAGGAGAGTGTTGAAGGATTTTGGCCGAGTGATTCTCTATCTTTGCTTCTTCAAATGCTGGTGAACTTAATCATGATCTACACGTGATTTTGAGATTTTAGTCTGCAAATCTTCACCATCTTGCACCCTGTATAAAGGAATATGTACAGATTAGAAATTCAGAACAGACAATTCCTGTTTCTCTGGAATATCTTTTTCCCCTTTCTTCCCTCAAAGCTGTAACCCTCCAGTCCACTTACTCTCTCCGACCATTCTGATTCTGCTAGCCCCTAATGTACACCCTCCCCATTCTCATGGAGTTGCTGATAAACAGATCCATGCCACCACTTCCCGTCCCTGGTTCGACTCTGCACCCTTTCTGGGTTCATTTCCTTTCCCTTCAGTTGCCGCAAGTCAATAATGTAACAGCAGAATGAAACAAAAAGAAACAGACAAGGAGGTGGCAGATCCTGGACAGAAGAGGAACATTCAGTCTGGGAGAATGGGTCAGATCCTTCTTTGTTTCCCATTAGTTGATTCCCACCATTACAATGAGTTGGGGATGGAGAGTGGTCCTACATGGGAGTAGTGACACTTTGACCCCCTCCTCCAACAGATCAATACTATGAGCAGATACATTCCTCCTCCAGCCAATCACAGAGTGAAAAACTTTCCGCAAAGTATATTTACCCAAAGCACATGCTCCAAAACCCGCCCACATTCTGTACATGTACAGTGCCAGGTTTCCCCACACACGTGTGGTCTCTGCCTCTGGGATTGTGGGAGTTGTAGTCCCCATGAAGCCACTGGAGCCCTGTCTCTGGAAAGTTAATGGATAGTGTGGACTGGAGGGTGTTGTGTATAGGATCCCCATTCAGACACACAGAACATATGGACTGTCACTGGGTTTTACTGAGACACCTGCTTCCACAACCTGATTTTCTGATGTAAGGAATATAGATTCAGCCAACTGGGGTGTGGCGAGGTTAATAGCAGGAGCAGATTTTAGCAGAGGTGGCTCAATGGTTAGCATTGCTGACTCACAGCGTCAGGGACCTGGATTTGATTCAGCCTCAGGCAACTGTGTGGAGTTCACACGTTCTCCCTGTGTCTGTGCGGGTTTCCTCTGGTTGCTCCAGTTTCATCTCTCAGTCCAAAGATGTGCAGGTTAAGTGGATTGGCGATGCTAAATTCCCACAGTGACCATGCCTATGCAGGTAAAGCCATTAACCATGGGAAATACAGGGAATGGGTGAGTCTGAATGGGATGCTCATTATAGGATTGGTGTGGACTCCATGGACGATTACCCTGTTTCTGCACTGTAGGGATTCTATTCCATTCTCATGAAGAAGAATGTACCTATCTCAATGTGCTGTGAATCTGTGGAATTCCCTATTCAAAATGCGGTGGATGCCAGGACAATGAGCAAATTTACTGAAGAGATACAGATGTTGAATTTGCAATGAGATGAAGGGTGAGAGAGGGAGCAAGTGGGAAATTCCAGCTGAGACCGATGTGAGCTCAATCATCACCGTATTAAATGGTGGAGCTGGTTCGAAGGGCTGCATTGCCTCTCCTGTGCCCAGTGCTTATCTTCTTACGGTAATAACTGGAAAGCTGAATCGAACACTCACCACCTTCACCAAAGGAGATTTTCGAAAAAAGCAGGATAGTCAGGTGGATTAGCGTTCCAAACTTAGATAGTAAGGAAGCATGTGGGAGATAATGATTTTTCAATTTTAAACTGAGGTGAGTTAAATAGGTTATAGTCCAACAGATTTAATTGGATCATGATGAAGGAACAACGCTCTGAAATCTAGTGTGCTTCCAATTAAACCTGAGGGACTATAACCTGGTGTTGTGAGTTTTTAACTTTGTACACCCCAGTCCAACACCGGCATCTCCAAATCATGTGAAATGAGGCGAGACAGTGATTTTTGGTTTTGGATTGTGTAGTACATTCACACCGTCCAGAATACTCTGTTTTGAATATCTATCCTGTACTTTATTACAAAGCCAAGGTCTCTGACGATGAAAACCAAAACACCCAGGTAACATCGCCTCACCTCGTAATCTGATAAAAGACTTGTGATAAGTATGGTTGAATTTAGAATACAGTTGGAAAGCGGGAAGATTAAATCCAATCCCAAGATCCTGTGCTTAAACAAAGGAGACTACAATAGGATGAGGCAGGAGTTGGCTAATGTAGACTGGAAGCAAAGACTTTAGGGTGGGACAGTTGACAGACAGTGAAGGAATATAAAAGAATTTTTCAAACTGCTCAGCAAAAGTATATATCAGTGAAAAGGAAGGACTGTAGGAAAAGGAGTAATCAGCCATGGGAGGCTAAGGAAATAAGGGAGTCTATCAAATTGAAATAGAAAGCATACAAATTGATAAAGACCAAGGAGAAACTAGGAGATTAGAAAAACTTTAAAGATCAACAGAAAGCGAGATGGGATTGAGTAGCTATCCCCAGGGCCAGAATAGCAGTTTACACTGCTAGAAGGGAACCTATTGTGTGGGGAACATATGGCCTCTGTAATTGTTGAAGTACTTAACTGTTACCATAGAGATAATCCTGATCAAGTTACAAATCACAGCACACTCCAAAAGCTTCTACTTCCAAATAAACCTGTTGGACTACAACTTGGTGATTTGTGGCTTTTAACTTTGCCCACCCCGCTCCAATACCAGTTCTTTAACATCAGAATCCTGACAGACAGCCCCATTGAAACTGAAGTGCCTGTCAGATACCTGACTGAGCCACGGGGCGTGGGGGAGGGGTATGTGGTTTAACCACAAAGTGCTGAACTGAACTAGACTTTTTAACTGCCGTTGCCATGGAGATAATATTGAGAGACAACGTCCATTCAAAACCACAAACCACAAAGGTATAAGAATGGGAGCGGCACATCGGACAGACGGGGAGTTACCTGATGCTGCCTGGAGGTGTTCTGCATGTACACAATCCAGGTAACTGCCATGTCTCATCAATAAAGACTCAAAGAAGACCTCTCAGAGTTCTGTGCCTAGTTATTCCTATCCAACAGGGTTCAGGAATATGAGGACACAGCAGTCAGTCTTCACAGTGGAGGATACGAAGAATATGCCAGTAATTGACAAGGAGACTGAGGAAGGTCAGGACCAAGAAACAACCATTGTCACGAGAGAGTTAGAGCTGGGCAAGCTAATGGAGCTAAAGGTAGACAAGTCTCTTTGCCCTGATGGAATACATCAGGGTACTACCAGAGATAGCGGGAGAAATAGTAAATATACTTTGAGTCAGAGTCCTACAGCAGAGACAGGCTCTTTGGCCCAAACTGGCCCATGCCAATTAGAATGTCCATCCACGCGAACCCCATTTCCCTGCATTTGGCCCATCTGCTTCTGACCCTTTGCTATCCATGTATTGTCCAAATGTCTCAACCGCTTCCACTGGCAGATCAGTCCATATACATACTATCCTCTGTGTAAAACAGTTGCCCCTCACGTTCCCTTTTATAATTTCTCCTCTAACCGTAAACTGATGCCCTCCACTCCTTGATTCCCTGGGGAAAGAGACGGAGTGCATTCCCCTTACCCAGGCCTCTCATGGTCTTATACACTTCCAGAAAACATCCCCCCCCCTCTGTTTCCACTGCTCTAAACAAAAAAAATCCTCGCTTGTCCAACCTCTCCGTTTAACTCAGACCCCTGAGCCCTGGCATCATCCCTGTAAATTTCATCTGCACCTTTTTACAGTTTAATAACTGAAACCTACATTACATTCATCACATTTCCAGTGTTTCCCCACGGCATTGGAACTGACGTGACAACGTCAATGGATTACAATCCATGACCGATAATTAACTCCTTTACAACAATCCCGTTTTCATCGTTTGTTCCATGCTGCAGGTATCCTGGTCTCTTTCTGGTTGCATGATTAATTAAAACCTTGTCCTCATACAAAACAAATCTGTAGCTTAATTGTTCCTGGGAAATGTGCCATGTTTTTTCAGACTTTAAACAACAAATGAACGCTCTCTCCACAGTCACCACGCTAACATGGACTTGGCTGTGTCTCAGTAATGTTTCCAGTCACACTGACATTTGAAATATTCGCCCATGGACAGAATACACACCTTTCCTTCCACATGAAAAGGCCAATGATATTCAGATCGGCACGGATCAAGTAACTATCAAAACTGAACAGGAAGTTCAATTTGAATTTCTCATCCACAAATCCGCCCTTTCAGAACCCTACAACAGAGAAAACAGGTCACCACCGTTAACACAGGATGGAAATTCATAAGACAGTGATAGTATTAAATTGTAGTTTTTGTTCCCCCAAAGTTTTAAATCTCAGTCTCACAATTGCTCTCTTCTGTGAACTGAAATCCAAACCAATCTCCTCACTCCTTTTCCTCCACACCCAGTTCTCACGCACTCTCTCTTCTCTAGCTCCTGCCTGCAGACTAAGAACCAAAAAAAGGTTTCCTCCCACAATCCAAGTATGCGCAGGTCAGGTGAATTGGCCATGCTAAATTGCCCATAGTGTTAGATGCATTAGTCAGAGGGAAAGGAGTCTGGGTGGGTTACTCTTCCGACGGTCAGAGTGGACTGGTTGGGCCGAAGGGCCTGTTTCCACACTGTAGGAAATCTAATCTAATCAAATCAATGTGTCTTAGTCGGAGCCTCCTGGATGTTGGTGAATCCTCCTACCAACTCCCAGGGTTTCCTTCCTGGTCAGAACCAAACTGATTTTTTCCCCAATCTGGAACATTTTATTTATCTCCCCCACACGGACCCTCTGATGAGAACCATCCTGCACACACTGGCCAAATCATATCTGATTGAACTAAGATGAACCAAAGTAGAACTTTAATTGCAGGCCCATCTGTGTTCCTTTCCATAACATTCCTGAATCTTCACACGAGTTCTGTTAACTTTCTGCAAAATGCCCCCCCCCCCCCCCCCCCCCCCCCCCCCGATAGCCGACCACGATATCAGGGCAGGGGCCATTTCCCTGGGTCCTGTTCCTAGAGGGAGGAAACTGCCAATGACAGATTAACCCCACACACGCACAGCCTCCCTCCTGGCCCTGACCAGCCCTGCACATACACTAACAATTGGCCAGCACTACGCTCATGCACTGGTCTCCCCTCCTACAGCACATGCTCCAGATCACACACAAAGCTGGGTGATTGACAGCAGTAGCTGCCCAATAGGGTGGAGGGGGCAGGGCTGGAGATTGTAAACAATGAATGAATGTGGAGGACACTGGGGGATGGACAGGTCAGTGAGGTACAGGATCAGTGCAGCAGTAGGAGGGGACCCTGGACAAACTGAGCAATGGGAGAGTCTGACAGGAGAAAAACTACAGGAAGGTTCTGTTGAGGCTCAGGCAGGGACAGCTCGGAGACAGCATGGCCTTGTGGCTTGGGCACGTTTTCCATTCGGCCTTGTCAAAGATGCTGTTACTCAATTCTGAGCCCGATCCTCCTGGTTCAGAGGTAAGGACACTACCACCATGTGGGCTAGTGGAAAGAAGGGAAGAATTTCTCAATCTCTCTCGCATGGAAACTCCATGAGCTCCTCCCACTTACTGTCTATGGTGGGGATGGAGACAGAGCAGATGGCAGCGGGGTTCGGGATATAGGGACTGCCTTTCAAATGGAACTTACCTGTGTGGGTGATATTAACATGACTCAATACACAGTCACTAACACAAACCTGGTGTTCGTGAACTTTATCCAGAACATTAACACCCATAACTGGGTGACACAGATCCCAATGTACAGAGTTAAGTCCTGGATATTAATAACGGCTTTGTGTATGAGAAATCACGTCTCATGAACTTGAGTCAATTTTTTTGAAGTAACAAAGAGGATTCATGAGGGCAAAGCGGTGGAAATGATCTACATGGACTTCAGTAAGGTTCAACAAGTTTCCCCATGGGAGACTGGTTAGCAAGGTTGATCTCATGGAATACAGAGAGAACTAGCCATTTGGATACAAAACTGGCTCAAAGGTAGAAGACAGAGGGTGGTGGTGGAAGGTTGATTTTCAGATTGGAGACCTGTGACCTGTGGGGTGCCACAAAGGATCGGTGCTGGACCCACTAATTTTCATAATTTATATCAATGATTTGGATGTGAATATAGGAAGTATTGTTAGTAAGATGACACCAAAATTGGAGGTGTAGTGGACAGTGAAGAGGATTACCTCAGATTACAACGGAATCTTGATCAGATGGTTGAATGTGCTGAGGACTGGCAGATGGAGTTTAATTTTGATAAATATGAGGTGCTGCATTTTGGGAAAGCAAATATTAGCAGATGTATACACTTAATGGTAAGGTCCTCGGGAGTGCTGCTGAACAAAGAGACCTTGGAGTGCAGATTCATAGCCCGTTGAAAGCAGAATCGCAGGTAGATAGGATAGTGAGGAAGGTGTTTAGTATGCTTTCCTTTATTGGTCAGAGCACTGAGTATAGGAGTTGGGAGGTCATATTGCAGCTGTACAGGACATTGGTTAGGCCACAGTTGGAATATTGCGTGCAATTCTGGTCTCCTTCCTATCAAAACAATATTGTGAAAGTTAAAAGTGGCCAGAAAAGAATTACAAGCATGTTGCTAGGGTTGGAGGATTTGAGCTACAGGGAGAGGATAAATACACTGTTTTCCCTGGAGCGTCAGAGGCTGATGGATGACCTTATAGAGGTTTATAAAATCAGTAGGGGCATAGATAGGGTAAATACACAGGTCTTTTCCCTGTGGTGGGGAAGAGGCATGATGGGGGATGGGAGAGAGAGGGGGGAGACCGAGAGGGGAGGATGACCGTTATTTTGTAGATCTACAACACAACCCTGTTCCTGTTTTCTCCCTGTCCCCTTCAATCCTTCTGAAGGATTCAGAACAAGTGCACAGTCCCTGGAAAGTAGAGCTTCAGGGTGATCAAGTGCTGAAGGTTGCATTTGGGACACTGACCTTTATTGGTCTGTGCACTTATCAATAAATGGACCTGGGTTCAATTCCACTGTCCTGGATTCATGTCTGTGGCCACAGACACGCCTGTCTCTGACCCTGACTAGTGGATCCCCTGTCACTACAGCTCTGCCATTCTCTTTCCTCCAGTTCTGTGCAGCGGAGCTATCTGTGGTGTCATGAACCTGGCTGTTGCTGATTTCCCATGGGAGTCCACTCCACCTGTTCCCCCCGTTATAGAATCCCAAGCGGTGCACAATATCTGTTTGAGAAGGGGAATGATCACTGGGGTGTCCTGCACTTTCTTCCTGAGCCTTTTACTTGATCTGATGGTCACCCATTCCCTTTCTGCCTGTGTAACTCTCACCTGCAGCGTGACTAACTCACTAAACGTGCTGTCCATAACATTCTTAGTATTGCAGATTCTCAACAGTGAGTCCACTCTCAGCTCAAGGTCTGAAAAGCAGTTTCCCAGTAGCTGCAGATGGACACACTTCCTGCACACACAACCATCAGGGAGACTGGAAGCGTCCCTTATTTCCCAAATTGTACAACAGGAGCATACCACAGGTCTGAGGGCTCCTGTCACAATGTCTGTCTAGTTTCAGCTAGTTACTCTCATTAAGAGAATTTAAATGAGCTAGCAACCTTTCTTCATTTCAAACATTTCCATTATAATCTAAAGGCCCGATCTTTACTTAAGCTGACATTTTATACTTTTAAAAACTTAAAAAAAACTCAGCAGGTTTCACTTACAAACTGGCTGTTCCCATTGGGACCATGTGAATTTCTGAATGACCTGAAATAAAACTGAAGCTGAGGTTCACCTTCTCCCTGTCTCCCCTCCGTCTGTTTACATCCAACTCCAAAACACTCTCATTGAGCTAAGCAGCCGTCACAGTGCAGCCCTGTCATTTTCATTGTCTGCTCATACCTACACTGCCCTCAGCCTCCTGTACTGTTCCAGTGTATCTCAATGGGAGCTCAGGGACAGCACCTCATCTTTCAATTCAGCCCTTTGTAACCCCTGAGAGAACATGGACTTCAGCAGTTTCTGAATGAACAGACAGTTGTCAGAATCTGGAACATTCCACCTGAAATGGTGCTGGAATTTGAGTCCATAAGGAATTTTAATGAGAAGTTTGCAGTGAATTGAAAATAAGGAGTTTACAGGTTAACATCATGAAGTGGGTGACTGGGACCAAATCTGACAGTTCCTATAAAGAGACGAGGTGTAATTTGGATAAATCTGTGCTTCCTCTCAGGGCAATATCTCCTTCCTCAGCTGCAGAGCACAAACCCCAAGGGTGATCCAACCACTAATTTGAACATCTTTCTAATTTTTGCTTAAAATAATAGATACTTTCCCACAGAAAGAACAGACACACCTTTCTCCTTCCACAGTTAAATGTCAATGGTATTCAGATCCTGATGACCCTGCTGACGATAGAAAATTGCTTTTGAGATCCCTGTCTCAATTATTCTCAATTAATATTCTATAAAATGAATTCAAAAAACAAAGCTCACAGTCAATGCAAGATGAATAGTGAAGGCAAACACTTCTCTTGGTATGTGTTTGGTGTGTAAATGCTCCTCTTGAAATCACCCCTTCCCCACCCAGGAAGAGAACATATCCATGTGCCTCGCTGTACCTTGCCCCCAATAAAGATGGTGGCCATAACCCAGGACCCATCATCGCCTGAGGGCCACAGCCATTTTCCCATTTGCTGTAAACGTGGGACAAGAGTTTCAAATTCAGGCCTAACTACATGTACAGAGTGTAATTAAACCCTCCCAGTCTAAACCGGATCCAACTCCCCTTTCCCGTTTCCTCCTCCTGCACACACCCAGGGTCATTCCGGGTCCAGTGACCCTTCCTCAGAACCGACAACAGATGGGAAAATTAGAATCCCTCCAGTGTGGTAACAGGCCATTCGGCCTAACAAGTCCACACCCACCCTCTGAAGAGTTTCTCAACCAAACTCATTCCCCGACCCTATTATTCGACATTTCTCCTGAATAATGCACCTAACCTATACATCCCTGAGCACGACGGGAAATTTAGCTTGGCCAATTCACCTAACCTGCATATCTTTGGACTGCAGGAGATAGGGTTTAAAGGGTAAATAATAGGTGGGGACAGAGCCCAATGAGAGACAGGAAAGACAAAGGAGTGGATAACAATCTGGCTGGGAGGGTGCATAGCTGTTAATGGAGGGGACAGGAACCTGTGTCTGGCAGCATCTCAGTGGAGGTGCTGGAAATGGCAGCTGATGATCTACGTTCTGTTGCAAAACAGACCCTGAACTTCCAGTTGCCTGTCACTTTAACACACGAGTCTGTTTCCTGGCCAACATCTGTCTCATGCTTACTGCAGTGTTCCAAGGAAGCATTATGCAAGCTGGCAGAACACTCCAGAAACATACCAAAACGCCCCGTGTTTCAAGGACTGCAATTTCCCCTCCCATGTGGTCAACAATACTCTCCAGTCCATCCCCACCACTTCCCACACCTCTGCCAGTGAACCACACCTCTCCAACTGCAGCAAGTATAGAACCCCCCAGTTCTCCCTTTTCACCCAGATTCAATGCATCATCCTCTGCCATTTCCACCACCTACAATCAGATTCCACCAGAGATATATTTCCCTCTCCATTCCTTTCAGCATTCCACAGAGACCATTCACTGTGAATTCCAAGTCAGATCCATGCTCCCCAACAACCCAACTCCCAGCCCCTTCACTTGCCAATGCAAGAGGTGTAAAACCTGTGCCCACACCTCCTCCCTCACTTCCAAAGGACCCTTCCACATCCAGCAGAGTATTTCCTGCACATCCAAACACCTTACCTATTATGGCCTTTGCTTTCGATGTGGTCTCCTCTTCACTGGGGAGTCAGGACACCAACTTGCAGAATGTTCCAAGGAACATTTCTGCGATGCATGCACCAACCAACCCCACCCATCCTGTGGTCGAACACTTCAACTTCCCCACCCACTCGGCCAAGGACATGCAAGTCCTGGACCACCTCCACCAACAAATCCCAGCCCCCCGACGCCTGGAGAAAGAAAACCTCATCATCCTCATTGGGACCCTTTAACCACAGAATCAAGGTTTCCTCATCTCCCCTCCCCTGCCTTATCCCAGATCCAAGCCTCCAACTCGACACCGCCCTCTTGAACTGTCCCACCTGTCCATCTTCCTTTCCAATTATCCACTCCACCCTCTCTCCATTACACTCCACCTACATCTACCTATTGCCTTCCTAGCTCCCTTCCCACCAACCCCACGCATCCCTCTTATTTATTTATCAGCCCTCTTACTACTCCCCCTCCCCCTACAATCCCGGCATTCCTGATGAAAATAATATGCCCAAAACGTCGATTCTCTTGCTCCTGAAATGCTGCCTGACCTGCTATGATTTTCCAGCGCCACACGTTCACGCAAGTTGGAGAACAACAGCCCATCTTCTACTAGGGGACCCTGTACCCCTCTAGCCCCAGTATCAAATTCAATAATTTTAGGTCCTGAACTCTCAATGTCCTAGCGCCCTAGCCTCTTAACCCACATACCAGGCCTTGTGATCACATAGCCTACCATTACACAATACCTATGGTTAGCCACTAACAGTCCACATAAACAGCTATTCACCCTCCCCCTGTCAGATCGTTATCCACTCCTTTGTCCAACTGCTCCCATCTCTTTGGACTCTATCACCACCTATCATTTACTCCTTAACCCCTACCTTCTGCATATAAACCGACATTTCTTTTCAGTAAGATCAGTTCTGAGGAAGGGTCAGCGGATCCAAAACGTTAACTCTGATTTCTCTTCACAGATGCTGCCAGACCTGCTGAGCTTTTCCAGTACCTTTTGGTTGTTGTGTGAGATTTAAAGCATCCGCAGTTCTTTTGGTTCTAATTTACCGGGAATTTCTAATTCAGGTCTAGCAGCTTTAAACCGTGTGTTTATAAACACTCCCAGTCCACAATAGCTCCATTTCTTCCCCAGACATTGCAGTCTCTCACACTCACTAGGTCCCCCCCCCCCCCCCCCTCACCGGGACACTGAGCCTGCACAGCTTATGGCCACAAGTTGGCCTGCTGGACCCACCCCAATTCACTCCCATTGGCTGGAGGATCACGCCATTTCTCCTATTGGTCTGGTACAATTGCACCATTTGGCACCTGGATGGGTATGTGAATAGTAAGGGTGTAGAGGGATACGTGCCAAGTGTTGGCAAATGGGACTAGATTAGTTTAGGATATCTGGTCGTCATTGACCAGTTTGACCAAAGGGTCTAATTCCATGCTGTAGGTCTCTTTGACTCTGCCCTGGGATGAGCTTCATCATTCACAGTGAATGGGGCAGTAACAGAGCACAGGGGTTTGTGGCTATTCAGCCCAATGGGGCTGTACTCTGTCCCTCTGGAGATGGTGCCAGTCTATCCCAACTCACCTCCCATTTGTCTGTAGCCCTCCAAATCCTTCCTTAAAAAAGTTAAATTCCAAATTTGTTTTGCCAATAACTACTGAATCTGCATCCAGCTCTCGGTCAAACTGTTCCAGATGATCAGAACTTAGTGAGTAAAATAATCTTCACATTTTTAACCTGCATTATTTGCCAGTTACCGGAAGGTAGTTACTAAAAATTGTGACATTAATAATTTCTCCCTCTGTCTCTCTGTAAATTAAATATCCTGGAAACAAATCTGCTCCTGGGCAAAATCACTGCCTAACCTTCTCAGCTCCAAGGAGAATTATCTGACCTTCTGTTAACTCTCCATAAAAGAGAAACCCATCTTAATTTTATTAGTGCCATAAAGATGTACAGCAGAGAAACAGACCCTTCGATCCAACTTGTCATTGCCGACCAGATATCCTAAATTAATCTCATCCCATATGCCAGCACTTGGCCTATATCCTTCTAAACTTTTGCTAATCACATACAACATCTCAAAGGCATAATTGGGTAATTGTACCAGCCTCCACACTTTCTCTGGCAGCTCATTCCATAAACGTACCATGTTCAGCTAGAAACATTACTCCTTAGATCCCTTTTAAATCTTATCCCTCACACGTGAAGCCTGTGCCCGCAAGCTTTGGACTCACATATCCTGTGAATAAGACCCTGGGATTTCACCCTATCCATGTTCCTCACAATTGTATCCGATGCTCCAGGGAAAACAGCCCCAGCCTATTCACCCTCTACATACATAGCTCAAACCCTCAACCCTGGCAACATCTTTGCGGATCTTTTCTGAACCCTTTCAAGTTTCACAATATCATTCCGATAGCAGAGAGACCAGGACTGAAAGCAGAATTCCAGAAGTGGCTGAATCAATGTGCTGTGCAGCCGCAAAATGGCGTCCCAACTCCACTACTGAATGCACTGACGAGTAAAGGCAAGGACACCAAACACCTTCTTCACTACCCTGCCTATGGTTCCACTTTCAAGGAACTATGAACCTGCACTCCAAGGTCTCTTTATTCAGCAACAATCCCCAGGACCTTCCCATTAAGTGTATAATTCCTGCCCTCACTTGCTTTTCCAAAATGGAGTATCTCACATTTATCTGAAATAAACTCGATCTGACAATCCTCAGCCCATTTGGTTGAAGTCCCATTGTACTCTGAGGTAACCTTCCTTGCTGTCCAGTGCGCCTCCAATTTTGATGTCTACTGTAAACCCACTAACTATACCTCATATTCACATAGAAATCACTGATATAAATGATGAAAAGCAGTGGACCCAGCACCGATCCTTACACCATATTGCTCATCACAGGCCTCCAGTCTGAAAAGCACTCCCCTCCATCTCCAACCTTACAGCCAATTTGTATCCAAATGGCTGGTTCTCTCCGTATCCCTTGGTGTATAACTCGCTAACCAGTCTGTTATGTGGAACCTTTTTGAATGTCTTTCTGAAGTCCAAGTTAGTGATTTATGTACAAAGCCATGCTGACTATCCCTAATCACTTCTTGCCTTTCCAATTACATATAAACCTGTCCTTCAGAATTCCTTCCAACACCTTGTCTGCCACTAACTTCAGACTCCCCAGTGTATTGTTCCCTGGCCTTTCCTCATCACCTTTCTCGCAACACCTCACCTGTGGCTATCAGTGATAGAAATATCTCAGTGAGGGCCTGGCAATCACTTCCCTAACTTCCCACAAAGATTTGGGATACACCTGATCAGGTCCCACAGGTTTACTCAGCTTTATGTGTAAGACACCCAGTACAACCTCGTCTGTAATATGGACAGTTGTCAAGTTATCACTATTTATTTCTCTAAAGTCTGTAGCTTCCATATCCTCTTCCAGTAAAAGCTGACATGAAATCCTCAGATAGTATCTCTCCCACCTTCTGTGGTTAGACAGACAGCCTTGTTGATCTCTGCCTGGTTACTCTTTTGTCCTTCGTGTTTTGTAGAATCTCTTTGGATTGTCCTTAAACCTCTTTCCCCCCAAAGCTATCTCATGCATGCTTTTTGCCCTCCTGTTTTCCCTTAAGTGTACTCCTACTGCCCCTATACTCCAAGGGATTCACTCAAACCCAGTTGTCTGTACCTGCCATATCCCTCCTTCATCTTTTTGACCAGACCCTCAATTTCTCTAGACACACAACATTCTCTACACCTACCAGACTTGGCCTTAACAGGAACATACTGTCTATGTACTCTTGTTATCTCATTTTCACAGGCCTATGGAGGCAATGGCAGATGAGGACATGGAAACAGTCATTCTCAGTAAAGAGGTAGTGTTGGGAAAGATAACAGCCCAAAAATACATGGGTCTCCTGGCCGTGATGGAATGCATCACGGTGGTGAGGGAGCAGGAAAGTGGAGCTGAGGCCATGAAAAGCTCAGCCCTGAACTTATTGAATGGCAGTGCAGGCTTGAGGGACCAGATGGCCTACTCCTGATCCTTCTGTTCTTATGTTCCCACTTTCCAGCCGTTCCTTTACCTGGGGGTTGCAAAGAAATATTGAAAGTTCTTGCCTTGTACAGTCAAAATTCACCTTTGTCCAATTTTGAGCACCAACTATTTTAAAACGAGTAGAATTATCGTCAGAGAATCCCAAGTGTGGAAGCAGGCCATTCGGCCCATCACATCCACACTGACCCTCAGAGCCTCCTATCTTACCCCTGTAACGCTGCATTTCCCATGGCCAATACCCCTCGCCTGCACATCCCTGAACACTGTAGGCAATTTCCCATGGTCAATCCCCCTAACCTGCACATCCCTGAACACTATGGGGCAATTTCCCATGGCCAATCCCCCCAACCTGCACATCCCTGAACACTGTAGGCAATTTCCCATGGCCAATCCCCCCAACCTGCACATCCCTGAACACTGTAGGCAATTTCCCATGGCCAATCCCCCTAACCTGCACATCCCTGAACACTATGGGGCAATTTCCCATGGCCAATCCCCCCAACCTGCACATCCCTGAACACTGTAGGCAATTTCCCATGGCCAATCCCCCCAACCTGCACATCCCTGAACACTGTAGGCAATTTCACATGGTCAATCCCCCTAACCTGCACATCCCTGAACACTATGGGGCAATTTCCCATGGTCAATCCCCCCAACCTGCACATCCCTGAACACTGTCGGCAATTTCCCATGGCCAATCCCCCTCGCCTGCACATCCCTGAACACTGTGGGCAATTTCCCATGGACAATCCCCCCAACCTGCACATCCCTGAACACTGTGGGCAATTTCCCATGGCCAATCCTACCAACCTGCACATCCCTGAACACTGTAGGCAATTTCCCATGGCCAATTCCCCCAACCTGCACATCCCTGAACACTATGGGCAATTTCCCATGCCCAATCCCCCCAACCTGCACATCCCTGAACACTGTAGGCAATTTCCCATGGCCAATTCCCCCAACCTGCACATCCCCGAACACTATGGGGCAATTTCCCATGGCTAATCCCCGCAACCTGCACATCCCTGAACAATATAGGCAATTTCCCATGGCCAATCCCCCCAACCTGCACATCCCTGAACACTGTAGGCAATTTCCCATGGCCAATCCCCCCAACCTGCACATCCCTGAACACTGTGGGCAATTTCCCATGGACAATCCCCCCAACCTGCACATCCCTGAACACTGTGGGCAATTTCCCATGGCCAATCCCCCCAACCTGCACATCCCTGAACACTATGGGGCAATTTCCCATGGCCAATCCCCCTAACCTGCACATCCCTGAACACTGTAGGCAATTTCCCATGGCCAATCCCCCTAACCTGCACATCCCTGAACACTGTAGGCAATTTCCCATGGCCAATCCCCCTAACCTGCACATCCCTGAACACTGTAGGCAATTTCCCATGGCCTATCCCCCCAAAGTCTGTTTACCCTATCCATGTTACTAATGATTTTATAAACAACTATGGAGGTCACCCCTCACTCTGATGCTCCAGGGAAAAAAAAGCCCCAATCTTTTTGCTCTCTTCCTGCAGTTCAAACCCTAAAATCCTGGCAATATCCTTGTAAATCTTTTTTGAACCCTTTCAAATTTCACAACATCCTTCCGATTGGCGGAGAACAGAATTGCGCACAATGTTCCAAAAGAGGCCTAACCAATGTCCTGTACATGACCTTCCAACATCTATACTCAATGCTCTGATCAATAAAGGAATGTATTCCTAACACTTTCTTCAATATCCTATCCACCTGCAACTCTACGTTCAAGGAAATATGAACCTGCACTGCAAGATATCTTTGTTCATCAACACTATCTAGGAATTTGCCACTAAGTGTATCAGTCCTGTTAAGATTTGCTTTTCCAAAACGCAGCACGTCAGATATATCGGAATTAAACTCCATCTGCCACTTCTCACCCATCTGAACAACATCCTGTTGTAATCTGAGGTAACCCTCTTCGCTGTCCACTATACCTCCAATTTTGGTGTCATCTGCAAACTTACTAACTGTACCTCCTATGCTCATATCTAAATCATATATATAAACGACAAAAAGTAGTGGACCCAGCAATGATCCTTGCGAGACTCCACTGGTCACATGCCTCCAATCTGAAAAACAATCCTCCAACACCACCCTGTCTTCTACATTTGAGCTCGTTCTATGTCCAAACGGCTAGTTCTCCCTGTATTCCATGAGATCTAACCTTGCTAACCAGTCCTCCATGGGGAACCTTGTCGAGTGCCTTACTGAATTCCATAGATCATGTCCACCTCTCTGCCCTCATCAATCCTCTTTGATACATCTTCAAATAACTCAATCACATTTTGAGACATGATTTCCCATGCACATAGTCATGCTGACGATCACTAATCAGTCCTTGCTTTTCAGAATACACGCGCATCGTGTTCCTCAGGATTCCCTCCAACAACTTGCCCAGCATCAATGTCAGGCTCACCAGTCGATAGTTCCCTGGCTTGTCCTTACCACCTTTCTTAAATAGCGGCACCACGTTAACCAACCTCTAGTCTTTTGGCAGCTCACCTGTGATAATCGATGATACAAATATCTCAGCAAGAGGCCCAGCAATCACATTCCCAGCTTCCCAGAGTTCTAGGGTTCACCCGATCAGGTGCTGGGGATTAACCAAGCTTTAACGGTTACAAGACACCCAGCACATCCTCCTCTGTAAGATGGACATATTTAACATGTCGACATCTATTTCCCCACATTCTATATTGCCCATGTCCTTCTCCACAGTAAACACAGATGCAAAATATTCAGTTAGTATCGCTCCCATCTCCTGCGGCTCCATGCGTACGCTACCTTACTGATCTTTGAGGAGCCCTATTCTCTCTCGAGTTACCCTTTTGTTCTTAATGTATTTGTAAACACCCTTGGGATTATTCATAACCCTATTTGCTAAAGCTATCTCATGTCCCCTTTTTGCTCTCCTGATTTCCCTCTTAAGTATACTCCTATTGTCTTTAATGCTCAGGGTTTTTTGGGTTTTTTGGATTGGAATAAATGCAAAATATTACATCTTGATAAAACAAACGATGGCAGACTGACACTAATTAAAAACAGGGCCTCGAGTAGTGACATGGAACAAAGAGGCCGAGGGGTTCGGGTCTTTCAAGTCTGTGTCACATGTAGACAGGGTGGTTAAGAAGGTGCTTGGCACACTTGCCTTCATTGCTCAGACCTTAGAGTACAAGAGATGGGACATTATTTTGGATGTTGGGGAGGCCTTTTCTGGAATTCTGTGTCCAGTTCTGGTCATGCTGATATCGGGAGGACATTATGTAGTTGGAGCGGATTCAGAAGAGATTTACCAGGATGTTGATGGGAATGGATAGTTTGAATTATAGACAGAGGCTGGATAGGCTGCGATTTCTTTCACTGGCGCGCAGGAGGCTGAGGAGTGACCTTATTAGACGTTTCATAATTCATGGAGGGGTGGTATCAGTAATGTGACCAGCAGGTGTCCTTTCCAGGAAGGGACACGATTCAAGACTGGGTACATACCTTTTAAGGTGACAGCAGAAAGGCTTTAAAAAGGCTTGCGGGAATTTTTTTTAATTTTTGTTCAGACAATGGTTTATGTGTGGAATGAACTATCAGAGGAAGTAGTAGTTGTGAAACAAATTACAATTTTAGGGTGGCAGGTCCCCAGGTTCGATTCCAGCTTTGGACAACTGTCTCTGTGGGACTTGCACATTCTCCCAGTGTCTGCATGGGTTTCTTCCAGGGGCTCCAGTTTCCTCCCTAATGAGAGAGCAGCCCTATGGTCTGGTAGGACAATGCTGCCTTTACCTTTTACACAGTGATGCCACTGTGTCTCTGGGATGTGGAGAGGGAATGCTGAAGGTGGTGGATGGGACACTACTCAGGCACAGTGCTTTGTCCTGGAGGATGTTCACTTTCTTTAATATTGTTGGGGGCTGCACTGATGCAGGCAAGTGGCGAATGTTCCAACACAATCCTGATGTGTGCCTTATAGAGAGCATACAGACATTGGGGAATCAGGGGTTTGGGGAAACTGAGGTGTTCTCCTTGTAGCAAAGGAAATTGAGAGGAGCTGTGACAGAGAGGGTTACAAAAGTTACCCGTTATAATAATAAATCTTACACCCATCAGCTCATTATACAAGGATTACAGGACACACATTAAAGGTTTGGGAAGATTCAAAGGAGAACTATTATGCAGCAAATGGGATTCAGATGGATTGCAATACTCACACACAATGCAAATATCCAGGTCCTGATAAATTGACTAATTCAATCAGAGTTTGGTGTTACAATGACTGAGATTACCATCTGAATGTATTACAGGATACTACAGGTGGACAAGTTTATAAAATCCATCACTGTCAGTTCAGGTTAGAAACTCACACCATCCCCTCCTCCTGGCCCAGGATGACTGGACACATTACCCCTTGTGGAGGTCAGCAATCAGTACAGAGGGAAATCTGTGTGGGTTTCTCAGAGTTTCCACCTTAGAACTTTATGTGACTGAACAGGGCAGATCTTTGACACATGGGACAGAATATTCCAAGAGCCAGTGGGATCTGCAGAACAGGAATAGCTTCTTTTTTTCTACCTCCCGTGCTGCCGCTGTGCCTCATCAATAAGACATGGGGTGGGAAAGGCTCATGCAACTTGATGGGCAAGTTGCCTCCATTCTGACCAATGGGCAGCAAGCTCCTCCCATAGAGTATCTCTAAAAACAGAGCAACTCTGCATGCTTCACACTACCCAGTGCTCCCAGTAAATGTTTAGAAGAATGGGGGTGGGGGAGATCCTACAAAAGGCATAATTGTAAAGTTCTAAGAGAATTGTGAAGAGTGAGAGATGCACAGGAGAAGCGGGCAACAAGTTGCTAGATGGAGTATAATTTGGGAAGATGTGAAGTTGGTCTTTTTGGAGGAGATAATAAAAGAACAGAGTGCTATTTACATGGTGGAAACTGTAGGAAGCTGCACCACAAAGGGATGGGGGGGGGGGGGGGGGGGGAATTGTGCAGGAAACACTGAAAGCTAGCAGATTCTGGGTCAGTCACAAAATCAAGGGTTCTGTTTCAGATTCATCAAGTTTAAGGCAACACCGACACGGGTATGGGGTTTCAGTAGCAATGGAGCTGGGGTGAGGTGGAGACAAGCAACATTTTAGAGATTGGTATTCCTGGTGTTTGTGATTGCGTAGATGTCTGATCAGAAGGTCACCTTGGGGTTACAGATATGACAGCAATATTGTGAAGAGTCTAGTTCTACCTCAGACTGCACCCAGTGAGAGGGAGGGGCGCAGCAGTAAGGGAAAGGAATTTGTAATAGCAACTGACGGCAATGGGTTTTCCCATTACAATGTTTCATTGGAGGAAATTGCAGCTAATCGAGTAATGGGAGTGTGATAAGCAGTTTGATAACAGAGTAACAGTGGAGTAATGGAGAGGGATGATGGGGAGGGAGAGCTGGGCATTGTCAGTGTACATGTGAAACCTAACACAGTGCTTTTGGACGATGTCACCTCCTGGCAGTGCGTAGGTGAGAAACAGGAAGGACCAAGCATAGATCCTTGAGGGACACCAAATACAAGGAATTCAGAAAGGGAAGGGAGAGTGGAGATGGAGCAGGATTTACAAATGATGGTGAAGTCAAATGTTAGTTTTTTTTTGCAGAATGGATGAGAAGGACATAACCAGTAAAGACAGACAGACAGAACAAGGAACAATACCTGTGAATTGGCGAGGGGGAGTGATGAGGAGGAAACAGAGTTGGAATGTCTGTAGTTTAGCGAGACTTGTAAAAGATCAAGGTGAGCTCTGATAAGGCTTGACAAGAGACTGGAGAAAGATGGAAGTTTGGGACAAAAACCAGGAACACCATGTGAGGCAGTTAGTCTCGGTGGGCTAGTGGGAGGGAGGGAAGCAGCAGAGGCAGCTGATCGGATTGTCTCAGTCTTAGTGACAGAGAAACTCCATGTGCTCCTTGCTCTTGTTGTTGGAGGGCAGGATGAAGGAGACAGGATGATGGACAGTGTTTACAAAGAAACAAAACCAGGGTTAGTGATATTTAAAATGAGTGAACAAACCTAATATATTTAACTTTTATCCAGAATATTAAACTGTACAACTGAAATCCTTGTCCGAATCCCAGCTCGGCAGATGGTAGAATCTGAATTCAAGAAAAAATGACTGGAATTAGGAATCTCCTGATCTCCATGGAACCATTGTCAATGGCGAAAAAATCCTGCCAACCTGACAGTCACCCAACAAGCTACTCACTGTATTAATCACTGCAAAGTCTCAACAAAGGAATGAAACTGGATGGACCACTTGGCATCTAACAAGGCATTAGAAAATACAACCACAGAATCAGCCCTCTCGACTCTGCAACATCCTGCTCACTAACATCTGTTTTTATTTTGGGCCAAAACGTGGCGAGCTGTCTCACAGATTAGTCAAGGAACAGCCTGACATAGTCATACTCACAGAGTAATCCCTTGAAGATAATGGCCAGACACCACCATCACCATCCCTCGATAGAGAGTGTGATGATGGAAAAGCACAACAGGTCAGGCAACATCCGAGGAGCAGGAGAATCGATGCTTCGAGCTTAAGCCCTTCATCAGCCTGACCTGCTGTTTTTTTCCAGCACCACACTCTCCACTCTGATCTCCAGTATCTGCAGTCTTCACTTTCTCCTGAAATCTCTGGATATGTCCTGTCACCCCAGCAGGACAGACCAGGCAGAGGTGATGGCACAGTAGTGTACAGACATGGAGGATTTGCCCTGGGAGTACTCAGCATTTACTTTGGGCACCAGAAAGTCTCATGGCTCCTGCTGATTACCACGTACCATTCTCCCATAGCTGATGAATCAGTGCTCCTCCATGTTGAATAACACTTGGAGGAAGCACTGAGGCAATAAAATGGTGACAAGCCTACTCTGGGTACAGAATTTCAATGTCCTCTCCCAAGAGGAGCTCAGTAGCAGGATTACTGACTGAGCTGGTCGGGTCCTCAAGGACATAGCTGCTCAACTGGGTTTGCAGCAGGCGGTAACGGAACCAGCAAGAGGGAAAAACATACCAGATCTTATCAGTATAAATCTGCCAGCTGCAAATGCATTTGTCCATGACAGTATCGGTAAGAGCGACCATCCCACAGTCTTTTTGGAGACAAAGCCTCACCTTAAAGTTGAGAAAAACCTCCATTGTGCTGAGTGGTACTATCACCGTGCTAAATGGGACAGATGTAGGAACTCAAACTGGATCTCTCGGAGGGACTGTGGGATAACAGCAGCAGCAGAACTGTACTCCAGCACAATCTGTAATCTCATGGGTTTGTACATCCAGCACACACCCATCACAATGGACAGGAAAGGACAGCATGCTATGAGCAGCACTAGGCAGACCTAAAAATGAAGTGCCAACCTGGTGAAGCTACCAAGCAGGACTATCTGCATAATCAAACAGCATCAGCAGCAAGCAACAGAGCTAGGTGATCCCACAACCAATGGATCAGATCAGAGCTCTGCCACACCCAGTTGTGAATGGTAATGGACAATTAAACAACTCATTGCAGGAAGCACCACAGATATCCCCACCCTTACAGATGGAGGGGTTTCACACATCCATGCAAAAGATAAGATGACAGCATTTGCAGTAATTTTCAGCCAGATGCAAAGTGAGATGATCCATCTCAGCCTTCTCCAGTGGTTCCTATCGTCACAGATGTGAGTTTTAAGCCAGTTCAATTTAGTTCGAATAATATCGAGAAATGGTTAAGTAGTGTAAAGGCTATGGGTCCTGCTAACATTCTGGAAATAATACTGATAGCTTGTGCTCCAGAACTTGCCACCCACCAAGCCATGTACCGCTCCAGCACTGGTATCGACTGGCAATGTGGAACATTGCCCAGGCATGTTCAACACAAAAACACAGGGCAATCCAACCCAGGCAATTTCCCTCTGTCAGTCCACACTCGATCAGCTGTAAAGTAATGAAAGATGTCATCAACAGGGCTATCAAGCAGCAGCTGCTCAGCAACAGCCAGCTGAGTGACACTCATTTTAGGCTCCACCAGGGCCACTCAGCTCCCGATTGTGTTACCGCCCTGATTCACAACCTGACAACCAGCTGAATCCAGAGGTGAGGTGAGAGTGACAGCCCAGCCCCACTCCAACACCATTACTTCTAGCTGATTCCACCCTCATCTCAGTTCATATACTGAAACTCTCATCCATCGTGTGTTATCTCCAGACTTAATTATCCAAAAACACTCCTGGCCAGCCTCCCAAATTCAAACTCCCTGTAGTCTCAAGAAAAATTGAAAACTCTATCACCCACATGCTCACTTCTCCCCAAACATGTTCATCAGTCAAAAGGCTCCTATTCATAAGCAACAACAATTTAGAATTCTCATTCTTGATTTGATTCCTGGCTGTTATCATCCCTAGCTCCCTGCACCACACATTCTTTGTCGAGGTCTCAACCCATTTTCTTTGAGACTCCCAACGATTTGTTAATTCATTACTTCAACTTTGTGGCTGATTCTACAGTTACTAAAGCAGCATGGTCTGGAATTTGCAGACAAAACCTCACAGGTCTGCTTTCCACCTTTAAGACATCCCTCAAAACCTGCTTTTTGGCAATGCTTTTGGTCACCTGACCTAATATCACCTGACTTAAAACGTCCATCTCTGGCCTTATATCTAAAGTACTCAATAGTATTTTTATGAAATAAGCATGATAATAAAACTACAAACTGTTCTTGATTTGGACATTATCTTCAGATCTTTACTGTTGCTGTAATGAATAATCTGTAATGTCTCTTACCCAACCACACTGTGAGAGCACCTTCACCACACAAACTGCAGCTGTACAAGAAAGTCAAACATCACCCTCTCCACAAACAACAGGGCTTTGGCATTAATCACTGGTATCTGTGGAAGGAGAAACACAGTTGATGTTTCATGGAGTGCAAAATGGATTACAGGGAATGAAAAAGAAAAAAAGTAATCTGATAATAGAGCAGTACATGGTCAGGGGCTGGGCCGCAGTGAAAAACTCATTTTCGTAATAATACAGGTCTAAACAGGCCAAAATACACCCATGGTTCGAGACTGAGGAAGCTAAATATTGACAAAGTGGTGATGAGGGAGCCCAGAGGTCAATCAGAGCTGTATTGGCTGCTATGATCCGAATGACTCTATATAGAGAAAGGCTGCACATGCGCCTGGCTGCACCTTGCCCCCTACAAAGATGGCGGCTCCGCACGTGTCCAGTGAATCTTTGTCCCGAATAAAGATGGTGGCGCTCACTCAGGCCTGCATCTCTGCTGAGGCAATTCCCCATTTACTGCAAACACGGGACTGGGACGTTCAAATTTGTGTTTTCCGATGTGCACAATTTGTTTGTAAAACCTCTCCGCTTGTAGCAACACAGTTTTTCTCCGGTTTCCCAGTTTATTTCTTTCCTTACCGTATCCTTTCTCTCCAGAACTTCCCGAACATTCATTACAGCGACTCTGCGCCGCGCGCGAGGGTGATCACATGGTTTAGTTTAGCTCCGCCCTTCATTAACGTTGCTTGGTTGGAGGACCAACCTCCTGCTAGGTCCTCCAACACCGCCCACCGTCCTTTCATTGGTCCGTTGCTGACATCAATCACCCGAAGGTCGCCTTGTTGACTAGAGCATGCGCAGTGTGTCCTGCTTTAGCTGATATGTTGGGTAATGTGATGGGAGAGTTCACTGAGGGCAAGAATTCCCTTTGTGTGAGCTCTGCAGTAGATTTCCTTGATTCATGGAGGGAATTGCCTTCCTACTCATGATTGAATAGCTGTGATTGATGAATCAATGCCATCTGAATCAGTACATAAACACCACTTTTTCACAACATCTGAGATCTTGAGCACATTGTATCACGCTCTTCTTTGGAAACAAAAAAAAAAATGAAAAGGAACCTCAAGGAATCGGACCAGGAGTAGGGCATTCATTCCCTTCAGCTTGTTCCCCCATTCTATCAGATCATGTCTGGGCCAACCCAGACCTCAACACCTCTTTTATGCTTGATCCGCATAGCCTTCATCTGCTCAATATTTCAAAAATCTATCTGCCCTCTTTTAAAATAATTTGAGATAGAATAGCAGATTCCCTACTATGTGGAAACAGGCCCTTCAGCCCAACAAGCCAGAACAACCCTCTGAAGAGTAACCCAACCATTCCCCTCCCACATTTAACTTTCACAATTGTTTAGGTGAGAAAATTCTAGCCATTCACTGAGTAAAAAATTCTTCACGTTTTTTAAAATGAATGTTCCCTTAGTAATGTCCCCTGGTTTAAGACTTCACTGGTGCTAGAAGATCTAGTCAACATCTACTCTGTCAAGCTCATCAGAATCTTGTTTCCATAAGATCACCCCTGCTTATCTATTCTTGATAGGTCAACCCTTTCATCCTTGAAGCACCTAAGTGAATCTGTTTTGAATGGTCTCCGATGTTGGTTTATCCTTCATTAAATATGGGAGCTAACATTGTATACAGCACTCCAAGTGAGGACTCAGCAATAGTCAGTGTGGTTAACCAATCCTCAGTCCATGCTAATACATTACCCCAATACCATGAGCTCCTAAATTGTGCAATTTACTTTGATGTAGCACCTTATCATTTACATTTTTAAAAACCAAATACAGAACATCATTGGATTGCCCTTTATCAGCACTGCTGGTTATCTCCTCAATGAACTGTCATAAATTTGTCAAATATAGTTTCTCTTTCACAAAACCCCGTCTACAATGTTTAATGATAAGCTTTTCTCAATGTCCTGCAATTTCTTTCTTTAATATTCGACTCTGTAGGTTCTTTCAGTAGATTTGCTAAGTATGATTCCCCTCTCTGAAATCCATGCAGACTTTGTCCAATCCTGTCACTGTTCAGTAAGAAACTTGACTGTACTCCAATATAGTTAGTAAATGTATCTATTTATTTTTAAAAAATGATTACTTATAAATGCTGGACCCATGCAATAGCAATGAATTAGTGACTCTGAATTTGGGTTATAATGTTTTTTTTTGTTAATTCCTTTGTGTACTGTGTTAGGTAGACAGCACCAAGTGATCACTCTTAATTGTGAGTAACATTGAAAATAATATATTTTAAAAATGACATCCCAAAATGCTGCCTCATTATTATGCAAGGAGGATTTTGCATTCAATAGTTTGAAGATAAAATTGAACAGATTTTTGCTGCAATTTGTCCAGACTGCAGGTTACACCAAAGTGATAACTCTGTTGTCAAATTCTTACTTGACACTGCCCAAGGCGACACTGATGGGACTTCACTTTGCCATTCTTGTTCACTAGCTTTATTTCCAGATTTAATCGTATAATCATTCTGGAGCTTATAATTTTAGACAACTTCTCTTTTAGGTACATATGTAAATATCATACTGCAATGTTGCATGAATGGTACCAAATCTGAAATTAGTCTCTAATCTGATAGTAACATGCTCCGACCCTTCTACATATGTATTGGTATAAGTCTATGTCAGTTATTTTTTCTGAAGCCTGTGATTCCTGATGAAGGGCTTATACCCGAAACATCAACTCTCCTGCTTCTCGGATGCTGCCTGACTTGCTGTGCTTTTCCAGCATGGCACTTTTCGAGTCTGATGTCCAGCTTCTTTGGTCATCACTTTTTCCTTTGATCAACAAAAATTATTCTTGGTTTAATCGTCACGAAGTGCAACACAAACCAATTCATGAAATTCAGATATCTCACATTTACCTTAACTATGTGAAGGCTAAGACATGACTAAATTATTGTCAGTAAATTATTGAAACCGTACTGACAAACTTGTGCAGTATCAGTGCCTCACCTTTAGAGTGTTCCCAGATATCACGCAGCTGCAGTATTTTGTTTTGCACTCAGCTATATGTTGTTCTCACTTGTTTCTTAGTGGAAGATTACAAAATTAACTTGGATGAATGAACTTATAATTTCTTTAACCAATGTTGGGAGAAAAAAAAGTCAGTATTTCAAGTGCTGATAAAGTAAAATAAACTGATAATCAGTAGAAAGGGTTTAAGATGGATATGGAACTAATGCTGACAAATGGGATTAGATTAATTTTGGGTATCTGGTCAGCATGAGCAAGTTGGACTGAAGGGTCTGATTTTGTGTTGTACAACTGTGACTTCATTCTCTTAATTATTCAAGAAGTTGAATACTTCGAGGAGGAAAAGGAGAATTTATGCAGACAATGCACTTGAAATGATGATTGAGGTGTATCAAACTCACATTGTTTCATGACCTTTTCCTCTGGGTTCTTCAATGAACAAACTTGTTTTATCATCTGAATAACTATGTATCATGTGATTTGTTTCATACAAAATATTTCCTTAGTATCTAGTCAACTATTAAGAAGTGTTCATGTTTAAAATTTAGGCAGCTTGATTATTAAGCAAGAAAAGGTTGCTTTATAAAAGATAACAAGATTTTTATCTGTTCTGGGCACTGAAAATATGGAAGTCAATTCTGAAGGAAAACATCTTCGTCAGTAATGTTCCCACATATGTGGAGTAATTGCTTCTGGTCACTCTTCAGGTTATAGAGGCTCGGAAAGAAATGAGTTGGCCAAAGTTAGCAACATCATTTGGATGGACTATGCTCATTCGGGAAATTTGCAGGATCTGTAGAAGAAACATGTGTTTCAGAGTGTATGCAATAAACCTGAACATTGCTATATTTTTCACAGAGCTTGGGACCCGACTGGAGTAGCAATGAAGCTCGTATTGTTTTTTTAAATTTCTGAGCTTGCCAAATTATTTTGGTAAATGCGGTGACTTTATCAAAGCACATTTCACACTCCCCAGCCAGGAATTTGATCCCAATTCTGTCAGTCCCTCTATTCCTATGGATAAGAGGTATTTTAAATATGAGCACTCCATTTAACTATTTGAATTGAATACTTCAGTGGTTACGTCCTCTTGGATTCTTAATTTCAAATTACTCAATGTGATTTTTTGTCCCCCCTGAATTTGCCAAGCACTGGTCAGTTCTGGAATATTCCAAATATTTACAATAGATGCATTTGCACGATTGAAGGCAACCTGGTAGATTTGAATACCGTGCAGGTAGTCAACAACAATATATAAGTAACTTTATGAATTGCTTACTGTACACCAACAACGCAAGCCAAGTATTATTTAAACCACAGATTGTCTCCCAATGATTCCCAAATCTAAAACGTGCATTCCAGATATGCTCACTATCACCATCTGGGAGCAATCTCCCAAAGTGCTCCCAGAATTTAGAAAGTGCATACACTGCCCTCCAAAGCTCAATCTGCTGTCACAGGCTTCACTCTTATTGTATACAATGACATTTATTGTCCAGTTCTTTAATGTGACAAATGATTTTACAAACAATTTATAAAATACTATAAATCCTGAAGAAATGTGATGTCAGCCCTTTGTAGAAGTGAATGGAAAGTGTGATGTTTGCTTGACTTTGGCTCTATGTAACAGGCCGCACTGAATCTTTACCAAGATGTGGGATGTTTCCCACACACTTTGTTTAAAAAAGCAAAGATTATGCTCTGAGGTTTAAATGTTCAATCAGGTTTGACTTCAGCTCCTTTAAAGAGACATGCTCTTGGCCTTCAATTTTGTGACATGTGATCATTCTTTGGTAAAGGTGGCTGTGTGCAACACTGCAGGATGTTGTGCTGAAGTGCCTCATTGGGTGGATGAGCTTTATTACTGGTGTAACTTGGCTAATTTTGAGATGAAATGTTATTTTGAGTTAAATCTTGTTTTTAAACTGAGACGTGCTTGTGTAACTCAAGTGTGGAAACTATGCTCAATTTTGCAATGAACCTTTCACTTTTGGAGATTATACTCAAGTTCAATATAGAAAGCACAGTGCTGGAGAACCGCAGGTCGAGCAGCATCTCTGAGGGGAATTAAACATTGTAAGCTCCAAGTCCAGTGACCTTTGTCCGTTCAGACGAAGAGTCAGTGAACTTGAAATGTAACATTTTTTTCTCTTCACCGATGCCCTCAGAACTGCTGAGTTTCTCCAGCACTTTGTTTCTGGGGTTCAGATCTCCAGCACCTGCAGTTTATTGTTTTGTTATCGATCCTATGGTTTGACGTGGGGAGCGAGAGGCAGCAACTATGATCAACGAGGATAAAACTCCCCAACCACGGAAAACAAACCGGTTCTTTATACTTTGCAAAACACGACTGTAAATAAGAAATGCAATTAAGGTAAGTGCAAGGCGGCATACCACCTGCCTTGTCTCAAACCTGCTACTCATCTTTGAGAACTAATCTGTCAGAATTGTGTTTGCTCCCTTCCTTTAAGATCACAGTCCACAAATGTCCCAGTTCCAATTCCTGGGCCGGTCCCAGTTACCACATTGCAGTGGGGTGGGGAGCTTTGTGTCAGCCTGAAGTTTTTGTTAATAACAACATTGCAGGTGGAAGTTAAATGCTTCATCAAACTTGGAGAAAATCCTTCCGAATGTATTGATTAACTGGACTGAGCCTGTTTACATGCAGCCCTGTTAGTAGTGCTGTAATATTCTCAGTTAATAATCACACAACACCAGGTTGTAGTCCAACAGGTTTAATTGGAAGCACACTAGCTTTCGGAGCACTGCTCCTTCATCAGGTGATTGTGGAGGGCTCAATTCTAAGGCACAGAATTTATAGCAAAAACTTAGTGTGATGTAACTGAAATTATCCATTGAAAAATACCTTGATTGTCTGTTGAGTCTTTCATCTGTTCGAATACCATGATAGGTTCACTTCTTTCATGCGTAAATCACAAAACCTTTTTTTTAAAAAGTTGCATTCCTGACAGTGGCCCATCAAATCACTCATTGTATTAATCACTGCACAGTCTCAACAAAGGAATGAAACTGGATGGACCAGATTACATCTACCAATGCACTGAAAAATACAACAACTCAATCAGCCCTCTTGACCCTGCAACTTCTGTCTCACTGTGGGCCCAAACAGCAGCAGAACTGTACTCCAGCACAATGTGAAATCTCATCACCTGGTATATTCCCCACTCAACCATTAACATCAGGCCAGGGGATCAACTGTAGTTCAATGGAGAGTTCCGCAGAGCATGCCAGGAGCAATACCAGGCATACCTAAAAATATGGTGCCAACCTGGTGAAGCTACCCAACCTGCACGCTAAACAGCGCAAGCAACACCAAATAGAACTATGTGATCCAACAACCAATGGATCAGATCTGAGCTCTGCAGTTCTGCCACACCTAGTCAGGAATGGTGATGGGCAATTAAACAACTCACTGCATCACAGATATCCCCACTATTACTGATGGAGGGGCCTCACACATCCATGTAACAGACAAGACAACAGCATTTGCAGCAATCTTCAGCCAGCAGTGCCAAGTGGATGAGCCTTCTACATTGGTCCCTGACATCACAGATGTGAATCAAATTAGTTCAAAACGTATTTCAAATCAGATCAAGAAACGGAGAAGGAGTGTAAAGGCTGTCAGCCATACTAACATTGTGGCAATAATACTGATGGCTGTGCTCCAGAAATTGCTGCCAACCAAGACAAGTCCAGCACTGGCACCTACTGACATTGTGGAACATTTCCCAGGTTTCTTCAACACAAAAATGCAGGACAGAGCCAACTCAGCCAATTTCCCTCCATCAGTCGACACTCGCTCAGCAGTCATCAATAGTGTTGTCACGCAGCTGCTCAGCAATAACCTTCTGTGACACCAAGTTTGGGTTCTGCCAGGGCCACTCAGTTCCTGATCTTGTTCCAGACTTGATACACAAACTGACAAACAGCTGAATTCCAGAGGTGAGGGGAGGGTGATAGCCCAGTCCCACTCCAAGACCACTATTTCGACTTCAGTGATATCATCTGACCTCACCACCGTCTCAGCTCATTTGCTAAAACTCTCATTCATTCATTTTGTTAACTCTAGATTTCATTATCTAAACCCACTCCTGGCCAGCATCCCACAATCACCCTCCCTCTAATCTCCAGAATATTGAAAACTCTACCGCCCAAGTTCTCACTTGTACCAGAACTTGCTGATCCATCAAAAGGCTCCCATTTATAAGCAACAATAATTTACTTTCACACCCTTGACTTAATTCCGGGCTGTAATCATTCCTATCTTCCTGCACCACACACCCTTTCATATCTCAATAACTCATATTAGTTTAGACTCCCAATGATGTGTTTATTTTTGAGTTCAGCTGTGTGACTGTGTCTATAGATTCCAAGGCAACACGGTCTGGAATTCCCACCCTCTAAGATCTGTTTTCTTCCTTTAAGGCATTCCTGAAAAATTGCTTATTTGGCAATGGTTTTGGTCACTGGACATAATATTCTCCAGCTGTGGCCTTATGTCAAAAGTTCTCAATATTTTTGTGAAATTAAAAACATGTTGATTTGTACAGATATCTTCTACATTTCACTATCGCTGAGTGAATAATCGGTAATGTCTCTTACCCAAGCACGTTGTGGGAGCACCTTCACCATTCAAACTGCAGCTGAAAAAGGAAGTCAAACATCACCCTCTCCACAGGCAACAGGGCTTTGGCAATGATCACTGGTGTCTGTGGAAGGAGAAATACACATGATGTTTCAGGTAGTGAATTATAGGGAATGAAAATGGTGCAGAATTTGACTGTCAGAAATGGAAGAAAATCGACTCACTATTGGAAAAAAGAATTCTTGACTGTCAAAGATATTGTGGAAAAAATAACCTGATAATGGAGCAGCATACGGTCAGGAGTCGGGCAGCAGTGGACAATCCATTTACGAAAGAGTCTGTGAACGTAGTAGTAAAATACTAAACGTGGCAAACATACACTCATGTGAGACTGAGGAAGCTAGATAATGAACAAGTGGACATCAAGGAGCCCAGAGGTGAATCAGAGCAGTGTTCACTTTTATGATCCCACGGCCAGAGATGTCTAGCACAAAAACAGACTCTTCAGTCCAACCCATCTATGCAAACCAGATAGTCTAACCTAAACTATTCCAATTTGCCAGCAACTGACCGACATCCCTCTGAACCCTTCCTAATCAAATGCCTTTTAAATGTTACAATTTTGGTTGCCCTTTAGGCTCCTTTTGAATTTTCTCCTCTCACCCTAAACCTATATTCTCTAGTTCTGGGCTCCACAACCCCAGGGTAAACACCTTGTCTATATATGCTATCCATGGCCCTCACGATTTTATAAACCTCTTCAACATCACACATCAGCCTATGACACTCCAGGGAAAATGGCCCCAGCCTATTATGCCTCTCCCTGCAACATAAATCCTGCAACCCTGGCAACATCCTTAAACAATCAATTCTCAAACCTTCCATGTTTCAGTGCCTCTTTCTGATAAGAGGGAGACCAGAATTCCACACAATATTCCAAAAGTGGCCTAACCAATGTCCTGTACAGCTCCTTTACTCAATGCTCTGACCCACGAAGGGAAGAATCCCAAACAATGTCTTCACTATCCTATCTACCTGTGACTCTACTTTCAAGGAACCATGAACATGCACTCCAAGGTCTATTTGTTCAGCAAGACTCTCCAAGACCTTACAATTTAGTGTGAGTCCTGCTCTGATTTGCTTTTCTAAAATGCAGCACCTCACATTTATCTAAATTAAATCCTATCTGCCACTCCGCAGCCCATTGGCCCATCTGATCAATATCCCATTGTATTCTGAGACAACCTTTATCACTGTCAACAACACCTCCAATTTTGGTGTCATCTGCAAACTTACGAACTGTACCGGCTCTATTCACTTCTAAATCATTTAAATGGATGAAGAAACAAATCCAGAAAAAACAATCCATTTCTCTGGGTTTGAATGTGCTCTGGGTAAATCCTGCCCGAGAACTCTCTACCAGGGAGGGCTGCACGTACACACCTCTGAACTTTGCCCCCGACAAAGATGGCGGCCGCGCACGTGTCCAGTGAATCTCTGCCCCGAATAAAGATGGCGGCGCTCACATGATGAGGTTATTTTCCAGTTTACTGCAAAAACGGGACTGTAAGTTTCAAATTTGTATTTTCCGATGTTCACCAAATATTTGTAAAATCTCTCAGCCCATACCAACACCATTTCCTTGCTGTTTATTTCTTTCCTTACCAACAGCTCTCCATCCACCCGTCCCGCACATCCGCGCCCACCGTGAGGATGATCACGCGGTATAATCTAGTCCCGTCCCTCATTTACTCTGATTGGTCGGAGGACCAAATGCCCCGCCAGGTCCTCCAGCCCTGCCCCTGCCTTTCCATTGGTCTTCTGCTGACATCAACCATCAGGGGCCCATTGTTACCTGGAGCATGCGCACTGTTTCATGGCTTTTCTTGCTGTTTATCAGTTACAAGAGTGAGGCTGCCTGCCCCTCTTCCGCGGTTATGTTAGAGCCCGGGTGTCCTTGGAGAAGGAGCACGCGGTGTCGACCAACACCCTGGAGTTGTTCAGGGAGAGGTGGGCGCCGCAGGGAGTGGAGTGCATCATTTCTCCCTCCAACTCTATTTTGATTTAGTCCCTACCCTCCCCTTCACTGTTTTGATCACACAGCACTGTCCCTTGCTGTGAAGGGCAGTGTTTGTCACTGGCCACCCGGGTGTTTTCCTATCTTCCTGGTGGTGGAAATTAAATAAAGATTCGTGCACTTTGTGTCTTCCACTGTGTCTCACACCTGCACACACACACCATGGGTGCTGGGGATAAAAAAAGCACTAAAAAAAATTTTAAAAAATGAAAAGACTGTCTAGAATGAAAAGGTGGTATGTGGGGGTTAAAAAAAAAGAGAAAGAAAAAAAAAGACAAGAGTGAGGCACAAAGTTAAAAATCACACAACCACCTGATGAAGAAGCTGCAAAGCGAGTGCTTCCAAATAAACCTGTTGAGCTTGCTCTGCCATTCATTAAAATCATGGCTGATCATTTTTTGGACGCAGAACCATTTACCAACGTTCTCACCATATCCCTTAATTAATTAGTTATTCCTTTTAAAAAAGTTACCTTAGCTTTTAAAACATTTACTGAAGTAACATCAACTACTTCCCTGGGCAATGAATTCCATCGAGGTCAAGAAGTTCCTTCTCAATTCAGTCCTAAATTTGCTGCCTCTCATCTTCAGGTGATGCCCTCTGGTCCTGGCTTCACCTGCCAGTGGAAACATTCTCTCCACTTCTATTTTATCCATTCCATTCATTATTTTATATATTTCCCATTCTTCTGATTTCCAATAAATATTTCCCATTCTCTGTTAAGCCAACCCCTTCAACTCCAGAATCAACCTAGTTAACCTCCTCTGCACCCCCTCTAGTGCCGGTGCATCCTTGAGCAAGTAAGGAGACAGCCCTCCAATCCCTCTGCTCCAATCCTAACCTCACCATTTCACCAGCAGATAAAGGGGGCGCAGTGGTATTCTGGCGCACTGACCTCAACACCACTGAAGCCAAACGCCAACTCGAGGACACCTCTTCCTACTGTCCCCTCGACCATGACCACACCCCCCATCCCCAAACCATAATCTCTCACACCATGCAGAACCTCATCACCTCAGGATATCTCCCACTCACAGCTTGTAACCTCACAGTCCGGGAACCCCACACTGCCCGGTTCTACCTCCTTCACAGGATCCACAAGCATGACCACCCTGGCCGACCCATTGTCTCAGCATGCTGCTGCCCCACTGAACTCATCTCTACCTACCATGACACTGTCCTATCCCGCCAGTCCAGGAACTCCCCACATACGTTCGAGACACCACCCACACCCTCCACCTCCTCCAAGACTTCTATTTCCCCGGCCCCCAACGCCTCATCTTCACCATGGATATCCAATCCCTCTACACCTCCATCCACCATGACCAGGGCTTACAAGACCTCCATTCTTTCCTCTCTCGACGTCCCCAACAGTACCTTTCCACCGACACTCTCATTCGTTTGGCCGAACTGGTCCTCAACCTTAACAATTTCTCCTTCGAATCTTCCCACTTCCTCCAGACCAAAGGAGTAGCCATGGGAACACGTATGGGCCCCAGCTATACCTGTCTCTTTGTTGGCTACGTAGAACAGTTGATCTTCCGTAATTACACCGGCACCACTCCCCACCTCTTCCTCCGCTACATTGGTGACTGCATTGGCGCCATCTCGTGCTCCCGCGAGTAGATTGAGCAATTCATCAACTCACCAACACATTCCACCCTGACCTTAAATTTACCTGGACCATCTCTGACACCACCCTCCCCTTCCTGGACACTGACATTTTTACAAACCCACCGACTCCCACAGCTACCTGGATTACACCTCTACCGACCCTACTTCTTGCAAAAATGCCATCCCGTATTCCAATTCCTCCGCCTCCGCCGTATCTGCTCCCAAGAGGATCAGTTCCACCACAGAACACACCAGGTGGCTTCCTTCTTTAGAGACCGCAATTTCCCTTCCCACGTGGTTAAAGATGCCCTCCTCCAACGCATCTCGTCCACATCCCGCACCTCCGCACTCAAACCCCACTCCTCCCACCGTAACAAGGACAGAACGCCCCTGGTGCTCACCTTCCACCCCACTAATCTTTGCATAAACCAAATCATCTGCCGACATTTCTGCCACCTCCAAACAGACCCCACCACCAGGGATATATTTCCCTCCCCACCCCTTTCTGCCTTCCGCAAAGACCGTTCCTTCCGTGACTACCTGGTCAGGTCCACGCCCACCACAACCCACCCTCCCAACCTGGCACCTTCCCCTGCCACCGCAGGTATTGCAAAACCTGCACCCACACCTCCTCTCTCACCTCTATCCAAGGCCCTAAAGGAGCCTTCCACATCCAAAGTTTTACCTGCACATCCATTAATATCATTTATTGTATCAGTTGCTCCCGATGGGGTCTCCTCTACATTGGGGAGACTGGACACCTCCTAGCAGAGCGCATTAGGGAACATCTCCGGGACACCCAGACCAATCAACCCCACCGCCCTGTGGCCCAACATTTCAACTCTCCCTCCCACTCTGCCGAGGACATGGAGTCCTGGACCTCCTTCACCGCCGCTCCCTCACCACCAGACTCCTGGAGGAAGAACGCCTCATCTTCTGCCTCGCAACACTTCAACCCCAGGGCATCATTGGGGACTTCAACAGTTCCCTCATCTCGCCTTCCCCCGCCTCATCCCAGTTCCAAACTTCGAGCTCAACATTGTCCCTGTGACTTGTCCTGTCTGCCTATTTTCTTTTCCAACTGTCCACTCCACCCTCCGACCGCCCCCGACCTATCACCTTCAATCCCTCCCCCACTCACCTATTGTACTCTATGCTACTTTCTCCCCACCCCCACCCTCCTCTAGCTTATCTCTCCACGCTTCAGGCTCTCTGCCTTTATTCCGGATGAAGGGTTTTTGCCCGAAACGTCGATTTTACTGCTCCTCGGATGCTGCCTGAACTACTGTGCTCTTCCAGCATCACTAATCCAGAATCTGTACCCCACCACATCACTTTGCCCCACAATCGTGGTATCTGGCTGTGCACAAGGAGGAGTGGCACAGTCTGTAATGGGATGCCCTGGGGCCCTGAAACACATGGTAAAGACTAAAATCACCAGAGCACTGAGAGCCCCACCACATTGTTTGCATGTTCTATTGTTTTTACTCTGTTCCTGCCTTCCCTTGTTTTTTCTTAATAAAGTTGTTATTACACACACCTGAACAAGATGTGAAATAAACTCAGGCCTCTCGATCCAAGATTCGGGATACTTTCACCACATGACAAGGCATCGACTCTAACTTCCCTTGTCCCTTAGCCTGCTGAGTCGCGTCTGAATCAACTCCGCAATTGAGTGGAAGGGGCGGAACAGGAGGACCGAGCAGCGGCCGGTCGTCTAACCAGAGTGAGTGAGGAGCGGGGCCAAAGCATTCTCAGGGAGTGAATGCTTCAGGATTGGTCAGAAAGCAAACTATTTTGCAGGATTGATCATTTTCACTACATAGTGGAGCATTAAACCTCTCCCATGAATCAATGTGAGATATTTAAGAAATAGTTGAGATGTAAATCTGATAACGTACATTAGGGAGATTTAAACAATCCTTAGATAAACACATGGGTGATTTTGCAATAGTGTAGGGGAGGAGCTGAGAATAATTCACAGATCGGCGTGAATAATTCACAGGTCGGTTTACACAACTCGAGTAAGAAATTTATTTTCAAACTCCCAGAACGATTGGTAATTTACATACCTGGCTAATATGGTTAAATTGGACCGAATAATCTATTTGCATAGTAATCAGCTCAATGACTGTAAATTGACAGAGTAATTGTTAATGACTAATATTTCACCCATGATCCTGTGCAGATATGAATATTCTCTATAAACTCACCGGTAATCTGAGACGCACGCGCAGTTTGGTTTCTATGTAGAGCATGCGCAGTGTCGCATTGATCATGTGTGTGAGAGAGAGAGAGAACGACATGGAGCTGCTTTCTCCGGCAGCGGCTGCGATCGGCTTCAGAGAGCGGCGCTCAGAGCCGGTGTGTGGGAGCCTCGCTGGGAGAAAGGAGCGGAGAGGTTTCACAAGTCCTGGATACAGGTTAAAAATAACTCGATAAACATCCTCCAGGCCCGGTTAAGGAGGCGGCGGTCTCTGATCAGGGAAGCGGCCCAGGGTCACGGCCGCCATTTGTTTGAGGGAAGAGGGAGCGCGGGCCTCAGGGCCGCCATCTTGAGAAGGGCAAGGTGCAGGAGGGCGGGGCTCTCGGGGTCTGTAGAACAATCAGAGGAAAGGGAAGACCCATTGTTACTGATTAATCCCACGAGCACAGCGTCACTGGGCGGTCACACAGGAATATCCTCTCTCAGTCCTGCTGGGATGGTTCACCCAGTCAGAACCAGCAGCTCTCCTCCTCTCTCAGCTCCCCTTCTGTCCTTCCTGCAGCATCTGTCCCCTGGGACATTGAGCTGCCTGTCCTGTCCCTCCATCAGCTGTTGTTTCTGTAATAACTGTGATATCCCAGTCCCATTTTAGATTACCTCACTAAAGACAGGAATGCACCCGATGGGTTTTTCTTAACATCAGCAATTGTTTAATACTCATTTACAGGTTTTTAATTACATCGTTTTTGAAGCATTTACTTCACATTCCATCATTTGCAATGGTGGGATTTGAACCTGTGTCCAGAGAGCACTTGCTGAATTTCTGGATAAATTGTCACACAATAATGCCACTAGGCCATCACTTCGTCTGCTTAAAGTTTGTGTATCCCAGTGCAACATGAATCAAAACCCTTTCTTCCTGCACAATTGTTTGACCCGGCACTCTGGTGATGTGACTCAGTGCCTCTCTATGTGGTATCCCTGACTGTGTGGGTCTAATTGCTGCCTCTGTCAGCGTCTCTCACTCTTGAAGCTACTCCAGATCATGAGCCAACAGAATTCTCCACTCCAGAAAGATGAGGCAGCACAGGTCAGGAATGTAGACTGGGATTTTTCAGATCTCTGGGGGCTCAGTGCCATTCTATATGTGTAACCCTCAAAGCATTAGTCTAATTTCCCATTCTGCCTATTTCTGTGTCTTATACAGGTACTCATGGAGTTCCTGACTCAATAGACTTGCCAACTGCTGGCTGGGACGATGGTTGGTCAGCCAGAAAGACAAAGTCAGGGAGGTCGGGAGTCTTCAATAAATCCTGCTGCCAGGTAAGATCATTCCAGTGCACAGAGCAGAAAGTAATAAGGGGGATCCAAACATCAGCTAACAACACATGACATAGAGAAAGTGCTGGAGGGGGAGCACAGTACAGACACACCCCAGGCTCAATCACCACGCCTGCTGCAAGTTTTGTTGTAATGAGACAGCGTCGGGAGTTGTCAGTTATCAGTCTATGCCTGTGCTTTCTTAGGGAGCATCAGAACAACTGAGGGGAAAGCAGGCCTCCCACGAGAGGGTGGTAATGCTGCCTGGGATCTTTCTGTTCCCTATTCCCTCTCCAACACTGTATCTATGGCTTGTATTGAGGACCAGTGTCTTCAAACATTCTAATTTCTATAACAGTTCCTATCTCTGTCATCTCCGCTCTCACCAATTATTTCACGTATTTGAAACCTCCAGTCCAGATGGCCATCCGTATCGCTGTAACTTGCTTCAGTCTCTACAACATGACTTGTCTCGATAGTCTCCTCCTCCAATAACTGGAGACATCGGGTCTGTTTCTGTGCGGCATGACTCTTCGGCCGAGGTTTCCTAAATGGAATGAGTCGAGTTTGCCTGTGTTTGGCTCATATCCCTTCAAACCCTCTCCTCTCCATGTACCTGCCCAAGTGTCTTTTCCATGTTGTAATTGTACTTGTTTTTCCATTTCCTCTGGCAGTCCATTCCCTCTATGCACCATCCTCTGTGGATAATGTTGCCCCTTAGCTCCCTCTTAAATCCTTGCTCTCTCACCTCACGTTTATGCCTCTAGCTTTGGACTCACCTACCCTTGGCAATTCACCTTACTTGGACACTACATAGTTGCATAAACTTTTATCAGGTCACCCCGTGGCCTCCTCTGCCCAGGATAAATATTAACGACAGTGTTACCAATATCTCCAACTCATGTACTCAATGCTCTGACCAATGAAGACAAGTGTGCCAATTGCCGCTTTTAACCCCCTGTCGCCCTGTGATGCCAGTCCAAGGAACAATGTAATTGCACCCCTTGGTCTCTCTCTTTTCTACAACACTGTCCAGAGCCCAACCATTACCCGTGTTAGTCCTCCCTGGTTTGTCTGAACTAAATCCAACACCTAAATTAAACTCCATCTTTCATTCCTTGGCCCACTGGCCCAGTTGATTAACATGTTCTTCAATAACTATATTCCCTGCCCACTCTTCCACTAATCTTGGTATCGATAAACATACTAACAGGGACTCCTATATTTTCACTCAAATTGTTAATGTAAATGGTGCATAACAGTGGTCCCAGCACCAATCCTTACAGCACACTGCTGGTCAGAGGCCCCAGTCTGAACAACAACCCTCTCCCACCACCCTCTGTCTCCCACTGTCATCCCATTTTGTATCTAGTTGGCTAGCTCTCCCTGATCCCTTGTGATCTACCTTTACGATCTACCCTTACTAACCAATGTCTCATGCTACACCCTGAACAAGGGTTTGCTGAAGCCAGAAACAACATCTGTTGCTCTGCCTTCGTCTATCTTTTTGGTCACCTCTTGAACAAACTCCAGTCAAGTTTGTGAGACATGTTTTCCCATGCACAAAGCCATGCTGGCTGTCCGTAATCAGGCCTTATCTTTCCAAATGCATGTAAGGCCTACCTCTCAGAATGCCCTCCAACAACTGACCCACCCTGATGTCTTGCTCATCAGTCTGTAGTTCCCTGGCTTTCTCTTGCAGCCTTTGTTAATTGATGACACAACATTATAATCATAGTCAGAAAGTCATACCGCACTGTTCGGTTAACGCTCACCGCACTCTAAAACGGATCTCATCCCACCTGCCTGTTCCTGGATCATATCCCTTCAAACCTTTCCTATTCCTGTACTAATCTAAATGTCTTTTAAACATTGTAATTGTCCCCACATTCACCCCTTCCTTGGGGAAGTTCATTTCACACACAACCCACCCTCTGTGTAACAATGTGCCTCTCATGTCTTTTTTTTTTATGTCGCTCCTCTAAACTTAAAAATTTAGTGCCTTGTCATGAAACTCCCCTGTCCATGGGAAAAGACAACTCCCATTAACTCTATCTATCCTCCTCATGATTTTATAAACTTCTATGAGGTCATCTGTCAACATTCAGGTTTCAGTGAAAAATACCAACCTATTCAGCCTTTCTTTATACTGAAGCCTTTCGTACCCAGCCACATCCCAGTAAATCTCCTCCCAACCCTTTCGAGGTCAATAATATTCTTCCTATAACTGGTCGACCAGAACTTGACACAGTATTCCAGAAGAGGACTCACCAATGGCCTGTACAATCTCAATATGACTTCCCAACTCCTATATCCAAAGGACTGAGCAATGAAAGCAAGTGAGGCAAGCCCCCTTTTTTTTTAAACTATCCTGTCTCTCCATGTTGCAAACATCAAAGAACTATGTAGCTGAACCCTGAGTTCCCTCTGTTCTACAATACTACTGAAGGTCTTGCCATTAATTGTATAAGTCCTGCCCGTGTTTGTTGTTCCAAATGCATTACCTCGCATTTATTCAGATTGAACTCCATCTACAGTTTTTCAGCCATTCACACATTTCATCAGGATCCCTTTGTAATCTCAGAAAACCTTCTTCACTGTCCACAATGCCACCCTCCAGTCTAACAGCCTATCACACATCGCTCTCTATGGTACAAATATCTCTGCTGGGGGCCCTACAATTACTTCACCAGCTTCCCACAATGTCCTGAGGTACATTTGATCAGGTCCTGGGGATTTATCTACCTTTGTGTTTTAAAACCTCCAGCACCTCCTTTTCTATAATGTGGACCCATTTCAAGACATTGAGTCAAAGAGATGTACAGCACAGAAACAGGCCCTTCAGACCAACTCCTGCATGATGTTTCTCATCACATTTGCCACAATTTTGCCAATATCCCTCTGAACCTTTGCTATTCTTACACCCATCCACATGCCTTTTAAATGTATTTCTATCAGCCTCCACTATTTGCTCTGGCAGCTTATTCCATCCACTCTGCGGGAGCCAGTTGTCCTTTAGACCCCTTTGAAAAGTTTCCCTCGCCTGGGGAAATGACCTTGTCTATTGACCCTGTCGATGACCATCATGATTGTAAACACCTTTTATCGGTTTACTCCTCAGCTTCTCATGTTCAAGTGAAAACAGCCCCAGCCTATTGAGGCTTTTCCCTGAAGCGGAAACCCTCCAACCCTTGCAACATCTTTGGTCATTTCCTCTGAACCCTTTCATGTTCCGCACATCCTTCTGATGGCATTGAGACCAGAATTGCACACAGTATTCCAATAGCAGTCAGGCCAAACACTGTTTAGTTCCCTGAGCGCCCCAGTCTTTATCCACAGTAAGTTCCAAAGTGAAATATTTGTTTTGGATCTTGTAGTTTCAGACATCGTTGGCTTCATTGATCATTAAGGATTGTCTGGGGAGGCTATTTGCAGATAAAGGGAAGTCTGGCAAGTAGGAATATTGTAAAACCGAGATAAAAGGAGCGTTCAGCGCCAACATGTTCCTGTTAGTGTGACAACTGGCTCCCGCAGAGTGGATGGAATAAGCTGCCAGAGCAAATAGTGGAGGCTGATAGAAATACATTTAAGGTTTTGTCCCGAGCTCTTCTTTTGCTCTTCATACACTTGTAGAGTCTCTTTGGATTCTCCTTAACTCTCTCTGCCAAAGCTATCTCGTGTCCCCTTTTTACATTCCTGATTTCCATCCTAAGTGTATTTCTACAGCCCTGATGCTCCTGAAGGGATTCCCTTGAGTCAGCCAGTGATATCTGACATGTGACCCCTTTTTTTCTTGACCACAGCCTCGAAACTCAGCCAGTGTTTCCTAATTCAGTCAGCATTGAGCTGCACACTAACAGGAACACGCTGGCGCTGAACGCTCCTTTTATCTCGGTTTTACAGTATTCCTACTTGCCAGACTTCCCTTTATCTGCAAATAGCCTCCCCAGATCTACTTTAAAAATTCATGTCTAACACTATCTTGCCCCATTGAATAACTTTAACTTGAGGACCAGGCCTGTCCATTTCCATCGCTATTTTCAAACTAATACAATTGTGGTAACTTTCCAAAGTGTTCCCCCACTAACACCTTAGTCCCGTTCCCTACCTTGTTTCCCACGGGGAGGTCAGGTTTAGCCCCATTCTCCAGTTGGGCCACTTACATAATGACTGGGAGTTTTCAGAACACACTTAACAAATTCCTTCCATCCAAATGCTTAACTTAGTAGCAATCCCAGTCCAGGCTTGGAACAGTTAAGATCCCCTATCAATACAACCCTATTATTCTAAGAGACATCTGAAATCTCCTGACATATTTGCTCCTTCATCTCCCATTGCCTATCACTGTAGTACGACCATAGAAAACTAATGACCAATTTTTATTTCTCAGTTCCACTAATATTGCTTAACTGGGCGATCCTACATGAATACTCCCTCTAGGTACTGCTGGGATGTTTCTTCCAATCAAAAGCACCAGCTCTCCTCCTGTTTTGCCTCCTGTTCTATCCTTCCTGTAGCATCTGTCTCCGGAACATTGAGCTGCTGGTCCTGTTGCTCCCTCAGCTGTGTTTCTGTAATATCTATGGTATCCCAATCCCATGTTCCCATCCATGCTCTGGGTTCATCTGCCTTATCTGTCTGGCACTTTGCATTGAAATAACTGCAGTTTAATCCACCAGTTTTCCCTAATTGTCTGCTATGTTCTTGCCTGCCTTGCCTACTTATATTGTTCTCTTGAACATTTGTACCAGCCACAACTTTCTTTCTGGCCTTACGACACTTTGGGGTCACACAGCCCTGCCAGACGAGTTTAAATCCTCTCAAGCAGCTCTAGCAACGTTCCCCACCAGGATGTGGGTCCCCCTCCTGCTCCCAGTTCAGGTGTATTCCCCACCCTGTCTACCTGTGCTGACACCTTCAGACATCCAGGGACTTGCCCACCAAGGTCCCTGTGTTCCTCAGTACTCCAGGAGGACCTACCATTCATGATGTATATCATTCGCTGATTAGACTTCCCACAGTGTATTACCTCACAGTGATCAGAAGTAAACTCTGTCTGCCATTACTCTGCTCAGTTTATCATCTGATCGATATCAGACTGCAGCCTGAGTCCATCCCCCTCACTGTGGACAACACCCTCACCTTTCATGTTATCCGCAAACCTACTAATGATACCTTCTGCTTTCACATCCGAGTGATTAATGTCCATAATAAACAGCAATGGTTCCTGCACAGGTCCCTGTGGTACACCCGCTGGACGATGGCTTTCAATCACAAAACCAACCCTCCACCAATTGTGGAGCCAATTTGCCAATGTACCTTGGATCCCATGGGATCTTCCCTTTTGGACCAGCCTTCCGCGTGGGACCTTGTCAAAGACCTTAATGAAGTCCATATAAACTACATCATCTGCACGGCCCTCATCAATATCAGATGACAGTCGTCTCGCAAATCCATACAGACAATCCCGAATGAAATTGCGCGGGTATCCGTTTTTGGCGAATACGTTGTAAATGTGTTCTTCTTCCTATTTTTGCAGTTCTGGTGTACTGCTGTGTGTTGTGGCCCTTTTGAACAGTGTCTTGATGCAACTTCTTTTGTGTGTGTTGGGTGGTTGCTTTTGTAGTTCAGGACTTGGTCTGTGTGTGTGGCTTTCCTGTATACCTTTGTGGTGAATTCTCCGATCGGTGTTCTCTGTACCATCACGTCTAGGAATGGGAGTTGGTTGTCCTTTTCTTCTTCTCTCGTGAATCGGATTCCTGTGAGTGTGGTGTTGATGATCCGGTGTGTGTTCTCTATTTCTGTGTTTTTAATGATTACAAAGGTGTCATCCACATTACTGACCCAGAGTTTGAGTTGAATTTGCGGTAAGACTGTTTGTTCTCACCTTTGCATTACCGCTTCTGCTATGAGTCCAGAAATAGGTGAGCCCATGGGTGTGCCGTTGATTTGTTCATATATTTGGTTGTTGAATGTGAAGTGTGTTGTGAGGTACAGGTCCAGTAGTTTGAGTATGCTGTCTTTGTTGATAGGTTCCCCGTCTTGTTCTCTGTTCTGTCTGTCCAGCAGGTTGGCTATTGTTTCTCTGGCTAGGGTTTTGTTGATCGAGGTGAACAGTGCCGTTACATCTAATGAGACCATAGTTTATTCCTTGTCGATGTGTGTTATTTCTGATGATGTCCAAGAATTCCTGTGTTGACTGTACAGAGTGTCTGGATCCGCTGATCAGGTGTTTCAGTTTCTGCTGTAGTTCTTTAGCCAGTTTGTGTGATGGTGTCCCTGGTAGTGATACTATGGGTCTGGGTGGGATGTGTGGTTTGTGCACTTTAGGTAGTCCATAGAATCTGGCGGTGTTGTTGCTTTCAGTTTTCATTCTCTGTTGGTAAAAACCTGATTATCTGTCCGTTTTTTTTTTTGCAGGTTTCTCAGTGTGTTGTTTATCCTATTAGTGAGCTGCGGGGTGGGGTCAAACTCCACGCAATTTCATCAACATATGCCTCAGGGAAAGACAACGGAATGAAGACATGCCACAACCCAAAGGACTAGCCACGTTGCCATACATCAAAAACATTTCTGAACTGACAGCCAGACTACTGCGACCACTAGGACTCATAACAGCACACAAACCAACAGCCACTCTCACACAACAACTCATCAGGACGAAGGACTGATACCCAGCATGAGCAAAACCAATGTAGTGTACAAAATCCCAAGCAAGGACTGCACAAAACACTACATAGGACAAACAGGAAGACAGCTAACGATCCGCAGCCATGAACACCAACTAGCCATGAAATGACACGACCAGCTATCCTTAGTAGGCGCACACGCAGGTGACAAGCAACATGAGTTCAACTGGGACAACACTACTATTATAGGACAAGCCAAACAGAGAACAGCCAGGGAATTCCTGGAGGCATGGCACTCATCCACAGGTTCAATCAATAAACACATCGACCTGGACCCAATATACCAGCCACTGCAGCTGACAGCTGGAACTGACAACCGGAAGCGGCAGATGCAAATCACGATAGTTGCCAGAGGAAACATCACAGAAGCGCTTCACAGGAGACTCCCACGCACTGAGGATGTCACCTGGACAGGGGACGAAATGTCTGCAACACAAATTCCCAACTCGGCGAACAGAACCACAACAACGAGCACCCGAGCTACAAATCTTCTCACAAACTTTGAAACCTTTCGACTCTACAAAGCTCCGTCATGAACAAGCCACCATCTCTCTATTTCCTTTGCCTTCTTCAGTGTCTGCATCTCTTGCTGTATCTTCCAGTAACGTTCTTTAGTTACTGCAGGTCTGCCTAGCTCCCCAGATAACCTGTTCCATGCCCTACAGCTTGCTCAATCACTGTAACAGCCTCTGCTATGTCTAATCCTCCTCTTTCCCACTGTCCTCAGGCACAGCGGCGATCCTGTAAGAGAGCAGTGCGGAATAGGATGTTATAAATCTTAGCTGAGGCTTGATGCCCACCATTATCTGGGAGTTACAAGGGGAGAGAACCTGGGCGAGTGCAGCACAGAGCGGGAGAATATGCATCAGCAGCGAGGGTCAAGGCTGACTCGGACTTGGATTTGGATAAAAAGCAGAGCAGGAGGCTCGAAATCAGCACCGAGTCACAGAGGGAGTGACCGTGTGAGGGAGCAACTTGGAGCAGGAGCTTGAGGTTGACTCACACCTGGGAGAATATAAATCAGCACTGAGGATCGAGGCCTAGTTGTACCTGGGAGACACAGAGAAGGTGACCCTGTGAGGGAGCAGACTGGAGTGAGAGCTGGACGATTACACGTCCGAGGAGACACATCACTGTGTGTGCACATGTCCCTCCCTTGTTCTGTGTTTGTGTGTGTGTATGCGTGTATGTCCCCTTCCCTCGCTGTGTGTGTGTCCCCTTCCCTCACTGTGTGTGTGTGTGTGTCCCCTCTCGCTTTCTGAGCACATGTCCCACCCTCGCTGTGTCTGCGTGTCTCAACTTCGTTGTGTGTGTGTGTGTGTGCCCCCCTTCCAGTGTGTGAGGGTATCCTCCCCTCGCTCTGTCTCTCCGTCGCTGTATGTGAGCATGTCCCTCGCTCGCTGTGTGTGAGCATGTCCCTCCCTCGCTGTGTGTGAATGTGTCCCTCCCTTGCTGTGTGTGTGTGTCCCTCCCTCGCTGTGTGTGTGTGTGTGTCCCTCCCTCACTGTGTGTGTGTGTCCCTCCCTCGCTGTGTGTGTGTGTCCCTCCCTCGCTGTGTGTGTGTGTCCCTCACTCGCTGTATGTGTGTGTGTCCCTCCCTCGCTGTATGTGTGTGTTCCTCCCTCGCTGTATGTGTGTGTGTCCCTCCCTCGCTGTATGTGTGTGTGTCCCTCCCTCACTGTGTGTGCATGTCCCTCCCTCGCTGTGTGTGCGTGTGTCCCTCCCTCACTGTGTGTGTGTGTCCCTCCCTCGCTGTGTGTGTGTGTGTCCCTCCCTCGCTGTGTGTGTGTGTGTCCCTCCCTCGCTGTGTGTGTGTCCCTCCCTCGCTGTGTGTGTGTGTGTGTCCCTCCCTCGCTGTGTGTGTGTGTGTCCCTCCCTCGCTGTGTGTGTGTGTGTCCCTCCCTCGCTGTGTGTGTGTCCCTCCCTCGCTGTGTGTGTGTGTGTCCCTCCCTCGCTGTGTGCGTGTGTGTGTCCCTCCCTCGCTGTGTGCGCGTGTCCCTCCCTCGCTGTGTGTGCGTGTCCCTCCCTCGCTGTGTGTGCGTGTCCCTCCCTCGCTGTGTGTGCGTGTCCCTCCCTCGCTGTGTGTGTGTGTCCCTCCCTCGCTGTGTGTGTGTGTCCCTCCCTCGCTGTGTGTGTGTGTGTCCCTCCCTCGCTGTGTGTGTGTGTCCCTCCCTCGCTGTGTGTGTGTGTCCCTCCCTCGCTGTGTGTGTGTCCCTCCCTCGCTGTGTGTGAATGTGTCGCTCCCTTGCTGTGTGTGTGTGTGTGTCCCTCCCTCGCTGTGTGTGTGTGCGTCCCTCCCTCGCTGTGTGTGTGTGTGTCCCTCCCTCGCTGTGTGTGTGTGTCCCTCCCTCGCTGTGTGTGTGTCCCTCACTCGCTGTATGTGTGTGTGTCCCTCCCTCGCTGTGTGTGTGTGTGTCCCTCCCTCGCTGTGTGTGTGTGTGTCCCTCCCTCGCTGTGTGTGTGTGTCCCTCCCTTTCTGTGTGTGTGTCCCTCACTCGCTGTGTGTGTGTGTGTCCCTCCCTCGCTGTGTGTGTGTGTGTGTCCCTCCCTCGCAGTGTGTGTGAGTGTCCCTCCCTCGCTGTGTGTGTGTGTCCCTCCCTTTCTGTGTGTGTGTCCCTCACTCGCTGTGTGTGTGTGTGTCTCAACCTCGCTGTGTGTGTGTGTGCCCCTCTTGCAGTGTGTGAGGGTATCCTCCCCTCGCTCTGTCCCTCCGTCGCTGTGTGTGTGTGTGTCCCTCCCTCGCTGTGTGTGTCCCTCCCTCGCTGTGTGTGTGTCCCTCCCTCGCTGTTTTTGTGTGTCCCTCCCTCGCTGTTTTTGTGTGTCCCTCCCTCGCTGTGTGTGTGTCCCTCCCTCGCTGTGTGTGTGTGTGTGTGTGTGTCCCCCTCGCTGTGTGTGTGTGTGTGTGTGTCCCTCCCTCGCTGTGTGTGTGTCCCCCCCTCGCTGTGTGCGTGTCCCCCCCTCGCTGTGTGCGTGTCCCTCCCTCGCTGGTGTGTGTGTCCCTCCCTCGCTGGTGTGTGTGTCCCTCGCTCGCTGGTGTGTGTGTCCCTCGCTCGCTGGTGTATGTGTCCCTCGCTCGCTGGTGTGTGTGTCCCTCCCTCGCTGGTGTGTGTGTCCCTCCCTCGCTGGTGTGTGTGTCCCTCACTCGCTGGTGTGTGTGTCCCTCCCTCGCTGGTGTGTGTGTCCCTCCCTCGCTGGTGTGTGTGTCCCTCCCTCGCTGGTGTGTGTGTCCCTCCCTCGGTGGTGTGTGTGTCCCTCCCTCGCTGGTGTGTGTGTCCCTCCCTCGCTGGTGTGTGTCCCTCCCTCGCTGATGTGTGTGTCCCTCCCTCGCTGTGTGTGTGCGTGTCCCTCCCTCGCTGTGTGTGTGCGTGTCCCTCGCTCACTGTGTGTGTGTGCGTGTCCCTCCCTCGCTGTGTGTGTGCGTGTCCCTCCCTCGCTGTGTGTGTGCGTGTCCCACCCTCGCTGTATGTGTGCGTGTCCCTCCCTCGCTGTGTGTGTCCGTGTCCCTCCCTCGCTGTGTGTGTGCGTGTCCCTCCCTCGCTGTGTGTGTGCGTGTCCCTCGCTCGCTGTGTGTGTGTGCGTGTCCCTCGCTCGCTGTGTGTGTGTGCGTGTCCCTCCCTCGCTGTGTGTGTGCGTGTCCCTCCCTCGCTGTGTGTGTGCGTGTCCCTCCCTCGCTGTGTGTGTGTGCGTGTCCCTCGCTCGCTGTGTGTGTGTGCGTGTCCCTCCCTCGCTGTGTGTGTGCGTGTCCCTCCCTCGCTGTGTGTGTGCGTGTCCCTCCCTCGCTGTGTGTGTGCGTGTCCCTCCCTCGCTGTGTGTGTGTGCGTGTCCCTCGCTCCCTGTGTGTGTGTGCGTGTCCCTCCCTCGCTGTGTGTGTGCGTGTCCCTCCCTCGCTGTGTGTGTGCGTGTCCCTCCCTCGCTGTGTGTGTGCGTGTCCCTCCCTCGCTGATGTGTGTGTCCCTCCCTCGCTGATGTGTGTGTCCCTCCCTCACTGATGTGTGTGTCCCTCCCTCGCTGATGTGTGTGTGTGTCCCTCCCTCGCTGTGTGTGTGTGTGTGTGTGTCCCTCCCTCGCTGTGTGTGTGTGTGTGTGTGTGTCTCCCTCGCTGTGTGTGTGCGTGTCCCTCCCTCGCTGTGTGTGTGCGTGTACCTCCCTCGCTGTGTGTGTGCGTGTCCCTCCCTCGCTGATGTGTGTGCGTGTCCCTCCCTCGCTGATGTGTGTGCGTGTCCCTCCCTCGCTGTGTGTGTGTGTGTCCCTCCCTCGCTGTGTGTGTGTGTGTCCCTCCCTCGCTGTGTGTGTGTGTCCCTCGCTCACTGTGTGTGTGTGTCCCTCCCTCGCTGTGTGTGTGCCCCTCCCTCGCTGTGTGTGTGCGTGTCCCTCCCTCGCTGTGTGTGTACGTGTCCCTCCCTCGCTGTGTGTGTGCGTGTCCCTCCCTCGCTGTGTGTGTGCGTGTCCCTCCCTCGCTGTGTGTGTGCGTGTCCCTCCCTCGCTGTGTGTGTGCGTGTCCCTCCCTCGCTGTGTGTGTGCGTGTCCCTCCCTCGCTGTGTGTGTGCGTGTCCCTCCCTCGCTGTGTGCGTGCGTGTCCCTCCCTCGCTGTGTGTGTCCCTCCCTCGCTGTGTGTGTCCCTCCCTCGCTGTGTGTGTGTGTGTCCCTCCCTCGCATGTGTGTGTGTGTGTGTCCCTCCCTCGCTGTGTGTGTGTGTGTCCCTCGCTCACTGTGTGTGTGTGTGTGTGTCCCTCCCTCGCTGTGTGCGTGTGTGTGCGTGTCCCTCCCTCACTGTTTGTGTGCGTGTCCCTCCCTCACTGTGTGTGTGCATGTCCCTCCCTCGCTGTGTGTGTGTGTGTCCCTCCCTCGCTGTGTGTGTGTGTGTCCCTCCCTCGCTGTGTGTGTGTGTGTCCCTCGCTCACTGTGTGTGTGTGTGTGTGTGTCCCTCCCTCGCTGTGTGTGTGCGTGTGTGTGCGTGTCCCTCCCTCACTGTGTGTGTGCGTGTCCCTCCCTCACTGTGTGTGTGCGTGTCCCTCCCTCACTGTGTGTGTGCGTGTCCCTCCCTCACTGTGTGTGTGCATATCCCTCCCTCTCTGTGTGTGTGTGCGTGTCCCTCCCTCACTGTGTGTGTGCGTGTCCCTCCCTCACTGTGTGTGTGCGTGTCCCTCCCTCACTGTGTGTGTGCGTGTCCCTCCCTCACTGTGTGTGTGCGTGTCCCTCCCTCACTGTGTGAGTGTGTGTCCCTCCCTCGCTGATGTGTGCGTCCCTCCCTCGCTGATGTGTGTGTCCCTACCTCGCTGATGTGTGTGCGTGTCCCTCCCTCGCTGATGTGTGTGCGTGTCCCTCCCTCGCTGATGTGTGTGCGTGTCCCTCCCTCGCTGTGTGTGTGCGCGTGTCCCTCCCTCGCTGTGTGTGTGCGTGTCCCTCCCTCGCTGTGTGTGTGCCCCTCCCTCGCTGTGTGTGTGCGTGTCCCTCCCTCGCTGTGTGTGTGCGTGTCCCTCCCTCGCTGTGTGTGTGCGTGTCCCTCCCTCGCTGTGTGTGTGCGTGTCCCTCCCTCGCTGTGTGTGTGCGTGTCCCTCCCTCGCTGTGTGTGTGCGTGTCCCTCCCTCGCTGTGTGCGTGCGTGTCCCTCCCTCGCTGTGTGTGTCCCTCCCTCGCTGTGTGTGTCCCTCCCTCGCTGTGTGTGTGTGTGTCCCTCCCTCGCTGTGTGTGTGTGTGTCCCTCCCTCGCTGTGTGTGTGTGTGTCCCTCGCTCACTGTGTGTGTGTGTGTGTGTGTCCCTCCCTCGCTGTGTGCGTGTGTGTGCGTGTCCCTCCCTCACTGTGTGTGTGCGTGTCCCTCCCTCACTGTGTGTGTGCGTGTCCCTCCCTCACTGTGTGTGTGTGTGCGTGTCCCTCCCTCACTGTGTGTGTGCGTGTCCCTCCCTCGCTGTGTGTGTGCGTGTCCCTCCCTCGCTGTGTGTGTGCGTGTCCCTCCCTCGCTGTGTGTGTGTGTGTCCCTCCCTCGCTGTGTGTGTGTCCCTCCCTCGCTGTGTGTGTGTGTGTCCCTCCCTCGCTGTGTGTGTGTGTCCCTCCCTCGCTGTGTGTGTGTGTGTGTGTCCCTCCCTCGCTGTGTGTGTGTGTGTCCCTCCCTCGCTGTGTGTGTGTGTCCCTCCCTCGCTGTGTGTGTGTGTCCCTCTCTCGCTGTGTGTGTGTGTCCCTCCCTCGCTGTGTGTGTGTGTCCCTCCCTCGCTGTGTGTGTGTGTCCCTCCCTCGCTGTGTGTGTCCCTCCCTCGCTGTGTGTGTGCGTGTCCCTCCCTCGCTGTGTGTGTGCGTGTCCCTCCCTCACTGTGTGTGTGCGTGTCCCTCCCTCACTGTGTGTGTGTGTGTGTGTGCGTGTCCCTCCCTCACTGTGTGTGTGTGTGTGTGCGTGTCCCTCCCTCACTCTGTGTGTGAGTCCCTTCCTCACTATGTGTGTGTGTGTCCCTCCCTCGCTGTGTGTATGTGTGTCCCTCCCTCCCTCGCTGTGTGTGTGCGTGTCTCACCCTCGCTGTGTGTGTGCGTGTCCCTCCCTCGCTGTGTGTGTGTGTGTCCCTCCCTCGCTGTGTGTGTGCGTGTCCCTCCCTCGCTGTGTGTGTGCGTGTCCCTCCCTCGCTGTGTGTGTGCGTGTCCCTCCCTCGCTGTGTGTGTGCGTGTCCCTCCCTCGCTGTGTGTGTGCGTGTCCCTCCCTCGCTGTGTGTGTGCGTGTCCCTCCCTCGCTGTGTGTGTGTGCGCGTGTCCCCCCTTCTGGGTTTGCGTGGGTGTCCCTCCTGCGCTGTGTGTATGTGTGTCCCTCCCTCCCTCGCTGTGTGTGTGCGTGTCTCTCCCTCGCTGTGTGTGCGCGTGTCCCTCCCTCGCTGTGTGTGTGTGTGTATGTGTGTGTGTGTGTGTCCCTCCCTCGCTGTGTGTGTGTGTGTCCCTCCCTCGCTGTGTGTGTGTGTCCCTCCCTTTCTGTGTGTGTGTCCCTCACTCGCTGTGTGTGTGTGTGTCCCTCCCTCGCTGTGTGTGTGTGTGTACCTCCCTCGCTGTGTGTGTGTGTCCCTCCCTCGCTGTGTGTGTGTGTCCCTCCCTTTCTGTGTGTGTGTCCCTCACTCGCTGTGTGTGTGTGTGTCTCAACCTCGCTGTGTGTGTGTGTGCCCCTCTTGCAGTGTGTGAGGGTATCCTCCCCTCGCTCTGTCCCTCCGTCGCTGTGTGTGTGTGTGTCCCTCCCTCGCTGTGTGTGTCCCTCCCTCGCTGTGTGTGTGTCCCTCCCTCGCTGTTTTTGTGTGTCCCTCCCTCGCTGTTTTTGTGTGTCCCTCCCTCGCTGTGTGTGTGTCCCTCCCTCGCTGTGTGTGTGTCCCTCCCTCGCTGTGTGTGTGTGTGTGTGTGTGTCCCTCGCTGTGTGTGTGTGTGTGTGTCCCTCCCTCGCTGTGTGTGTGTGTCCCCCTCGCTGTGTGCGTGTCCCCCCCTCGCTGTGTGTGTGTCCCTCCCTCGCTGGTGTGTGTGTCCCTCGCTCGCTGGTGTGTGTGTCCCTCGCTCGCTGGTGCGTGTGTCCCTCGCTCGCTGGTGCATGTGTCCCTCGCTCGCTGGTGTGTGTGTCCCTCCCTCGCTGGTGTGTGTGTCCCTCCCTCGCTGGTGTGTGTGTCCCTCCCTCGCTGGTGTGTGTGTCCCTCCCTCGCTGGTATGTGTGTCCCTCCCTCGCTGGTGTGTGTGTCCCTCCCTCGCTGGTGTGTGTGTCCCTCCCTCGCTGGTGTGTGTGTCCCTCCCTCGTTGGTGTGTGTGTCCCTCCCTCGCTGGTGTGTGTGTCCCTCCCTCGCTGGTGTGTGTGTCCCTCCCTCGCTGATGTGTTTGTCCCTCCCTCGCTGTGTGTGTGCGTGTCCCTCGCGCACTGTGTATGTGTGCTTGTCCCTCCCTCGCTGTGTGTGTGCGTGTCCCTCCCTCACTGTGTGTGTGTGCGTGTCCCTACCTCGCTGATGTGTGTGTCCCTCCCTCGCTGATGTGTGTGTCCCTCCCTCACTGATGTGTGTGTCCCTCCCTCGCTGATGTGTGTGTGTGTCCCTCCCTCGCTGTGTGTGTGTGTGTGTCCCCCTCCCTCGCTGTGTGTGTGTGTGTGTGTGTGTCCCTCCCTCGCTGTGTGTGTGCGTGTCCCTCCCTCGCTGTGTGTGTGCGTGTCCCTCCCTCGCTGTGTGTGTGCGTGTCCCTCCCTCGCTGATGTGTGTGCGTGTCCCTCCCTCGCTGATGTGTGTGCGTGTCCCTCCCTCGGTGTGTGTGTGTGTGTCCCTCCCTCGCTGTGTGTGTGTGTGTCCCTCCCTCGCTGTGTGTGTGTGTCCCTCGCTCACTGTGTGTGTGTGTCCCTCCCTCGCTGTGTGTGTGCCCCTCCCTCGCTGTGTGTGTGCGTGTCCCTCCCTCGCTGTGTGTGTACGTGTCCCTCCCTCGCTGTGTGTGTGCGTGTCCCTTCCTCGCTGTGTGTGTGCGTGTCCCTCCCTCGCTGTGTGTGTGCGTGTCCCTCCCTCGCTGTGTGTGTGCGTGTCCCTCCCTCGCTGTGTGTGTGCGTGTCCCTCCCTCGCTGTGTGTGTGCGTGTCCCTCCCTCGCTGTGTGCGTGCGTGTCCCTCCCTCGCTGTGTGTGTCCCTCCCTCGCTGTGTGTGTCCCTCCCTCGCTGTGTGTGTGTGTGTCCCTCCCTCGCTGTGTGTGTGTGTGTCCCTCCCTCGCTGTGTGTGTGTGTCCCTCCCTCGCTGTGTGTGTGTGTGTCCCTCGCTCACTGTGTGTGTGTGTGTGTGTCCCTCCCTCGCTGTGTGCGTGTGTGTGCGTGTCCCTCCCTCGCTGTGTGCGTGTGTGTGCGTGTCCCTCCCTCACTGTGTGTGTGCGTGTCCCTCCCTCACTGTGTGTGTGTGCGTGTCCCTCCCTCACTGTGTGTGTGCGTGTCCCACCCTCACTGTGTGTGTGCATGTCCCTCCCTCGGTGTGTGTGTGTGTGTCCCTCCCTCGCTGTGTGTGTGTGTGTCCCTCCCTCGCTGTGTGTGTGTGTGTCCCTCGCTCACTGTGTGTGTGTGTGTGTGTGTCCCTCCCTCGCTGTGTGTGTGCGTGTGTGTGCGTGTCCCGCCCTCACTGTGTGTGTGCGTGTCCCTCCCTCACTGTGTGTGTGTGCGTGTCCCTCCCTCACTGTGTGTGTGTGCGTGTCCCTCCCTCACTGTGTGTGTGCGTGTCCCTCCCTCACTGTGTGTGTGCATGTCCCTCCCTCACTGTGTGTGTGTGCGTGTCCCTCCCTCACTGTGTGTGTGCGTGTCCCTCCCTCACGGTGTGTGTGCGTGTCCCTCCCTCACTGTGTGTGTGCGTGTCCCTCCCTCACTGTGTGTGTGCGTGTCCCTCCCTCACTGTGTGAGTGTGTGTCCCTCCCTCGCTGATGTGTGCGTCCCTCCCTCGCTGATGTGTGTGTCCCTCCCTCGCTGATGTGTGTGCGTGTCCCTCCCTCGCTGATGTGTGTGCGTGTCCCTCCCTCGCTGATGTGTGTGCGTGTCCCTCCCTCGCTGTGTGTGTGCGCGTGTCCCTCCCTCGCTGTGTGTGTGCGTGTCCCTCCCTCGCTGTGTGTGTGCCCCTCCCTCGCTGTGTGTGTGCGTGTCCCTCCCTCGCTGTGTGTGTGCGTGTCCCTCCCTCGCTGTGTGTGTGCGTGTCCCTCCCTCGCTGTGTGTGTGCGTGTCCCTCCCTCGCTGTGTGCGTGCGTGTCCCTCCCTCGCTGTGTGTGTCCCTCCCTCGCTGTGTGTGTCCCTCCCTCGCTGTGTGTGTGTGTGTCCCTCCCTCGCTGTGTGTGTGTGTGTCCCTCCCTCGCTGTGTGTGTGTGTGTCCCTCGCTCACTGTGTGTGTGTGTGTGTGTGTCCCTCCCTCGCTGTGTGCGTGTGTGTGCGTGTCCCTCCCTCACTGTGTGTGTGCGTGTCCCTCCCTCACTGTGTGTGTGTGTGCGTGTCCCTCCCTCACTGTGTGTGTGCGTGTCCCTCCCTCGCTGTGTGTGTGCGTGTCCCTCCCTCGCTGTGTGTGTGCGTGTCCCTCCCTCGCTGTGTGTGTGTGTGTCCCTCCCTCGCTGTGTGTGTGTCCCTCCCTCGCTGTGTGTGTGTGTGTCCCTCCCTCGCTGTGTGTGTGTGTGTGTCCCTCCCTCGCTGTGTGTGTGTGTGTGTCCCTCCCTCGCTGTGTGTGTGTGTGTCCCTCCCTCGCTGTGTGTGTGTGTCCCTCCCTCGCTGTGTGTGTGTGTCCCTCCCTCGCTGTGTGTGTGTGTCCCTCCCTCGCTGTGTGTGTGTGTCCCTCCCTCGCTGTGTGTGTCCCTCCCTCGCTGTGTGTGTGCGTGTCCCTCCCTCGCTGTGTGTGTGCGTGTCCCTCCCTCGCTGTGTGTGTGCGTGTCCCTCCCTCACTGTGTGTGTGCGTGTCCCTCCCTCACTGTGTGTGTGTGTGTGTGTGTGCGTGTCCCTCCCTCACTGTGTGTGTGTGTGTGTGCGTGTCCCTCCCTCACTCTGTGTGTGAGTCCCTTCCTCACTATGTGTGTGTGTGTCCCTCCCTCGCTGTGTGTGTGTGTGTGTCCCTCCCTCGCTGTGTGTGTGTGTGTCCCTCCCTCGCTGTGTGTGTGTGTCCCTCCCTCCCTCGCTGTGTGTGTGCGTGTCTCACCCTCGCTGTGTGTGTGCGTGTCCCTCCCTCGCTGTGTGTGTGTGTGTCCCTCCCTCGTTGTGTGTGTGCGTGTCCCTCCCTCGCTGTGTGTGTGCGTGTCCCTCCCTCGCTGTGTGTGTGCGTGTCCCTCCCTCGCTGTGTGTGTGCGTGTCCCTCCCTCGCTGTGTGTGTGCGTGTCCCTCCCTCGCTGTGTGTGTGCGTGTCCCTCCCTCGCTGTGTGTGTGTGCGCGTGTCCCCCCTTCTGGGTTTGCGTGGGTGTCCCTCCTGCGCTGTGTGTATGTGTGTCCCTCCCTCCCTCGCTGTGTGTGTGCGTGTCTCTCCCTCGCTGTGTGTGCGCGTGTCCCTCCCTCGCTGTGTGTGTGTGTGTATGTGTGTGTGTGTGTGTCCCTCCCTCGCTGTGTGTGTGTGTGTCCCTCCCTCGCTGTGTGTGTGTGTCCCTCCCTTTCTGTGTGTGTGTCCCTCACTCGCTGTGTGTGTGTGTGTCCCTCCCTCGCTGTGTGTGTGTGTGTCCCTCCCTCGCTGTGTGTGTGTCCCTCCCTCGCTGTGTGTGTGTGTCCCTCCCTTTCTGTGTGTGTGTCCCTCACTCGCTGTGTGTGTGTGTGTCTCAACCTCGCTGTGTGTGTGTGTGCCCCTCTTGCAGTGTGTGAGGGTATCCTCCCCTCGCTCTGTCCCTCCGTCGCTGTGTGTGTGTGTGTCCCTCCCTCGCTGTGTGTGTCCCTCCCTCGCTGTGTGTGTGTCCCTCCCTCGCTGTTTTTGTGTGTCCCTCCCTCGCTGTTTTTGTGTGTCCCTCCCTCGCTGTGTGTGTGTCCCTCCCTCGCTGTGTGTGTGTCCCTCCCTCGCTGTGTGTGTGTGTGTGTGTGTGTCCCTCGCTGTGTGTGTGTGTGTGTGTCCCTCCCTCGCTGTGTGTGTGTGTCCCCCTCGCTGTGTGCGTGTCCCCCCCTCGCTGTGTGTGTGTCCCTCCCTCGCTGGTGTGTGTGTCCCTCGCTCGCTGGTGTGTGTGTCCCTCGCTCGCTGGTGTGTGTGTCCCTCGCTCGCTGGTGCATGTGTCCCTCGCTCGCTGGTGCGTGTGTCCCTCCCTCGCTGGTGTGTGTGTCCCTCCCTCGCTGGTGTGTGTGTCCCTCCCTCGCTGGTGTGTGTGTCCCTCCCTCGTTGGTGTGTGTGTCCCTCCCTCGCTGGTGTGTGTGTCCCTCCCTCGCTGGTATGTGTGTCCCTCCCTCGCTGGTGTGTGTGTCCCTCCCTCGCTGGTGTGTGTGTCCCTCCCTCGTTGGTGTGTGTGTCCCTCCCTCGCTGGTGTGTGTGTCCCTCCCTCGCTGGTGTGTGTGTCCCTCCCTCGCTGGTGTGTGTGTCCCTCCCTCGCTGATGTGTTTGTCCCTCCCTCGCTGTGTGTGTGCGTGTCCCTCCCTCGCTGTGTGTGTGCGTGTCCCTCGCTCACTGTGTATGTGTGCGTGTCCCTCCCTCGCTGTGTGTGTGCGTGTCCCTCCCTCACTGTGTGTGTGTGCGTGTCCCTACCTCGCTGATGTGTGTGTCCCTCCCTCGCTGATGTGTGTGTCCCTCCCTCACTGATGTGTGTGTCCCTCCCTCGCTGATGTGTGTGTGTGTCCCTCCCTCGCTGTGTGTGTGTGTGTGTCCCCCTCCCTCGCTGTGTGTGTGTGTGTGTGTGTGTGTCCCTCCCTCGCTGTGTGTGTGCGTGTCCCTCCCTCGCTGTGTGTGTGCGTGTCCCTCCCTCGCTGTGTGTGTGCGTGTCCCTCCCTCGCTGATGTGTGTGCGTGTCCCTCCCTCGCTGATGTGTGTGCGTGTCCCTCCCTCGGTGTGTGTGTGTGTGTCCCTCCCTCGCTGTGTGTGTGTGTGTCCCTCCCTCGCTGTGTGTGTGTGTCCCTCGCTCACTGTGTGTGTGTGTCCCTCCCTCGCTGTGTGTGTGCCCCTCCCTCGCTGTGTGTGTGCGTGTCCCTCCCTCGCTGTGTGTGTACGTGTCCCTCCCTCGCTGTGTGTGTGCGTGTCCCTCCCTCGCTGTGTGTGTGCGTGTCCCTCCCTCGCTGTGTGTGTGCGTGTCCCTCCCTCGCTGTGTGTGTGCGTGTCCCTCCCTCGCTGTGTGTGTGCGTGTCCCTCCCTCGCTGTGTGTGTGCGTGTCCCTCCCTCGCTGTGTGCGTGCGTGTCCCTCCCTCGCTGTGTGTGTCCCTCCCTCGCTGTGTGTGTCCCTCCCTCGCTGTGTGTGTGTGTGTCCCTCCCTCGCTGTGTGTGTGTGTGTCCCTCCCTCGCTGTGTGTGTGTGTGTCCCTCCCTCGCTGTGTGTGTGTGTGTCCCTCGCTCACTGTGTGTGTGTGTGTGTGTCCCTCCCTCGCTGTGTGCGTGTGTGTGCGTGTCCCTCCCTCGCTGTGTGCGTGTGTGTGCGTGTCCCTCCCTCACTGTGTGTGTGCGTGTCCCTCCCTCACTGTGTGTGTGTGCGTGTCCCTCCCTCACTGTGTGTGTGCGTGTCCCTCCCTCACTGTGTGTGTGCATGTCCCTCCCTCGCTGTGTGTGTGTGTGTCCCTCCCTCGCTGTGTGTGTGTGTGTCCCTCCCTCGCTGTGTGTGTGTGTGTCCCTCGCTCACTGTGTGTGTGTGTGTGTGTGTCCCTCCCTCGCTGTGTGTGTGCGTGTGTGTGCGTGTCCCTCCCTCACTGTGTGTGTGCGTGTCCCTCCCTCACTGTGTGTGTGTGCGTGTCCCTCCCTCACTGTGTGTGTGTGCGTGTCCCTCCCTCACTGTGTGTGTGCGTGTCCCTCCCTCACTGTGTGTGTGCATGTCCCTCCCTCACTGTGTGTGTGTGCGTGTTCCTCCCTCACTGTGTGTGTGCGTGTCCCTCCCTCACTGTGTGTGTGCGTGTCCCTCCCTCACTGTGTGTGTGCGTGTCCCTCTCTCACTGTGTGTGTGCGTGTCCCTCCCTCACTGTATGAGTGTGTGTCCCTCCCTCGCTGATGTGTGCGTCCCTCCCTCGCTGATGTGTGTGTCCCTCCCTCGCTGATGTGTGTGCGTGTCCCTCCCTCGCTGATGTGTGTGCGTGTCCCTCCCTCGCTGATGTCTGTGCGTGTCCCTCCCTCGCTGTGTGTGTGCGCGTGTCCCTCCCTCGCTGTGTGTGTGCGTGTCCCTCCCTCGCTGTGTGTGTGCCCCTCCCTCGCTGTGTGTGTGCGTGTCCCTCCCTCGCTGTGTGTGTGCGTGTCCCTCCCTCGCTGTGTGTGTGCGTGTCCCTCCCTCGCTGTGTGTGTGCGTGTCCCTCCCTCGCTGTGTGTGTGCGTGTCCCTCCCTCGCTGTGTGTGTGCGTGTCCCTCCCTCGCTGTGTGCGTGCGTGTCCCTCCCTCGCTGTGTGTGTCCCTCCCTCGCTGTGTGTGTCCCTCCCTCGCTGTGTGTGTGTGTGTCCCTCCCTCGCTGTGTGTGTGTGTGTCCCTCCCTCGCTGTGTGTGTGTGTGTCCCTCCCTCGCTGTGTGTGTGTGTGTCCCTCACTCACTGTGTGTGTGTGTGTGTGTCCCTCCCTCGCTGTGTGCGTGTGTGTGCGTGTCCCTCCCTCACTGTGTGTGTGCGTGTCCCTCCCTCACTGTGTGTGTACGTGTCCCTCCCTCGCTGTGTGTGTGCGTGTCCCTCCCTCGCTGTGTGTGTGCGTGTCCCTCCCTCGCTGTGTGTGTGCGTGTCCCTCCCTCGCTGTGTGTGTGCGTGTCCCTTCCTCGCTGTGTGTGTGCGTGTCCCTCCCTCGCTGTGTGTGTGCGTGTCCCTCCCTCGCTGTGTGCGTGCGTGTCCCTCCCTCGCTGTGTGTGTCCCTCCCTCGCTGTGTGTGTGTGTGTCCCTCCCTCGCTGTGTGTGTGTGTGTCCCTCCCTCGCTGTGTGTGTGTGTGTCCCTCCCTCGCTGTGTGTGTGTGTGTCCCTCCCTCGCTGTGTGTGTGTGTGTCCCTCGCTCACTGTGTGTGTGTGTGTGTGTGTCCCTCCCTCGCTGTGTGCGTGTGTGTGCGTGTCCCTCCCTCACTGTGTGTGTGCGTGTCCCTCCCTCACTGTGTGTGTGCGTGTCCCTCCCTCACTGTGTGTGTGTGCGTGTCCCTCCCTCACTGTGTGTGTGCGTGTCCCTCCCTCACTGTGTGTGTGCATGTCCCTCCCTCGCTGTGTGTGTGTGTGTCCCTCCCTCGCTGTGTGTGTGTGTGTCCCTCCCTCGCTGTGTGTGTGTGTGTCCCTCGCTCACTGTGTGTGTGTGTGTGTGTGTCCCTCCCTCGCTGTGTGTGTGCGTGTGTGTGCGTGTCCCTCCCTCACTGTGTGTGTGCGTGTCCCTCCCTCACTGTGTGTGTGCGTGTCCCTCCCTCACTGTGTGTGTGTGCGTGTCCCTCCCTCACTGTGTGTGTGCGTGTCCCTCCCTCACTGTGTGTGTGCATGTCCCTCCCTCACTGTGTGTGTGTGCGTGTCCCTCCCTCACTGTGTGTGTGCGTGTCCCTCCCTCACTGTGTGTGTGCGTGTCCCTCCCTCACTGTGTGTGTGCGTGTCCCTCCCTCACTGTGTGTGTGCATGTCCCTCCCTCACTGTGTGAGTGTGTGTCCCTCCCTCGCTGATGTGTGCGTCCCTCCCTCGCTGATGTGTGTGTCCCTCCCTCGCTGATGTGTGTGCGTGTCCCTCCCTCGCTGATGTGTGTGCGTGTCCCTCCCTCGCTGATGTGTGTGCGTGTCCCTCCCTCGCTGTGTGTGTGCGCGTGTCCCTCCCTCGCTGTGTGTGTGCGTGTCCCTCCCTCGCTGTGTGTGTGCCCCTCCCTCGCTGTGTGTGTGCGTGTCCCTCCCTCGCTGTGTGTGTGCGTGTCCCTCCCTCGCTGTGTGTGTGCGTGTCCCTCCCTCGCTGTGTGTGTGCGTGTCCCTCCCTCGCTGTGTGCGTGCGTGTCCCTCCCTCGCTGTGTGTCCCTCCCTCGCTGTGTGTCCCTCCCTCGCTGTGTGTGTGTGTGTCCCTCCCTCGCTGTGTGTGTGTGTGTGTCCCTCCCTCGCTATGTGTGTGTGTGTCCCTCCCTCACTGTGTGTGTGTGTCCCTCCCTCGCTGTGTGTGTGTGTGTCCCTCGCTCACTGTGTGTGTGTGTGTGTGTCCCTCCCTCGCTGTGTGCGTGTGTGTGCGTGTCCCTCCCTCACTGTGTGTGTGCGTGTCCCTCCCTCACTGTGTGTGTGCGTGTCCCTCCCTCACTGTGTGTGTGTGCGTGTCCCTCCCTCACTGTGTGTGTGCGTGTCCCTCCCTCACTGTGTGTGTGCATGTCCCTCCCTCGCTGTGTGTGTGCGTGTCCCTCCCTCGCTGTGTGTGTGCGTGTCCCTCCCTCGCTGTGTGTGTGTGTGTCCCTCCCTCGCTGTGTGTGTGTCCCTCCCTCGCTGTGTGTGTGTGTGTCCCTCCCTCGCTGTGTGTGTGTGTGTGTCCCTCCCTCGCTGTGTGTGTGTGTGTGTGTCCCTCCCTCGCTGTGTGTGTGTGTGTCCCTCCCTCGCTGTGTGTGTGTGTCCCTCCCTCGCTGTGTGTGTGTGTCCCTCCCTCGCTGTGTGTGTGTGTCCCTCCCTCGCTGTGTGTGTCCCTCCCTCGCTGTGTGTGTGCGTGTCCCTCCCTCGCTGTGTGTGTGCGTGTCCCTCCCTCGCTGTGTGTGTGCGTGTCCCTCCCTCACTGTGTGTGTGCGTGTCCCTCCCTCACTGTGTGTGTGCGTGTCCCTCCCTCACTGTGTGTGTGTGTGTGTGCGTGTCCCTCCCTCACTGTGTGTGTGTGTGTGTGTGCGTGTCCCTCCCTCACTCTGTGTGTGAGTCCCTTCCTCACTATGTGTGTGTGTGTCCCTCCCTCGCTGTGTGTGTGTGTGTGTCCCTCCCTCGCTGTGTGTGTGTGTGTCCCTCCCTCGCTGTGTGTGTGTGTGTCCCTCCCTCCCTCGCTGTGTGTGTGCGTGTCTCACCCTCGCTGTGTGTGTGCGTGTCCCTCCCTCGCTGTGTGTGTGTGTGTCCCTCCCTCGCTGTGTGTGTGCGTGTCCCTCCCTCGCTGTGTGTGTGCGTGTCCCTCCCTCGCTGTGTGTGTGCGTGTCCCTCCCTCGCTGTGTGTGTGCGTGTCCCTCCCTCGATGTGTGTGTGCGTCTCCCTCCCTCGCTGTGTGTGTGTGCGCGTGTCCCCCCTTCTGGGTTTGCGTGGGTGTCCCTCCTGCGCTGTGTGTATGTGTGTCCCTCCCTCCATCGCTGTGTGTGTGCGTGTCTCTCCCTCGCTGTGTGTGCGCGTGTCCCTCCCTCGCTGTGTGTGTGTGTGTATGTGTGTGTGTGTGTGTCCCTCCCTCGCTGTGTGTGTGTGTGTCCCTCCCTCGCTGTGTGTGTGTGTCCCTCCCTTTCTGTGTGTGTGTCCCTCACTCGCTGTGTGTGTGTGTGTCCCTCCCTCGCTGTGTGTGAGTGTGTCCCTCCCTCGCTGTGTGTGTGTGTCCCTCCCTCGCTGTATGTGTGTGTCTCTCCCTTTCTGTGTGTGTGTCCCTCACTCGCTGTGTGTGTGTGTGTCTCAACCTGGCTGTGTGTGTGTGTGCCCCTCTTGCAGTGTGTGAGGGTATCCTCCCCTCGCTCTGTCCCTCCGTCGCTGTGTGTGTGTGTGTCCCTCCCTCGCTGTGTGTGTCCCTCCCTCGCTGTGTGTGTGTCCCTCCCTCGCTGTTTTTGTGTGTCCCTCCCTCGCTGTTTTTGTGTGTCCCTCCCTCGCTGTGTGTGTGTCCCTCCCTCGCTGTGTGTGTGTCCCTCCCTCGCTGTGTGTGTGCGTGTGTGTCCCCCCCTCGCTGTGTGTGTGTGTGTGTGTCCCTCCCTCGCTGTGTGTGTGTGTCCCCCTCGCTGTGTGCGTGTGCCCCCCTCGCTGTGTGTGTGTCCCTCCCTCGCTGGTGTGTGTGTCCCTCGCTCGCTGGTGTGTGTGTCCCTCGCTCGCTGGTGTGTGTGTCCCTCGCTCGCTGGTGTATGTGTCCCTCGCTCGCTGGTGTGTGTGTCCCTCCCTCGCTGGTGTGTGTGTCCCTCCCTCGCTGGTGTGTGTGTCCCTCCCTCGCTGGTGTGTGTGTCCCTCCCTCGTTGGTGTGTGTGTCCCTCCCTCGCTGGTGTGTGTGTCCCTCCCTCGCTGGTGTGTGTGTCCCTCCCTCGCTGATGTGTTTGTCCCTCCCTCGCTGTGTGTGTGCGTGTCCCTCCCTCGCTGTGTGTGTGCGTGTCCCTCCCTCGCTGTGTGTGTGCGTGTCCCTCCCTCGCTGTATGTGTGCGTGTCCCTCCCTCGCTGTATGTGTGCGTGTCCCTCCCTCGCTGTGTGTGTGCGTGTCCCTCCCTCGCTGTGTGTGTGCGTGTCCCTCGCTCGCTGTGTGTGTGTGCGTGTCCCTCGCTCGCTGTGTGTGTGTGCGTGTCCCTCCCTCGCTGTGTGTGTGCGTGTCCCTCCCTCGCTGTGTGTGTGCGTGTCCGTCCCTCGCTGTGTTTGTGCGTGTCCCTCCCTCGCTGTGTGTGTGTGCGTGTCCCTCGCTCACTGTGTGTGTGTGCGTGTCCTTCCCTCGCTGTGTGTGTGCGTGTCCCTCCCTCGCTGTGTGTGTGCGTGTCCCTCTCTCGCTGTGTGTGTGCGTGTCCCTCCCTCGCTGTGTGTGTGCGTGTCCCTCCCTCGCTATGTGTGTGTGCGTGTCCCTCCCTCACTGTGTGTGTGCGTGTCCCTCCCTCACTGTGTGTGTGCGTGTCCCTCCCTCACTGTGTGTGTGCGTGTCCCTACCTCGCTGATGTGCGTGTCCCTCCCTCACTGTGTGTGTGTGTGTCCCTCCCTCACTGTGTGTGTGCGTGTCCCTCCCTCACTGTGTGTGTGTGCGTGTCCCTACCTCGCTGATGTGTGTGTCCCTCCCTCGCTGATGTGTGTGTCCCTCCCTCACTGATGTGTGTGTCACTCCCTCGCTGATGTGTGTGTGTGTCCCTCCCTCGCTGTGTGTGTGTGTGTGTGTCCCTCCCTCGCTGTGTGTGTGTGTGTGTGTCCCTCCCTCGCTGTGTGTGTGCGTGTCCCTCCCTCGCTGTGTGTGTGCGTGTCCCTCCCTCGCTGTGTGTGTGCGTGTCCCTCCCTCGCTGATGTGTGTGCGTGTCCCTCCCTTGCGGATGTGTGTGCGTGTCCCTCCCTCGCTGTGTGTGTGTGTCCATCCCTCGCTGTGTGTGTGTGTGTCCCTCCCTCGCTGTGTGTGTGCCCCTCCCTCCCTGTGTGTGTGCGTGTCCCTCCCTCGCTGTGTGTGTGCGTGTCCCTCCCTCGCTGTGTGTGTGCGTGTCCCTCCCTCGCTGTGTGTGTGCGTGTCCCTCCCTCGCTGTGTGTGTCCCTCCCTCGCTGTGTGTGTCCCTCCCTCGCTGTGTGTGTGTGTGTCCCTCCCTCGCTGTGTGTGTGTGTGTCCCTCCCTCGCTGTGTGTGTGTGTGTCCCTCCCTCGCGGTGTGTGTGTGTGTCCCTCCCTCGCTGTGTGTGTGTGTGTCCCTCGCTCACTGTGTGTGTGTGTGTGTGTCCCTCCCTCGCTGTGTGCGTGTGTGTGCGTGTCCCTCCCTCACTGTGTGTGTGCGTGTCCCTCCCTCACTGTGTGTGTGCGTGTCCTACCCTCACTGTGTGTGTGTGCGTGTCCCTCCCTCACTGTGTGTGTGCGTGTCCCTCCCTCACTGTGTGTGTGCGTGTCCCTCCCTCGCTGTGTGTGTGTGTGTCCCTCCCTCGCTGTGTGTGTGTGTGTCCCTCCCTCGCTGTGTGTGTGTGTGTCCCTCGCTCACTGTGTGTGTGTGTGTGTGTCCCTCCCTCGCTGTGTGTGTGCGTGTGTGTGCGTGTCCCTCCCTCACTGTGTGTGTGCGTGTCCCTCCCTCACTGTGTGTGTGCGTGTCCCTCCCTCACTGTGTGTGTGTGCGTGTCCCTCCCTCACTGTGTGTGTGCGTGTCCCTCCCTCACTGTGTGTGTGCATGTCCCTCCCTCACTGTGTGTGTGTGCATGTCCCTCCCTCACTGTGTGTGTGTGCGTGTCCCTCCCTCACTGTGTGTGTGCGTGTCCCTCCCTCACTGTGTGTGTGCGTGTCCCTCCCTCACTGTGTGTGTGCGTGTCCCTCCCTCACTGTGTGTGTGCGTGTCCCTCCCTCACTGTGTGAGTGTGTGTCCCTCCCTCGCTGATGTGTGCGTCCCTCCCTCGCTGTGTGTGTGTGTGTGTCCCTCCCTCGCTGATGTGTGTGCGTGTCCCTCCCTCGCTGATGTGTGTGCGTGTCCCTCCCTCGCTGATGTGTGTGCGTGTCCCTCCCTCGCTGTGTGTGTGCGCGTGTCCCTCCCTCGCTGTGTGTGTGCGTGTCCCTCCCTCGCTGTGTGTGTGCGTGTCCCTCCCTCGCTGTGTGTGTGCGTGTCCCTCCCTCGCTGTGTGTGTGCGTGTCTCTCCCTCGCTGTGTGTGTGCATGTCTCTCCCTCGCTGTGTGTGTGCGTGTCCCACCCTCGCTGTGTGTGCGTGTCCCTCCCTCGCTGTGTGCGTGTCCCTCCCTCGCTGTGTGTGTGCGTGTCCCTCCCTCGCTGTGTGTGTGTGTGTCCCTCCCTCGCTGTGTGTGTGCGTGTCCCTCCCTCGCTGTGTGTGTGCGTGTCCCTCCCTCGCTGTGTGTGTGCGTGTCCCTCCCTCGCTGTGTGTGTGCGTGTCCCTCCCTCGATGTGTGTGTGCGTGTCCCTCCCTCGCTGTGTGTGTGTGCGCGTGTCCCCCCTTCTGGGTTTGCGTGGGTGTCCCTCCAGCGCTGTGTGTATGTGTGTCCCTCCCTCCATCGCTGTGTGTGTGCGTGTCTCTCCCTCGCTGTGTGTGCGCGTGTCCCTCCCTCGCTGTGTGTGTGTGTGTATGTGTGTGTGTGTGTGTCCCTCCCTCGCTGTGTGTGTGTGTGTCCCTCCCTCGCTGTGTGTGTGTGTCCCTCCCTTTCTGTGTGTGTGTCCCTCACTCGCTGTGTGTGTGTGTGTCCCTCCCTCGCTGTGTGTGTGTGTGTCCCTCCCTCGCTGTGTGTGTGTGTCCCTCCCTCGCTGTATGTGTGTGTCCCTCCCTTTCTGTGTGTGTGTCCCTCACTCGCTGTGTGTGTGTGTGTCTCAACCTCGCTGTGTGTGTGTGTGCCCCTCTTGCAGTGTGTGAGGGTATCCTCCCCTCGCTCTGTCCCTCCGTCGCTGTGTGTGTGTGTGTCCCTCCCTCGCTGTGTGTGTCCCTCCCTCGCTGTGTGTGTGTCCCTCCCTCGCTGTTTTTGTGTGTCCCTCCCTCGCTGTTTTTGTGTGTCCCTCCCTCGCTGTGTGTGTGTCCCTCCCTCGCTGTGTGTGTGCGTGTGTGTCCCCCCCTCGCTGTGTGTGTGTGTGTGTGTGTCCCTCCCTCGCTGTGTGTGTGTGTCCCCCTCGCTGTGTGCGTGTGCCCCCCTCGCTGTGTGTGTGTCCCTCCCTCGCTGGTGTGTGTGTCCCTCGCTCGCTGGTGTGTGTGTCCCTCGCTCGCTGGTGTGTGTGTCCCTCGCTCGCTGGTGTATGTGTCCCTCGCTCGCTGGTGTGTGTGTCCCTCCCTCGCTGGTGTGTGTGTCCCTCCCTCGCTGGTGTGTGTGTCCCTCCCTCGTTGGTGTGTGTGTCCCTCCCTCGCTGATGTGTGTGTCCCTCCCTCGCTGGTGTGTGTGTCCCTCCCTCGCTGATGTGTTTGTCCCTCCCTCGCTGTGTGTGTGCGTGTCCCTCCCTCGCTGTGTGTGTGCGTGTCCCTCCCTCGCTGTGTGTGTGCGTGTCCCTCCCTCGCTGTATGTGTGCGTGTCCCTCCCTCGCTGTGTGTGTGCGTGTCCCTCCCTCGCTGTGTGTGTGCGTGTCCCTCGCTCGCTGTGTGTGTGTGCGTGTCCCTCGCTCGCTGTGTGTGTGTGCGTGTCCCTCCCTCGCTGTGTGTGTGCGTGTCCCTCCCTCGCTGTGTGTGTGCGTGTCCGTCCCTCGCTGTGTTTGTGCGTGTCCCTCCCTCGCTGTGTGTGTGTGCGTGTCCCTCGCTCACTGTGTGTGTGTGCGTGTCCCTCCCTCGCTGTGTGTGTGCGTGTCCCTCCCTCGCTGTGTGTGTGCGTGTCCCTCTCTCGCTGTGTGTGTGCGTGTCCCTCCCTCGCTGTGTGTGTGCGTGTCCCTCCCTCGCTATGTGTGTGTGCGTGTCCCTCCCTCACTGTGTGTGTGCGTGTCCCTCCCTCACTGTGTGTGTGCGTGTCCCTCTCTCGCTGTGTGTGTGCGTGTCCCTCCCTCGCTGTGTGTGTGCGTGTCCCTCCCTCGCTATGTGTGTGTGCGTGTCCCTCCCTCACTGTGTGTGTGCGTGTCCCTCCCTCACTGTGTGTGTGCGTGTCCCTCCCTCACTGTGTGTGTGCGTGTCCCTACCTCGCTGATGTGCGTGTCCCTCCCTCACTGTGTGTGTGCGTGTCCCTCCCTCACTGTGTGTGTGCGTGTCCCTCCCTCACTGTGTGTGTGTGCGTGTCCCTACCTCGCTGATGTGTGTGTCCCTCCCTCGCTGATGTGTGTGTCCCTCCCTCACTGATGTGTGTGTCCCTCCCTCGCTGATGTGTGTGTGTGTCCCTCCCTCGCTGTGTGTGTGTGTGTGTGTCCCTCCCTCGCTGTGTGTGTGTGTGTGTGTCCCTCCCTCGCTGTGTGTGTGCGTGTCCCTCCCTCGCTGTGTGTGTGCGTGTCCCTCCCTCGCTGTGTGTGTGCGTGTCCCTCCCTCGCTGATGTGTGTGCGTGTCCCTCCCTTGCGGATGTGTGTGCGTGTCCCTCCCTCGCTGTGTGTGTGTGTCCATCCCTCGCTGTGTGTGTGTGTGTCCCTCCCTCGCTGTGTGTGTGCCCCTCCCTCCCTGTGTGTGTGCGTGTCCCTCCCTCGCTGTGTGTGTGCGTGTCCCTCCCTCGCTGTGTGTGTGCGTGTCCCTCCCTCGCTGTGTGTGTCCCTCCCTCGCTGTGTGTGTCCCTCCCACGCTGTGTGTGTGTGTGTCCCTCCCTCGCTGTGTGTGTGTGTGTCCCTCCCTCGCTGTGTGTGTGTGTGTCCCTCCCTCGCGGTGTGTGTGTGTGTCCCTCCCTCGCTGTGTGTGTGTGTGTCCCTCGCTCACTGTGTGTGTGTGTGTGTGTCCCTCCCTCGCTGTGTGCGTGTGTGTGCGTGTCCCTCCCTCACTGTGTGTGTGCGTGTCCCTCCCTCACTGTGTGTGTGCGTGTCCCACCCTCACTGTGTGTGTGTGCGTGTCCCTCCCTCACTGTGTGTGTGCGTGTCCCTCCCTCACTGTGTGTGTGCGTGTCCCTCCCTCGCTGTGTGTGTGTGTGTCCCTCCCTCGCTGTGTGTGTGTGTGTCCCTCCCTCGCTGTGTGTGTGTGTGTCCCTCGCTCACTGTGTGTGTGTGTGTGTGTCCCTCCCTCGCTGTGTGTGTGCGTGTGTGTGCGTGTCCCTCCCACACTGTGTGTGTGCGTGTCCCTCCCTCACTGTGTGTGTGCGTGTCCCTCCCTCACTGTGTGTGTGTGCGTGTCCCTCCCTCACTGTGTGTGTGCGTGTCCCTCCCTCACTGTGTGTGTGCATGTCCCTCCCTCACTGTGTGTGTGTGCATGTCCCTCCCTCACTGTGTGTGTGTGCGTGTCCCTCCCTCACTGTGTGTGTGCGTGTCCCTCCCTCACTGTGTGTGTGCGTGTCCCTCCCTCACTGTGTGTGTGCGTGTCCCTCCCTCACTGTGTGAGTGTGTGTCCCTCCCTCGCTGATGTGTGCGTCCCTCCCTCGCTGTGTGTGTGTGTGTGTCCCTCCCTCGCTGATGTGTGTGCGTGTCCCTCCCTCGCTGATGTGTGTGCGTGTCCCTCCCTCGCTGATGTGTGTGCGTGTCCCTCCCTCGCTGTGTGTGTGCGCGTGTCCCTCCCTCGCTGTGTGTGTGCGTGTCCCTCCCTCGCTGTGTGTGTGCGTGTCCCTCCCTCGCTGTGTGTGTGCGTGTCCCTCCCTCGCTGTGTGTGTGCGTGTCTCTCCCTCGCTGTGTGTGTGCATGTCTCTCCCTCGCTGTGTGTGTGCGTGTCCCACCCTCGCTGTGTGTGCGTGTCCCTCCCTCGCTGTGTGCGTGTCCCTCCCTCGCTGTGTGTGTGCGTGTCCCTCCCTCGCTGTGTGTGTGCGTGTCCCTCCCTCGCTGTGTGTGTGTGTGTCCCTCCCTCGTTGTGTGTGTGTGTGTGTGTCCCTCCCTCGCTGTGTGTGTGTGTCCCTCCCTCGCAGTGTGTGTGTGTGTCCCTCCCTCGCTGTGTGTGTGTCTCCCTCCCTCGCTGTGTGTGTGTGTCCCTCCCTCGCTGTGTGTGTGTGTCCCTCCCTCGCTGTGTGTGTGTGTCCCTCCCTCGCTGTGTGTGTCCCTCCCTCGCTGTGTGTGTGCGTGTCCCTCCCTCGCTGTGTGTGTGCGTGTCCCTCCCTCGCTGTGTGCGTGCGTGTCCCTCCCTCGCTGTGTGTGTGCGTGTCCCTCCCTCACTGTGTGTGTGTGTGTGCGTGCGTGTCCCTCCCTCACTGTGTGTGTGTGTGTGCGTGTCCCTCCCTCACTGTGTGTGTGAGTCCCTTCCTCACTGTGTGCGTGTGTGTCCCTCCCTCGCTGTGTGTGTGTGTGTGTCCCTCCCTCGCTGTGTGTGTGTGTGTCCCTCCCTCGCTGTGTGTGTGTGTCCCTCCCTCCCTCGCTGTGTGAGTGCGTGCCTCACCCTCGCTGTGTGTGTGCGTGTCCCTCCCTCGCTGTGTGTGTGTGTGTCCCTCCCTCGCTGTGTGTGTGCGTGTCCCTCCCTCGCTGTGTGTGTGCCTGTCCCTCCCTCGCTGTGTGTGTGCGTGTCCCTCCCTCGCTGTGTGTGTGCGTGTCCCTCCCTCGCTGTGTGTGTGCGTGTCCCTCCCTCGCTGTGTGTGTGTGCGCGTGTCCCCCCTTCTGGGTTTGCGTGGGTGTCCCTCCTGCGCTGTGTGTATGTGTGTCCCTCCCTCCCTCGCTGTGTGTGTGCGTGTCTCTCCCTCGCTGTGTGTGCGCGTGTCCTTCCCTCGCTGTGTGTGTGCGTGTCCCTCCCTCACTGTGTGTGTGCGTGTCCCTCCCTCACTGTGTGTGTGCGTGTCCCTCCCTCACTGTGTGTGTGCGTGTCCCTCCCTCACTGTGTGTGTGTGCGTGTCCCTCCCTCACTGTGTGTGTGCATGTCCCTCCCTCACTGTGTGTGTGTGCATGTCCCTCCCTCACTGTGTGTGTGTGCGTGTCCCTCCCTCACTGTGTGTGTGCGTGTCCCTCCCTCACTGTGTGTGTGCGTGTCCCTCCCTCACTGTGTGTGTGCGTGTCCCTCCCTCACTGTGTGAGTGTGTGTCCCTCCCTCGCTGATGTGTGCGTCCCTCCCTCGCTGTGTGTGTGTGTGTGTCCCTCCCTCGCTGATGTGTGTGCGTGTCCCTCCCTCGCTGATGTGTGTGCGTGTCCCTCCCTCGCTGATGTGTGTGCGTGTCCCTCCCTCGCTGTGTGTGTGCGCGTGTCCCTCCCTCGCTTTGTGTGTGCGTGTCCCTCCCTCGCTGTGTGTGTGCGTGTCCCTCCCTCGCTGTGTGTGTGCGTGTCCCTCCCTCGCTGTGTGTGTGCGTGTCTCTCCCTCGCTGTGTGTGTGCATGTCTCTCCCTCGCTGTGTGTGTGCGTGTCTCTCCCTCGCTGTGTGTGTGCGTGTCCCACCCTCGATGTGTGTGCGTGTCCCTCCCTCGCTGTGTGCGTGTCCCTCCCTCGCTGTGTGTGTGCGTGTCCCTCCCTCGCTGTGTGTGTGCGTGTCCCTCCCTCGCTGTGTGTGTGTGTGTCCCTCCCTCGCTGTGTGTGTGTGTGTGTCCCTCCCTCGCTGAGTGTGTGTGTGTGTCCCTCCCTCGCTGTGTGTGTGTGTGTCCCTCCCACGCTGTGTGTGTGTCTCCCTCCCTCGCTGTGTGTGTGTGTCCCTCCCTCGCTGTGTGTGTGTGTCCCTCCCTCGCTGTGTGTGTGTGTCCCTCCCTCGCTGTGTGTGTCCCTCCCTCGCTGTGTGTGTGCGTGTCCCTCCCTCGCTGTGTGTGTGCGTGTCCCTCCCTCGCTGTGTGTGTGCGTGTCCCTCCCTCACTGTGTGTGTGCGTGTCCCTCCCTCACTGTGTGTGTGCGTGTCCCTCCCTCACTGTGTGTGTGTGTGTGTGTGCGTGTCCCTCCCTCACTGTGTGTGTGTGCGTGTCCCTCCCTCACTGTGTGTGTGAGTCCCTTCCTCACTGTGTGCGTGTGTGTCCCTCCCTCGCTGTGTGTTTGTGTGTGTGTCCCTCCCTCGCTGTGTGTGTGTGTGTCCCTCCCTCGCTGTGTGTGTGTGTGTCCCTCCCTCCCTCGCTGTGTGTGTGCGTGTCTCACCCTCGCTGTGTGTGTGCGTGTCCCTCCCTCGCTGTGTGTGTGTGTGTCCCTCCCTCGCTGTGTGTGTGCGTGTCCCTCCCTCGCTGTGTGTGTGCCTGTCCCTCCCTCGCTGTGTGTGTGCGTGTCCCTCCCTCGCTGTGTGTGTGCGTGTCCCTCCCTCGCTGTGTGTGTGCGTGTCCCTCCCTCGCTGTGTGTGTGTGCGCGTGTCCCCCCTTCTGGGTTTGCGTGGGTGTCCCTCCTGCGCTGTGTGTATGTGTGTCCCTCCCTCCCTCGCTGTGTGTGTGCGTGTCTCTCCCTCGCTGTGTGTGTGCGTGTCCCTCCCTCGCTGTGTGTGTGCGTGTCCCTCCCTCGCTGTGTGTGTGTGCGCGTGTCCCCCCTTCTGGGTTTGCGTGGGTGTCCCTCCTGCGCTGTGTGTATGTGTGTCCCTCCCTCCCTCGCTGTGTGTGTGCGTGTCTCTCCCTCGCTGTGTGTGCGCGTGTCCCTCCCTCGCTGTGTGTGTGTGTGTGTGTCCCTGCCTCGCTGTGTGTGTGTGTGTCCCTCCCTCGCTGTGTGTGTGTGTGTCCCTCCCTCGCTGTGTGTGTGTGTGTCCCTCCCTCGCTGTGTGTGTGCGTGTCCCTCCCTCGCTGTGTGTGTGCGTGTCTCTCCCTCGCTGTGAGTGTGCGTGTCTCTCCCTCGCTGTGTGTGTGCGTGGCCGTCCCTCGCTGTGTGTGTGCGTGGCCCTCCCTCTCTGTGTGTGTGCGTGGCCCTCCCTCGCTGTGTGTGTGCGTGTCTCTCCCTCGCTGTGTGTGCGCGTGTTTCTCCCTCGCTGTGTGTGGGCGTGTCTCTCCCTCGCTGTGTGTGCGCGTGTCTCTCCCTCGCTGTGTGTGCGCGTGTCTCTCCCTCGCTGTGTGTGCGCGTGTCTCTCCCTCGCTGTGTGTGCGCATGTCCCTCCCTCGCTGTGTGTGCGCGTGTCCCTCCCTCGCTGTGTGTGCGCATGGCCCTCCCTCGCTGTGTGTGCGCGTGGCCCTCCCTCGCTGTGTGTCTGCGTGGCCCTCCCTCGCTGTGTGTCTGCGTGGCCCTCCCTCGCTGTGTGTCTGCGTGGCCCTCCCTCGCTGTGTGTCTGCGTGGCCCTCCCTCGCTGTGTGTCTGCGTGTCCCTCCCTCGCTGTGTGTGTGCGTGTCCCTCCCTCGCTGTGTGTGTGCGTGTCCCTCCCTCGCTGTGTGTGTGCGTGTCCCTCCCTCGCTGTGTGTGTGCGTTTCCCTCCCTCGCTGTGTGTGTGCGTGTCCCTCCCTCGCTGTGTGTGTGCGTGTCCCTCCCTCGCTGTGTGTGTGCGTGTCCCTCCCTCGCTGTGTGTGTGCGTGTCCCTCCCTCGCTGTGTGTGCGTGTCCCTCCCTCGCTGTGTGTGTGCGTGTCCCTCCCTCGCTGTGTGTGTGCGTGTCCCTCCCTCGCTGTGTGTGTGCGTGTCCCTCCCACGCTGTGTGTGTGCGTGTCCCTCCCTCGCTGTGTGTGTGTGTGTCCCTCCATCTCTGTGTGTGTGTGTCTCTCCCTCGCTGTGTGTGCGTGTGTCTCTCCCTCGCTGTGTGTGCGTGTGTCCCTCCCTCGCTGTGTGTGTGTTTGTCCCTCCCTCGCTGTGTGTGTGTGTGTCCCTCCCTCGCTGTGTGTGTGTGTGTCCCTCCCTCCCTCGCTGTGTGTGTGTGTGTCCCTCCCTCCCTCGCTGTGTGCGTGCGTGTCCCTCCCTCGCTGTGTGTGTGCGTGTCCCTCCCTCGCTGTGTGTGTGCGTGTCCCTCCCTCGCTGTGTGTGTGTGCGCGTGTCCCCCCTTCTGGGTTTGCGTGGGTGTCCCTCCTGCGCTGTGTGTATGTGTGTCCCTCCCTCCCCCGCTGTGTGTGTGCGTGTCTCTCCCTCGCTGTGTGTGCGCGTGTCCCTCCCTCGCTGTGTGTGTGTGTGTGTGTCCCTCCCTCGCTGTGTGTGTGCGTGTCTCTCCCTCGCTGTGTGTGTCCCTCCCTCGCTGTGTGTGTGCGTGTCTCTCCCTCGCTGTGTGTGTGCGTGTCTCTCCGTCCCTCACTGTGTGTGTGCGTGTCTCTCCCTCGCTGTGTGTATGTGTCCCTCCCTCACTGTGTGTGTGTGTCCGTCCCTCACTGTGTGTGTGTGTGTGTGTGTGTCCCTCCCTCACTGTGTGTGTGTGTGTCCCTCCCTCACTGTGTGTGTGTGTGTCTCTCCCTCACTGTGTGTGTGTGTGTGTGTCTCTCCCTCCCTGTGTGTGTGTGTGTGTGTCTCTCCCTCACTGTGTGTGTGTGTGTGTGTCCCTCCCTCACTGTGTGTGGGCGTGTCTCTCCCTCCCTCACTGTGTGTGTGCGTGTCTCTCCCTCGCTGTGTGTGTGTGTGTCTCTCCCTCGCTGTGTGTGTGCGTGTCTCTCCCTCGCTGTGTGTGTGTGTGTCCCTCCCTCGCTGTGTGTGTGCTTGTCCCTCCCTCGCTGTGTGTGTGCGTGTCTCTCCCTCGCTGTGTGTGTGCGTGGCCCTCCCTCGCTGTTTGTGTGCGTGTCCCTCCCTCGCTGTGTGTGTGCGTGTCCCACCCTCGCTGTGTGTGTGCGTGTCCCACCCTCGCTGAGTGTGTGCGTGTCCCACTCTCGCTGTGTGTGTGCGTGTCCCTCCCTCGCTGTGTGTGTGCGTGTCCCTCCCTCGCTGTGTGTGTGCGTGTCCCTCCCTCACTGTGTGTGTGTGTCCCTCTCTCGCTGTGTGTGTGTGTGTCCCTCCCTCGCTGTGTGTGTGTGTGTCCCTCCCTCGCTGTGTGTGTGTGTGTGTCCCTCCCTCGCTGTGTGTGTGTGTGTCCCTCCCTCCCTCGCAGTGTGTGTGCGTGTCCCTCCCTCACTGTGTGTGCGCGTGTCCCTCCCTCGCTGTGTGTGTGCGTGTCCCTCCCTCGCTGTGTGTGTGCGTGTCCCTCCCTCGCTGTCTGTGTGCGTGTCCCTCCCTCGCTGTGTGTGTGCGTGTCCCTCCCTCGCTGTGTGTGCGTGTCCCTCCCTCGCTGTGTGTGTGCGTGTCCCTCCCTCGCTGTGTGTGTGCGTGTCCCTCCCTCGCTGTGTGTGTGCGTGTCCCTCCCACGCTGTGTGTGTGCGTGTCCCTCCCTCGCTGTGTGTGTGTGTGTCCCTCCATCTCTGTGTGTGTGTGTCTCTCCCTCGCTGTGTGTGCGTGTGTCTCTCCCTCGCTGTGTGTGCGTGTGTCCCTCCCTCGCTGTGTGTGTGTTTGTCCCTCCCTCGCTGTGTGTGTGTGTGTCCCTCCCTCGCTGTGTGTGTGTGTGTCCCTCCCTCCCTCGCTGTGTGTGTGTGTGTCCCTCCCTCCCTCGCTGTGTGCGTGCGTGTCCCTCCCTCGCTGTGTGTGTGCGTGTCCCTCCCTCGCTGTGTGTGTGCGTGTCCCTCCCTCGCTGTGTGTGTGTGCGCGTGTCCCCCCTTCTGGGTTTGCGTGGGTGTCCCTCCTGCGCTGTGTGTATGTGTGTCCCTCCCTCCCCCGCTGTGTGTGTGCGTGTCTCTCCCTCGCTGTGTGTGCGCGTGTCCCTCCCTCGCTGTGTGTGTGTGTGTGTGTCCCTCCCTCGCTGTGTGTGTGCGTGTCTCTCCCTCGCTGTGTGTGTCCCTCCCTCGCTGTGTGTGTGCGTGTCTCTCCCTCGCTGTGTGTGTGCGTGTCTCTCCGTCCCTCACTGTGTGTGTGCGTGTCTCTCCCTCGCTGTGTGTATGTGTCCCTCCCTCACTGTGTGTGTGTGTCCGTCCCTCACTGTGTGTGTGTGTGTGTGTGTGTCCCTCCGTCACTGTGTGTGTGTGTGTCCCTCCCTCACTGTGTGTGTGTGTGTCTCTCCCTCACTGTGTGTGTGTGTGTGTGTCTCTCCCTCCCTGTGTGTGTGTGTGTGTGTCTCTCCCTCACTGTGTGTGTGTGTGTGTGTGTCCCTCCCTCACTGTGTGTGGGCGTGTCTCTCCCTCCCTCACTGTGTGTGTGCGTGTCTCTCCCTCGCTGTGTGTGTGTGTGTCTCTCCCTCGCTGTGTGTGTGCGTGTCTCTCCCTCGCTGTGTGTGTGTGTGTCCCTCCCTCGCTGTGTGTGTGCTTGTCCCTCCCTCGCTGTGTGTGTGCGTGTCTCTCCCTCGCTGTGTGTGTGCGTGGCCCTCCCTCGCTGTTTGTGTGCGTGTCCCTCCCTCGCTGTGTGTGTGCGTGTCCCACCCTCGCTGTGTGTGTGCGTGTCCCACCCTCGCTGAGTGTGTGCGTGTCCCACTCTCGCTGTGTGTGTGCGTGTCCCTCCCTCGCTGTGTGTGTGCGTGTCCCTCCCTCGCTGTGTGTGTGCGTGTCCCTCCCTCACTGTGTGTGTGTGTCCCTCCCTCGCTGTGTGTGTGTGTGTCCCTCCCTCGCTGTGTGTGTGTGTGTCCCTCCCTCGCTGTGTGTGTGTGTGTGTCCCTCCCTCGCTGTGTGTGTGTGTGTCCCTCCCTCCCTCGCAGTGTGTGTGCGTGTCCCTCCCTCACTGTGTGTGCGCGTGTCCCTCCCTCGCTGTGTGTGTGCGTGTCCCTCCCTCGCTGTGTGTGTGCGTGTCCCTCCCTCGCTGTCTGTGTGTGTGTGTGTGTGTGTGTGTGTGTCCCTCCCTCGCTGTGTGTGTGCGTGTCTCTCCCTCGCTGTGTGTGTGCGTGTCTCTCCCTCGCTGTGTGTGCGCGTGTCCCTCCCTCGCTGTGTGTGCGCGTGTCCCTCCCTCTCTGTGTGTGTGCGTGGCCCTCCCTCGCTGTGTGTGTGCGTGGCCCTCCCTCGCTGTGTGTGTGCGTGGCCCTCCCTCTCTGTGTGTGTGCGTGGCCCTCCCTCGCTGTGTGTGTGCGTGGCCCTCCCTCGCTGTGTGTGTGCGTGGCCCTCCCTCGCTGTGCGTGTGCGTGGCCCTCCCTCGCTGTGTGTGTGCGTGTCCCTCCCTCGCTGTGTGTGTGCGTGGCCCTCCCTCGCTGTGTGTGTGCGTGGCCCTCCCTCTGCTGTGTGTGTGCGTGGCCCTCCCTCGCTGTGTGTGTGCGTGTCCCTCCCTCGCTGTGTGTGTGCGTGTCCCTCCCTCGCTGTATGTGTGCGTGTCCCTCCCTCGCTGTGTGTGTGCGTGTCCCTCCCTCGCTGTGTGTGTGCGTGTCCCTCCCTCGCTGTGTGTGTGCGTGTCCCTCCCTCGCTGTGTGTGCGTGTCCCTCCCTCGCTGTGTGTATGCGTGTCCCTCCCTCGCTGTGTGTGTGCGTGTCCCTCCCTCGCTGTGTGTGCGCGTGTCCCTCCCTGTGTGTGTGTCCCTCCCTCGCTGTGTGTGTGCGTGTCTCTCCCTCGCTGTGTGTGTGCGTGTCTCTCCCTCACTGTGTGTGCGTGTCTCTCCCTCGCTGTGTGTGCGCGTGTCCCTCCCTCGCTGTGTGTGTGCGTGGCCCTCCCTCGCTGTGTGTGTGCGTGGCCCTCCCTCGCTGTGTGTGTGCGTGGCCCTCCCTCGCTGTGTGTGTGCGTGTCCCTCCCTCGCTGTGTGTGTGCGTGTCCCTCCCTCGCTGTGTGTGCGCGTGTCCCTCCCTCGCTGTGTGTGCGCGTGTCCCTCCCTCGCTGTGTGTGCGCGTGGCCCTCCCTCGCTGTGTGTGTGCGTGGCCCTCCCTCGCTGTGTGTGTGCGTGTCCCTCCCTCGCTGTGTGTGTGCGTGTCCCTCGCTCGCTGTGTGTGTGCGTGTCCCTCCCTCGCTGTGTGTGTGCGTGTCCCTCCCTCGCTGTGTGTGTGCGTGTCCCTCCCTCGCTGTGTGTGTGTGTGTCCCTCCCTCGCTGTGTGTGCGCGTGTCCCTCCCTCGCTGTGTGTGCGCGTGTCCCTCCCTGTGTGTGTGTCCCTCCCTCGCTGTGTGTGCGTGTCCCTCCCTCGCTGTGTGTGCGGGTGTACCCCCTTCTGGGTGTGCGTGGGTGTCCCTCCTGCGCTGTGTGTATGTGTGTCCCTCCCTCCCTCGCTGTGTGTGCGCGTGTCCCTCCCTCGCTGTGTGTGCGCGTGTCCCTCCCTCGTTGTGTGTGCGCTTGTCCCTCCCTCGCTGTGTGTGTGTGTCCCTCCCTCACTGTGTGTGTGTGTGTGTCCCTCCCTCACTGTGTGTGTGTGTCCCTCCCTCACTGTGTGTGTGTGTGTGTGTGTCCCTCCCTCACAGTGTGTGTGTCTGTGTCTCTCCCTCACTGTGTGTGTGTGTGTCTCTCCCTCACTGTGTGTGTGTGTGTCTCTCCCTCACTGTGTGTGTGTGTGTGTGTCCCTCACTCACAGTGAGTGTGTGCGTGTCTTTCCCTCGCTGTGTGTGTGCGTGTCTCTCCCTCGCTGTGTGTGTGCGTGTCGCTCCATCGCTGTGTGTATGCGTGTCGCTGCCTCGCTGTGTGTGTGCGTGTCGCTCCCTCGCTGTGTGTGTGCGTGTCGCTCCCTCGCTGTGTGTGTGCGTGTCGCTCCCTCGCTGTGTGTGTGCGTGTCCGCCCTCGCTGTGTGTGTGCGTGTCCCTCCCTCGCTGTGTGTGTGCGTGTCCCTCCCTCGCTGTGTGTGTGCGTGTCCCTCCCTCGCTGTGTGTGCGTGTCCCTCCCTCGCTGTGTGTGCGTGTCCCTCACTCGCTGTGTGCGCGTGTCCCTCCCTCGCTGTGTGTGCGTGTGTCCCTCCCTTGCTGTGTGTGCGTGTCCCACCCTCGCTGTGTGTGTGCGTGTCCCTCCCTCCATGTGTGTGTTCGCGTGTCCCTCCCTCGCTGTGTGTGTGCGTGTCCCCCCTTCTGCGTGTGCGTGGGTGTCCCTCCTGCGCTGTGTGTATGTGTGTCCCCCCCTCCCTCACTGTGTGTGTGTGTGTGTCCCTCCCTCCCTCGCTGTGTCTGTGTGTATGTGTGTCCCTCCCTCTCTCGCAGTGTGTGTGTGTGTGTGTGTGTGTCCCTCCCTCGCTCTGTGTGCGCGTGTCCCTCCCTCACTGTGTGTGTGTGTCCCTCCCTCACTGTGTGTGTGTGTCCCTCCCTCACTGTGTGTGTGTGTGTGTGTGTATCTCCCTCACTGTGTGTGTGTGTCCCTCCCTCACTGTGTGTGTGTGTCCCTCCCTCACTGTGTGTGTGTGTGTCCCTCCCTCACTGTGTGTGTGTGTGTGTCTCTCCCTCACTGTGTGCGTGTCCCTCCCTCACTGTGTGTGTGCGTGTCCCTCCCTCACTGTGTGTGTGCGTGTCTCTCCCTCGCTGTGTGTGTGCATGTCCCTCCCTCGCTGTGTGTGTGCGTGTCCCTCCCTCACTGTGTGTGTGTGTGTGTCCCTCCCTCGCTGTGTGTGTGTGTCCCTCGCTGTGTGTGTGTCCCTCCCTCACTGTGTGTGTGTGTCCCTCGCTGTGTGTGTGTCCCTCCCTCACTGTGTGTGTGTGTGTCCCTCCCTCGCTGTGTGTGTGTGTCCCTCGCTGTGTGTGTGTCCCTCCCTCACTGTGTGTGTGTGTGTCCCTCCCTCACTATGTGTGTGTGTGTGTCCCTCCCTCACTGTGTGTGTGTGTCCCTCCCTCGCTGTGTGTGTGCGTGTCCCTCCCTCGCTGTGTGTGTGCGTGTCCTTCCCTCGCTGTGTGTGTGTGTGTCCCTCCCTCGCTGTGCGTGTGCGTGTCCCTCCCTCGCTGTGTGTGTGCGTGTCCCTCCCTCGCTGTGTGTGTGCGTGTCCCTCCCTCGCTGTGTGTGTGCGTGTCCCTCCCTCGCTGTGTGTGTGCGTGTCCCTCCCTCGCTGTGTGTGTGTGTGCCCCTCCCTCGCAGTGTGTGCGTGTCTCTCCCTCACTGTGTGTGTGTGTGTGTGTGTCTCTCCCTCACTGTGTGTGTGTGTCCCTCCCTCACTGTGTGTGTGTGTCCCTCCCTCGCTGTGTGTGTGTCCCTCGCTGTGTGTGTGTGTCCCTCCCTCACTGTGTGTGTGTGTGTGTGTGCGTGTCCCTCCCACACTGTGTGTGTGTGTGTCCCTCCCTCGCTGTGTGTGTGTGTGTCCCTCCCTCACTGTGTGTGTGTGTGTCCCTCCCTCGCTGTGTGTGTGTGTGTGTCCCTCACTGTGTGTGTGTGTCCCTCCCTCACTGTGTGTGTGTGTGTCCCTCCCCCACTGTGTGTGTGTGTCCCTCCCTCACTGTGTGTGTGCGTGTCCCTCCCTCACTGTGTGTGTGCGTGTCCCTCCCTCGCTGTGTGTGTGCGTGTCCCTCCCTCGCTGTGTGTGTGCGTGTCCCTCCCTCGCTGTGGGTGTGTGTGTCCCTCCCTCGCTGTGTGTGTGTGTGTCCCTCCCTCACTGTGTGTGTGTCCCTCCCTCACTGTGTGTGTATGTCCCTCCATCGCTGTGTGTGTGTCCCTCGCTGTGTGTGTTCCTCCCTCACTGTGCGTGTCTCTCCCTCACTGTGTGTGTGCGTGTCTCTCCCTCACTGTGCGTGTCTCTCCCTCACTGTGTGTGTGTGTCCCTCCCTCACTGTGTGTGTGCGTGTCCCTCCCTCACTGTGTGTGTGCGTGTCCCTCCCTCACTGTGTGTGTGCGTGTCTCTCCCTCACTGTGTGTGTGCGTGTCCCTCCCTCACTGTCTGTGTGTGTGTCCCTCCCTCACTGTCTGTGTGCATGTCCCTCCCTCACTGTCTGTGTGCGTGTCCCTCCCTCACTGTCTGTGTGCGTGTCCCTCCCTCACTGTGTTTGTGTGTCCCTCCCTCGCTGTGTGTGTGTGTGTGTCCCTCCCTCGCTGTGTGTGTGTGTGTCCCTTCCTCGCTGTGTGTGTGCGTCCCTCCCTCGCTGTGTGTGCGTGTGTGTGTGTCCCTCCCTCGCTGTGTGTGTGTGTGTCCCTCCCTCACTGTGTGTGTGCGTGTCCCTCCCTCGCTGTGTGTGTGTGTCCCTCACTGTGTGTGTGTGTGTCCCTCCATCGCTGTGTGTGTGTGTGTGTGTGTCCCTCCCTCGCTGTGTGTGTGTGTGTCCCTTCCTCGCTGTGTGTGTGCGTCCCTCCCTCGCTGTGTGTGCGTGTGTGTGTGTCCCTCCCTCGCTGTGTGTGTGTGTGTCCCTCCCTCACTGTGTGTGTGTGCGTGTCCCTCCCTCGCTGTGTGTGTGTGTCCCTCACTGTGTGTGTGTGTGTCCCTCCATCGCTGTGTGTGTGTGTCCCTCGCTGTGTGTGTCCCTCCTTCACTGTGTGGTGTGTGACCCTCCCTCACTGTGTGTGTGCGTTTCTCTCCCTCACTGTGTGTGTGCGTGTCTCTCCCTCACTGTGTGTGTGTCCCTCCCTCACTGTGTGTTTGTGTCCCTCCCTCACTGTGTGTGTGTGTGTCCCTCCCTCACTGTGTGTGTGCGTGTCCGTCCCTCACTGTCTGTGTGCGTGTCCCTCCCTCACTGTGTGTGTGTGTCCCTCCCTCGCTGTGTGTGCGTGTGTCCCTCCCTCACTGTGTGTGTGTGTGTCCCTCCCTCACTGTGTGTGTGTGTGTGTCCCTCCCTCACTGTGTCTATGCGTGTCTCTGCCTCGCTGTGTGTGTCTCTCCCTCGCAGTGTGTGTCCGTGTGTGTGTCCCTCCCTCGCTGTGTGTGTGCGTGTGTGTGTCCCTCCCTCGCTGTGTGTGTGTGTCCCTCCCTCGCTGTGTGTGTGTGTGTGTGTCCCTCCCTCGCTGTGTGTGTGCGTGTCCCTCCCTCGCTGTGTGTGTGTGTGTGTGTGTGTCCCTCCCTCGCTGTGTGTGCGTGTCCCTCCCTCGCTGTGTGTGTGCGTGTCCCTCGCTCGCTGTGTGTGTGTGTGTGTGTGTGCGTGTGTGTGTGTCCCTCCCTCGCTGTGTGTGTGCGTGTCCTCCCTCGCTGTGTGTGTGTGTGTGTGTGCGTGTCCCTCCCTCGCTGTGTGTGCGTGTCCCTCCCTCGTTGTGTGTGCGTGTCCCTCCCTCACTGTGTGTGTGTGCGTGTCCCTCCCTCGCTGTGTGTGTGTGTCCCTCGCTGTGTGTGAGTGTCCCTCGCTGTGGGTGTCTGCGTGTCCCTCCCTCACTGTGTGTGCGTGTGTCCCTCCCTCACTGTGTGTGTGTGTGCATGTCCCTCCCTCGCTGTGTGTGTGCGTGTCCCTCCCTCGCTGTGTGTGTGCGTGTCCCTCCCTCGCTGTGTGTGCGTGTCCCTCCCTCGTTGTGTGTGCGTGTTCCTCCCTTGCTGTGTGTGTGCGTGTCCCTCCCTCACTGTGTGTGTGTGTGTCCCTCCCTCGCTTTGTGTGTGTGTCCCTCGCTGTGTGTGTCCCTCCCTCACTGTGTGTGAGCTTGTCCCTCCCTCGCTGTGTGTGTGCTTGTCCCTCCCTTGCTGTGTGTGTGTGTGTCCCTCCCTCACTGTGTGTGTCCCTCCCTCACTGTGTGTGTCCCTCCCTCACTGTGTGTCCCTCCCTCACTGTGTGTGTGTGTGTCCCTCCATCGCTGTGTGTGTGTGTGTCCCTCGCTGTGTGTGTGTCCCTCGCTGTGTGTGTGTGTCCCTCACTGTGTGTGTGTGCGTGTCCCTCCATCGCTGTGTGTGTGTGTCCCTCGCTGTGTGTGTGTGTGTCCCTCGCTGTGTGTGTGTGTCCCTCCCTCACTGTGTGTGTGTGTGTGTGTGTGTGTGTGTCCCTCGCTGTGTGCGTGTGTGTCCCTCCCTCACTGTGTGTGTGTGTGTGTGTGTGTGTCCCTCGCTGTGTGTGTGTGTGTGTGTCCGTCACTCACTGTGTGTGTGCGTCCCTCCCTCGCTGTGTGTGTGTCCCTCGCTGTGTGTGTGTGTCCCTCCCTCACTGTGTGTGTGTGTGTGTGTGCGTGTCCCTCCCTCACTGTGTGTGTGCGTGACCCTCCCTCGCTGTGTGTGTGTGTCCCTCCCTCACTGTGTGTGTGTCCCTCCCTCACTGTGTATGTGTGTGTGTGTCCCTCCCTCACTGTGTGTGTGTGTGTCCCTCCCTCACTGTGTGTGTGTGTGTGTGTGTCTCTCCCTCGCTGTGTGTGTGTGTGTCCCTCACTGTGTGTGTGTGTCTCTCCCTCACTGTGTGTGTGTGTGTGTCCCTCCCTCACTGTGTGTGTGTGTGTGTCCCTCCCTCACTGTGTGTGTGCGTGTCCCTCCCTCACTGTGTGTGTGCGTGTCCCTCCCTCACTGTGTGTGTGCGTGTCCCTCCCTCGCTGTGTGTATGCGTGTCCCTCCCTCGCTGTGTGTGTGTGTGTCCCTCCCTCACTGTGTGTGTGTCCCTCGCTGTGTGTGTCCCTCCCACACTGTGTGTGTCTCTCCCTCACTGTGTATCTCTCCCTCACTGTGTGTGTGCGTGTCTCTCCCTCACTGTGTGTGTGTGTCCCTCCATCGCTGTGTGTGTGTCCCTCGCTGTGTGTGTCCCTCCCTCACTGTGTGTGTCTCTCCCTCACTGTGTGTGTGTGTGTGTCTCTCCCTCACTGTGTGTGTGCGGGTCTCTCCCTCACTGTGCGTGTCTCTCCCTCACTGTGTGTGTGCGTGTCTCTCCCTCACTGTGTGTGTGCGTGTTCCTCCCTCACTGTCTGTGTGCGTGTCCGTCCCTCACTGTGTGTGTGTGTCCCTCCCTCACTGTGTGTGTGTGTCCCTCCCTCACTGTGTGTGTGCGTGTCTGTCCCTCACTGTGTGCGTGTCTCTCCCTCACTGTGTGTGTGTGTGTCCCTCCCTCACTGTCTGTGTGCGTGTCCCTCCCTCACTGTCTGTGTGCGTGTCCCTCCCTCACTGTGTTTGTGTGTCCCTCCCTCGCTGTGTGTGTGTGTCCCTCGCTGTGTGTGTCCCTCCCTCACTGTGTGTGTGTGTCCCTCCCTCACTGTGTGTGTGCGTGTCTCTCCCTCACTGTCTGTGTGCATGTCTCTCCCTCACTGTGTGTGTGTGTGTCCCTCCCTCACTGTCTGTGTGCGTGTCCGTCCCTCACTGTCTGTGTGCGTGTCCCTCCCTCACTGTGTGTGTGTGTCCCTCCCTCGCTGTGTGTGCGTGTGTGTGTGTGTGTCCCTCCCTCGCTGTGTGTGTGTGTGTCCCTCCCTCGCTGTGTGTGTGTGTCCCTCACTGTGTGTGTGTGTCCCTCCCTCACTGTGTGTGTGTCCCTCCCTCACTGTGTGTGTGCGTGTCCCTCCATCGCTGTGTGTGTGTGTCCCTCGCTGTGTGTGTCCTTCCCTCACTGTGTGTGTGTGTCCCTCCCTCACTGTGTGTGTGCGTGTCTCTCCCTCACTGTGTGTGTGCGTGTCTCTCCCTCACTGTGTGTGTGCTTGTCTCTCCCTCACTGTGTCTGTGTCCCTCCCTCACTGTGTGTGTGTGTCCCTCCCTCACTGTGTGTGTGTGTGTCCCTCCCTCACTGTCTGGGTGCGTGTCGCTCCCTCGCTGTGTGTGTGCGTGTCCCTCCCTCACTGTGTGTGTGCGTGTCCCTCCCTCGCTGTGTGTGTCTCTCCCTCGCTGTGTGTGTGCGTGTGTGTGTCCCTCCCTCGCTGTGTGTGTGCGTGTGTGTGTCCCTCCCTCGCTGTGTGTGTGCGTGTGTGTGTCCCTCCCTCGCTGTGTGTGTGTGTGTGTGTGTGTGTGTCCCTCCCTCGCTGTGTGTGTGTGTGCGTGTCCCTCCCTCGCTGTGTGTGTGTGTGCGTTTTCCACCTTCGCTGTGTGTGTGCGTGTCCCTCGCTCGCTGTGTGTGTGTGTGTGTGTGCGTGTGTGTGTGTCCCTCCCTCGCTGTGTGTGTGCGTGTCCCTCCCTCGCTGTGTGTGTGTGAGTCCCTCCCTCGCTGTGTGTGTGTGTGTCCTTCCCTCGCTGTGTGTGTGTGTGTCCCTCCCTCGCTGTGTGTGTGTGTCCCTCCCTCGCTGTGTGTGTGTGTGTCTCTCCCTCACTGTGTGTGTGTGTGTGTGTGTCCCTCCCTCGCTGTGTGTGTGCGTGTCCCTCCCTCACTGTGTGTGTGTCCCTCCCTCGCTGTGTGTGTGCGTGTGTCTCCCTCGCTGTGTGTGTGTGTGTGTGTCTCCCTCGCTGTGTGTGTGTGTTCGTGTCCCTCCCTCGCTGTGTGTGCGTGTCCCTCCCTCGCTGTGTGTGTGCGTGTCCCTCCTTCGCTGTGTGTGTGTGTCGCTCCCTCACTGTGTGTGTGTGTCCCTCCCTCGCTGTGTGTGTGTGCGTGTCCCTCCCTCGCTGTGTGTGTGTGTGTCCCTCCCTCGCTGTGTGTGTGTGTGTCCCTCCCTCACTGTGTGTGCGTGTCCCTCCCTCGCTGTGTGTGTGTGTGTCCCTCCCTCGCTGTGTGTGTGTGTGTCCCTCCCTCGCTGTGTGTGTGCGTGTCCCTCCCTCGCTGTCTGTGTGCGTGTCCCTCCCTCGCTGTGTGTGTGCGTGTCGCTCCCTCGCTGTGTGTGTGCGTGTCGCTCCCTCGCTGTGTGTGTGCGTGTCGCTCCCTCGCTGTGTGTGTGCGTGCCCCTCCCTCACTCTGTGTGTGCGTGTCGCTCCCTCGCTCTGTGTGTGCGTGTCGCTCCCTCGCTGTGTGTGTGCGTGTCCCTCCCTCGCTGTGTGTGTGCGTGTCCCTCCCTCGCTGTGTGTGTGCGTGTCCCTCCCTCGCTGTGTGTGTGCGTGTCCCTCCCTCGCTGTGTGTGTGCGTGTCTCTCCCTCGCTGTGCGTGTGTGTGTCCCTCCCTCGCTGTGTGTGTGTGTGTGTCCCTCCCTCCCTGTGTGTGTGTGTGTCCCTCCCTCGCTGTGTGTGTGCGTGTCGCTCCCTCGCTGTGTGTGTGCGTGTCGCTCCCTCGCTGTGTGTGTGCGTGTCCCTCCCTCGCTGTGTGTGTGTGTGTGTGTCACTCCCTCCCTGTGTGCGTGTGTGTCCCTCCCTCGCTGTGTGTGTGTGTGTGTCCCTCCCTCGCTGTGTGTGTGTGTGTGTGTCCCTCCCTCGCTGTGTGTGTGCGTGTCGCTCCCTCGCTGTGTGTGTGTGTCCCTCCCTCGCTGTGTGTGTGTGTGTGTCCCTCCCTCCCTGTGTGCGTGTGTGTCCCTCCCTCGCTGTGTGTGTGTGTGTGTCCCTCCCTCGCTGTGTGTGTGTGTGTGTGTGTCCCTCCCTCGCTGTGTGTGTGCGTGTCGCTTCCTCGCTGTGTGTGTGTCCCTCCCTCGCTGTTTGTGTGTGTGTACCTCCCTCGCTGTGTGTGTGCGTGTCGCTCCCTCGCTGTGTGTGTGTGCGTATCCCTCCCTCCCTGTGTGTGTGTGTGTCCCTCCCTCGCTGTGTGTGCGTGTCGCTCCCTCGCTGTGTGTGTGCGTGTCGCTCGCTCGCTGTGTGTGTGCGTGTCCCTCCCTCGCTGTGTGAGTGCGTGTCCCTCCCTCGCTGTGTGTGTGCGTGTGGCTCCCTCGCTGTGTGCGTGCGTGTCCCTCCCTCGCTGTGTGCGTGCGTGTCGCTCCCTCGCTGTGTGCGTGCGTGTCGCTCCCTCGCTGTGTGCGTGCGTGTCGCTCCCTCGCTGTGTGCGTGCGTGTCGCTCCCTCGCTGTGTGTGTGCGTGTCGCTCCCTCGCTGTGTGTGTGCGTGTCGCTCCCTCGCTGTGTGTGTGCGTGTCCCTCCCTCGCTGTGTGTGTGCGTGTCCCTCCCTCGCTGTGTGTGTGCGTGTCCCTCCCTCGCTGTGTGTGTGCGTGTCGCTCCCTCGCTGTGTGTGTGCGTGTCGCTCCCTCGCTGTGTGTGTGCGTGTCTCTCCCTCGTTGTGCGTGTCGCTCCCTCGCTGTGTGTGTCGCTCCCTCGCTGTGTGTGTGTGTCCCTCCCTCGCTGTGTGTGTGTGTCCCTCCCTCGCTGTGTGTGTGTCCCACCCTCGCTGTGTGTGTGTGTGTCCCTCCCTCGCTGTGTGTGTGCGTGTCCCTCCCTCGCTGTGTGTGTGCGTGTCCCTCCCTCGCTGTGTGTGTCCCTCCCTCGCTGTGTGTGTCGCTCCCTCGCTGTGTGTGTGCGTGTCGC